>NC_032013.1:1537914-1574513 GCF_001865875.1 Lupinus angustifolius
AAGAGCTCAATCTATCATACCAAGCTCTAGGAGCTTGGTTCAGGCCATAAAGGGCCTTTTTGAGCTTATATACATGGTTCAGATATTAAAAAATTTCAAAGCCGGGAGGTTGATCTACATATACCTCCTCTTGAATGTAGCCATTCGAGAAGGCACTCTTGACATCCATTTGAAAAAGCATGAAGTTCATAATTGATGCAAAGGATAAAAGTATCCTTATGGCCTCTAGTCTGGCTACAGGAGCGTAGGTATGATCATAATCGATGCCCTCCTCCTGGTTGTAGCCTTTGGCCACTAAGCGAGCTTTATTTATGATTATCAAGCCAGATTCATCCAATTTATTACGAAAGACCCATCTGGTACCAATCACTAGATGTTCTTTAGGCTTAGGGACCAAGGCCCATACATTATTATGCTCGAACAGGTTTAGCTCTTATTGCATAGCTATACCCTAGTGCACATCCTCAATGGCCTCATCGATAGTCTTAGGCTCGATTTGAGATACAAAGGCAACAAAGTTACAAAAGTTATGTAAAGAGCTATGGGTTACCACCCCCATAGTTATATCACCTGTCACTTTGTCGAGTGGATGATACTTCTTGGTCTTCCACGCGATTGAGAAGTCCTGATGCTCATCTTGTATAGTTTGCTCTACTTCTACTTCTATGTCCTGGTCCATGTCCTTAGAGTATGCTTCTTCCATAGTACCTGCAACATCAACATAGAATACCTTCCTCTTCTCTTTTGGAGAATATTCGTCAAAATGTACATGCGCAGACTCTTATACTTGCATTGAACACTTATTAAATACTCAATAATCTTTACAATGCAATGAATACCCCAAAAATATACCCTCATTAGCTTTTGAATCAAATTTACTTAAAGTTCTTTTTCCATTAGTTAATATAAAGCATTTACACCCAAAAGCATGAAAATGAGAAATATTAGGTCTACGGCCTTTTAAAAGTTCATATGGAGTTTTTGAAAATGTAGGCCTTAAGAGTATACGATTAATCACATAGCAAGTTGTATGCACTGCATCAGCCCAAAAATATTTAGGAACTTTGCTTTCATTTAGCATTGTTCTAGCAAGCTCCTCTAAGACTCGATTCTTCCTCTCAACAACTCCATTTTGTTGAGGGGTACGAGGGGCCGAAAATTGATGCATAATACCATATTTATTACATAATTTATCAAATAAATGGTTTTCAAATTCGCCACCATGATCGGATCGAATATATATTATCTTATGATTAAACTGGTTTTGGATTTGCTTGGCAAAGTTTTTGAAAGACTTAAAAGCATCGCTCTTGGACGAGAGAAATAATGTCCATGTAAATCTAAAGAAATCGTCAATGATCACTAAAGCATAAAAGCTACCACAAAAACTCATAACCTGTGATGGTCCAAACAAGTCCATATGGAGAAGCTCCAAAGGTCTTGTTGTGGATATCACATTCTTTTTAGCAAAATAATTTTTAACTTGCTTACATCTTTGACAAGTGTCATAAGTTTCTTGAGTTTTAAAATCAAGTTTTGGCAACCCATCAACCAAATTATTTTTAGACAATTTATCTAGATGCTTTATGTGAATATGAGTGACACGCCTATGCCAAACCCAGATGTCATCCTCTTTTGATATAAAACATTTTGAAAATAAAGTAGTGACATCCTCTAGATAACCGTATAGGTATTATTTATATGATATCTGATAAACTTAACTTTATTAGATATATTGTCACGAATAATACAACACTCAAAATCAAAAGATACACGGTTACCTTTATCGCATAGTTGGCTGATACTCAAGAGGTTATGTTCCAGACCTTCAACATATAAAACATTTTCGATCACAGCCTGACTTGAGTTGCCAATTGTTTTGGTGCCAAGTATCTTCCCTTTGTTATTGTCTCCATAAGTGACAAACCCTTTTTCTTGCAAGGATAGATCTAGGAATTTTGATCTATCACCCGTCATATGTCTCGAGCATCCACTATCAAGATACCAATGTTTTCCATGTGCTCGAAGACATACCTGCAAAACATAGATCACTTGCCTTTTTCAGGTACCCAAGTTATGTTGGATCCTTTTCTGTTAGTAACTAGGGAGTTATCTCCATTTTTCATCCATACATACGCGCCACTAGGTATACCATATTTTCTAATATAACAAGAGTAGGAAATGTTGCCATGAGTGCTACAATAAAAGCATGTAGGAATCTTTTTATTAAAAAATTTCTTATTCGGTCGATTAATAGGTCTCCTATATGGTCTTCTCCTACGCCTAGGGGGAATATATCCTAGTCCGGTATGGTCACCAACATTCCTGGTTTTACTAAGCATAGTATCTAACATGTTTTGACTCTCTGTGAGTTTTGCAAGTTTTTTATTTAATCTCAAATTTTCATTTTTCAAATCGTCGCAAGAATCACAGACAGTTGGTTGACATAAATTATTATCTGAGCAATTGCATGCATTACAAGAATAGATCAAGTCTAATGTTTCATTTTCCAATTTTAGTTCATCTAATTCTTTTTGTAATGAGACTATTTTTTGTTCATTTAGTTGGATTATTCTTTTCCTATCGGAACTAAGCCTAGCTAATTTCTTTAACTCGTCATGCAATTCGACATACGCATTATATAATTCCACATAAGGAGGAGAATCATCAAATGAAGTAGATGAGGTGTCATGATATACCTTGTTATTTGCATCTTTTGAATTTGAGCAACAAGCATAATCTTTTCTCGTCATTAAGCATTGCTTTGCTGTCTCATCTTCATTTGAGGTGCTGGATGTCGTGTCCTCCTCTGGTACATCCCACACTATGTAAGCTTTCTTCGATTTGAAGTCACAAGGAGTGCTCTTATCTGAATCAACCTTCTTGAGGTAAGTAGGACATTGGAACCTCATATGTCTTGGCTTACCACATTCATGGCAAGTGAAGCACTCTTTACTCTTGCCTTTTCTGGTCGACTCCAACGCTTTTTTCTTCTGGAAACATTTGAAGCCTTCTTTCTTTAGAAATTTCCTGAATTTGCGTACGAGAAGGCTCAAAGTTTCCTCGTCTACATATGAATCAGATTCATCTTCTTCTATCTATTCTATGGATTGAGACGTTGTTGCCTTGAGAGATATACTTTTCTTTTTGCGATATGATTCTTCGTGCATAGTCAGGCGTCCAAGCTCCATTTTGTGCTCTTGAAGTTTTCTGAACAATGTCGCCAAAGGCATGGAGTCAAGATCCTCCAATTCCATAATAGCTGTTACTTTTGGTTGCCATTTCCTGTCTAGACAGCGTAAAAATGTGTTAGTAAGATCTCCTTTGTTAAACAATTTATCCGAAGCAACTAAATGGTTAACTATATGATTAAAACGTTTTTGCATATCACCAATGGATTCATTTGGTAACATACGAAATAACTCATATTCATGTGTCAGGGCATTCAGCCTGGCACGCTTGACTTTTCTAGTGCTTTCGTGAGTCACTTGTAAAGTGTCCCACATTTCTTTAGAACTTTGGCACTGCGAAACCCGAAAGAACTCATCATAGGATAGGGTCGATGTCATGATATTTTTGGCATGCAGGTTATACTAAACCTTTTTGCGTTCATTATCGGTCCATAGACTTTTCGGTTTATCTTTCGGTGCATCGTCTACTAAATGTTATGGAACGAATTCCCAAATATCTGAGTCAATGGCCTCTATAAATATTTTCACGCGAACTTTCCAGTAGGCATATCTTTCGCCACTGAATACGGGAGGGTTGTTAATGGATGTGCCATCACCGCCAAAGGGGTTGGTGGAGCCCATTTAATTTCCCTAACGGATCACGCGGAGATGGTTGCGCTACAATGACGTACTAGCTCTAATACCACTTGTAAGGTAACAGTGACAAAATACACCTAGAAGGGGGGGTGGATTGAATAGGTGCCGCAATTCCCACTTACCGTTATTTGCACCAATGCCCTATTATGAAAAATTACCAAGTTAATCGATTAAAGCTATGGCTTAACCGATTAAGTCACACAGAATTAGCAGTTGTTGAATGGCTCAATTACACAGCCAATTACAGATTATACATAAATGATATAGCAAATATATTTGAACACAAATGATCTTTATTTGGAAGTAATACTATATTCAAAATATCAGCTATAATAGGCAATTAAAAGCTACTAAAAAAACAGTAAAGAGATAAGGGAAAAGAACAACATGCAACAAGGTTTTTATACTTGTTCGTTTTATAGTCCACTGCAAAACTACATCCAGTCCTCCCCTCTGATCGGGAGATTTTCTTCACTAAAATTGAAACCAATGTGTCTTACATACACACTTCCAATTACAAGACCTTGAACACTACCTTCTTGTGTTCCTAGAACCTCTACCTTTGTTTGACCTTACCCAGTCGCCTAGGAGAACCTTTCCTACGATCCAGCCCTAGCCAAGAGTATGCTCTAAACTCAAGACCTCCAAGTCTTGGTGCAGACTCTCTGATCTCTTTGGTGGTACGACACCAAGAGACGACTTTCCTTGTTACACAAACAACACAAAAAACAGAGTAATGTGAAGCACTAAAATAGCTCAAATATTATAAGAAAGAACAAGCTATAAACCTATACAAATATCACACTTACTATGAACATGTATAAGATCAAAATCACGAAGAACATGTAATTTCTACCTTTAACAAATATTTAAACAGTAATGAAAGAATCATGCTAGAACAAGATAGGATGATGAACACATTTAATAAAATTTAATAATATGCAATGGATGACATGTTAATCCCTAAGCATAATACTATCTCACTCTAATCTCACATGCAATTCTCTCTGCGTATATGACATACATTGAACATGAAAATACGCAACTTAGCAATTCTAATATGAATGTATGAATGTATTAAATCGTATATAAAATTTGTTGAAAATATAGTTTATATTGAAAAGTTGTTTTTCACCCAGGTAATCGATTATATTGCATATTAATCGATTAACGGGCTGTTAGAGAGTAACTGGAATCTGTTTTTCAAATATCTGTTGAAACTGTTAAAAACCGTTTTCACGTTAATCGATTAAAGCTTTACTTAATCGATTAACTGACATATTTTCAGTTAAGATGTTAATCGGTAAACTGCCTACATATTATGCTTATCAACTACACATGTTTTACCTTTAGGTTATGCCTAAAATGCACAAATAACATGTATGATTAATGCATGAACATAGAATAAACTAGATGGCATGTCTCATCTAAATGATATGATAGTTTTTAGACTTTGTGAGATTTGCATCTAGGTTTACCTAACCTAGACTCAATAACTAAGACACATCTAAGACTCTAGTCTAGACATTAAGCTCTTGAATCTTTGGCATGTTGATTTGTTGAGTTGTCTTTAAGATTTCACTAAGTCTTTTGTCTTCATCAAAACATAGGCAAGCTTAAGTGCTCTCTTGACACATTACACTTTCACAAATATGTCATCATTCAGTTGTTTGATTTGTAGTCCAAGAAAGTAGTTCAACTTTCTCATCATGGACATCTCAAACTCCCCTTGCATCATTTTACCAAATTCACTACACAAAACATCATTAGTAGAACCGAAAATGATATCATCAACATAGATTTGAACAACTAGAGTATGATGGTCAATTTTCTTAACGAATAATGTAGTGTTGAACTTTCCTTTAATAAAGCCTTTATTATGAAAAAAGCTTATTAGACGGTCATATCATGCACGAGGAGCTTGCTTTAAGCCATGAAGAGCTTTCTTTAATTTATAGACATGAAAGGGATGTTTGTAATCTTCAAAACCAGGAGGTTGTTCGACATATACCTCTTTTTGAATATAACTATTTAGAAATGAACTCTTTACGTCCATTTGATATAACTGAAAATCTAAAAAAACATGCTTATGCAAGCAATAACCTAATGGCTTCAAGTCTATCAATCGGAGCGAAGGTTTCATCAAAGTCTATACCTTCTTCCTAGTTGTATCTTTGGGTTATTAGTCTTACTTTATTTCTTATAATGATATCATTTTCATCTGATTTATTTCGAAAGACCCAACATGTTCCTATAACATGTCTATCCTTAGGTCTAGGAACAAGTTCCAAAACTTCGTTTCTCTCAAACTGGTTAGGTTCTTCTTGCATAGCAAGAATTCAGTGTTCATCCTCGATTGCATCATCAATCTTGGATGGTTCTACTTGATAAATAAAAGCCATGTTTAGACACGCATCATACAATTTTAGGCATGTACTAACTTCCTTACTTATGTCACCAATGATGTTGTCAATAAGATGATATTAATGGGTTCTCCATTCATTAGGTAAATCAGAATGAATATGCTCTTCTTGTGATGGTAAATCATCATATATTTTCAAATGCTCTATGTTGGTTGTAACATCACTCATGGGATTTTCCAAGGAGGAACTACGAAAGTCATCATCAGCAACCATGGATTTTTCTCCCATAGTTGGATTAGACTCATCAAAAGTTACATGAATGAATTCTTCCATGGTTGTGGTTCTCTTATTGAAAATTCTAAAAGCTTTGCTTTTGCATCAAACTTTCCTAAGTTTTCCTTACCATTATTTAGCACATAACATATGCAATCAAACACATGCAAGTGAGAAATATTTAGTTTTCTACCTTTGAAGAGTTCATAGGGGGTTTTCTTTAGAATTGGTCTTATTAAAACTCGGTTGGAGACAAATAATGCCAAACTAACATCATCAACCCAAAAATATTGGGGAAATTAGTTTCAATCAACATTGTATGTGTTAGTTCCTCCAAAAACCTATTCTTTCTCTTTACAACACCATTTTGTTGTGGTGTTCAATGAGTAGAGAAATCGTGAGTGATACCATTATCATCACAAAATTCCTTAAAAGAAGTATTTTGAAATTCTCCCTCATGATCACTTGTTATAGTAGTTATTTTCAAGGATTTTTCAATTTGAATTCTCTTAGCATATTTGCTAAAGGCATTAAATGCCTCATTCTTGTGTACCAAGAATACAGTCCAAGAGTATCTTGAAAAGTCGTCTACTATCACAAGAGCAAAGTAGTTACCAACAAAAAATTTGGTCGGAGAGGGGCCAAATAAGTCCATATGTAGTAACTACAATGGTCTATTAGAAGAAACCATATTCTTTGGTTTGAAAGAAGTTTTTGTTTGTTTACCCTTTTGACAAGCACTACATAGTTTGTCTTTAACAAACTTCATGTTGGGAAAACCAACAACTAAATCTTTCTTGACTAGTTTATTCAAATGACCCTTATGTATATAAACAATTCTCCTATGTCATAACCATGCATCATGATCATTTACAGCTAAATAGTTAATGGGAAGAGAAGAATCACTTAAAGCAATCATATAGATATTATTTATTCTCTAACCAATATGTTTAGCGTTTTCGGATACTTTGTTGGGTATCATCAAGTCAAAATACACCTAGAAGGGGGTTGAATAGGTGTCGCGGATCACTTACTCCACTTTTCCTATTTTTTGCGCAAAACTGACTGCACTTAATCGATTAAGCTTGGTTTTAATCAATTAACTAGTGTTTGGACTTAATCAATTATGCTTGTGGATAATTGATTATCCTGAATCTTGCACTACTTGATTGTGTGGTTTCTTGCACGACAAGTTACCGATTACCAATTCTTTACACAATTAATTGATTATCGAAGTTACAGAAAGACAGTAAAACAAATTATAACATTCAACTCATATTAACTCATTTAATCAACAAAGTAAAGAATAAAAGTAAGGAGATTAGGGAAAGAAAAAGGTGCACAAAGAATTATCCTGGTTCGTTTATAGTCCACTACAAACTACATTTAGGCCTTCCCTTCTAATCTCGGAAGATTTTTCTTCATTATTGCAATTGTAAGTTTACAGGCACACTTCTAATTACAAAAACAGAAAAACTAATCCATTTCTTTCTTGGCACCTATGAGCTTGACAACCTAGGTTTAACCTACCTAATTCGCCTACTAAGATCACCTATTCTTTCGCAATTCAGTGTCAGCCTCGGTATCACTCGAACTAAGACCTCTTAGTCTTTGTGGATATTATCAAGATCTCTCTTGTAGTGAAGCTATTCGGAAAGAGATCAATTTCCTTGTTCAAAACAGATTTTGTTGCGTTGACTTGAGTACTTAATACTCAGGTTCAACAATTAAAACTCAATCTAAAACACTAAGCAGAAAATCCACAAGAACCTAATTCTAAATGAAATTTAATGCATTAGGTTTTTCTAAAAATTGATTTGCACTCTTTTCAGAAAAAGATTTTATTCACTTTTCTCTCAAAGAAATCAAGAATTAGTTTATCGATTATTACAGCATTTATACTAATCATACTGATACTCATATTAATCGATTATTCATCCACTTTATCGATTAACTGGCTGTTAAAAATTAGTTTTTTGTTCCATCTTAATCGATTATATAGTGTCTTAATCGATTAACGTACTAACAACATAAGATCAGTTAGTAACTGAATCCTTGATAATCGATTACACATACTGCTTAATCGATTATGCTGATCTAAAAATGTTTTTCTTGATATATGGTAAACTACCTATATGATATGAACATGCTATACATAGTTTTTAAAAATATAATACCTTCAATGCATAATACTATGTATGTGAATGCATGAGCCTACTTATCATAAAATATCTAGATGCTATGTCTCAATTTTAGTCTTGTTCAATTTTAGTTCTTGTGAGACTTCCACCTAGGTTTACCTAACCTAGACTCAATCTAAGGCAATCATCCTAAGACTTCTAATACAAGTAAATATTTGTTGAGAAACTACACTTACCTAAACTACTTTGGAATGCAAATTCTCCAAGAAAATTACAAGAAGAAGATGTGGAAGAATAGAGAATTCGGTTTGAGAGATAAGTGGAATGTGGGAATGTAGATTAGAATGAGAATGAATGTCTTTTGCCTTGGAGGTGCCCTCCTATTTATAGGAGTTTCTGCCCACCGCCAAACTGCTCAATTCCATCACCAAGCTGCTGACCGAACCCTTTAACATGGGTTTCGTCATGGCTAAGCAGCTTAGTCACCTGCTTGAGGCTGACTCACCCAAGCTAGTTGTGAGCTATTGGCCCAGCTATTGTGAGTTACCTCTGAAAAGCTTATGGAGGCTATTTGAATTGAGTTCATGCATGATGTCAAGGTTGCTTGGTGGCTAAGCCAACTTGACCAAGGTACTGGGTCCACACCTCTAGGCGCTTATATGGCACCGCTCAGCTGCTGGCTTGAGAAACTTTAACCGTGTTGATGGTGATGTGGCCTGGTGCTTGCTGATCTAGTCAGGTGTGTGGTTCCAAGCAGGGCGGTCCAGGTGCTCCGCTATGCTGTCTGCTTGAGCAGGTTGGCTTGTGTCAGGATTGTGGTTTGATCGTGTCGTGCTTGTGTTCTGACCGTGCCAAGTTGGGCATGACTGTGCCAGACTAGTGGTCAGGTCAGTTGGGCATGGACTTGGTCCAAGCTAAGCTTCTTAGTGAGCAGCTTCAAGTTGACTCCATAGTTTCCACATAGGCCAATTCTTGTTGAGTCATGCTTAAGCACATAGCTTGCTACGTCAAGCTTAAGTATGTCATTTCATGATCATTTTCAGCCTATTTTGAGCACTTTTTTTTGTGTTTGATTAATTCTTCTATTTTCCACCACAATCCTACAAAATATATTACAAAAGAAATACTCAAAGCATATATACAAGATTTTGATATTTTATCATAAAGTGTTGAATTAAGTTGGTTTTCTCAATTTATCCAAGGATAAGTTCCATGAAAAGTGTATGAAAATTAGGTATTTTTAGCACTTATCAAATCCCCCCAACTTAAGACTTTGTTTGTCCTTAAACAAAAGGTAAAGCTTATCCAAATTCAAGACTTGGCTAATTTTTTTTAAGATATGATTTACATGATTTCAAATTTGCTTAAGCATGATCAAACAAATTTATTTCAATGAGTTTTTTCATGATTTGTGAATTTTTAACACATAATGCTTCAAGAATGAATTTTATGCTTTTGTTCATAAATAATGTGCAACAATTTACATAAGCAAATATTTTTCAATCAAAAAGTGTTTTTGCACACAAGTTCAAAATTGGAACTTCAAAGGGGTAAGTGTTTTCACTCAATTTTTCAACCATTTGATTATAGTAATTTGAACTTGTTCTTTGTCTCACCTATTCTCTTAAATTGCATAATCAAATAAGGATCACTAAAGTCTTGTTTTCGATTCTAATGAGGCTTGGTTTGGATAATCATGGTTTTTCTAGATAATGAGGTTAAGTTAAAGTCAAAGGAGAGCATTTTTGTTTTTTGAAAACTTTTCTCAATGAAATATTTTTACTCTATTTTTTTCCATGATTCTCTTTTTCCAACCTCTTAGTTTTTGAACTTTGGCTTCTTTTTGGCTTTTCTTTGTATTTTTCGAACTCTTTTTGTTTTTCAATTTCTTTCACAAATTTTTTGTTGCTTTTGTAAAGAAATTGAAAAATTATTTTCCTTTTGTTTTTAGGAAGCCAAGTCCACCAATCCCCCCACCCCAAATTAATTCCTTCAAACATCCTTTAAAATTATAATGCTCTCTTTAGAAAATTTGTTTTCAAATTTGGTTTCATGGGATATTTTAAAAAAAAATGATTTACTTGGTTTGGCTCAAAGGGGCTTATCAAAGGATAATCCTAATTTTTTGTTAGACTTTTGGCCATTTTGTTCAACTAAAGAAATGACATACCTTAATCACTTACTATCAATCTTATGCAATTAAGAGATTTAAGGGCTCAAAAAATTTTAATTAGACAAATCAAATGGTGATTTAACTTTAATCATCACGTGTTTGGCTCACTCCCTCACTTGGCTAGGATTTACATTTCTTGATCTAAAAAATGTTTGCAAAGATCATGTTACACAATTTTAACTTTTATTTGCAAAAACATTTCAAGTTATGATATTATGTGATTTTTTTCACAAAAAGTTTAGCATATTTCTCATGTTGCTCAATAAAAGCTTAAGTCAAGATATGCTTTGCATTTTTAAATCATGTAATCATGCCACAATTTTTTTATTTAGCCATCTTGAATTTGTTTTTTGAAAATAAATTGAGTTTTTAAGGACAATCAAATTACTTTTCAAATAATTATACAATCTTGTATATACTATTAACTTTCTTTAAAAAAAATCATATGTACTAAACCATGTTCCCCCTCTTTAAATGATGGCTTGTCCTCAAGTCAATGGAAAAATTGGTTTAAAGGGGATGTTTGATGCATATGAAAATTTTCTAAAGAATAACATAATATTTTTAACCAAAAAATTTAATTAAAAACAAAACATAACACAAATTAAACATACCAACTACTGGGTTGCTTCCCAACAAGCGCTCGTTTAATGTTAATAACTTGACGCATGTTTCAGCTGTAGAGGTTATTCTGATGCAATTTCATTGATGGAGCCTGATTCATCATCCAAGTATGGTTTTAACCTCTGTCCATTCACTGTCCAAGTCGTTCGAGACTTTGGAACTTCCAATTCAAGTGCTCCATATTCCTTAACATCTTTTATTACAAATGGCCTAGACCATCTGGTCTTGAATTTACATGGAAGCAGTTTTAGTCTTGAATTAAACAGGAGTACCTTATGACCTTTATTGAAATATTTTCTTCGGATTTTGGAGTCATGGTACTTTTTAGCCTTTTCTTTATACAGTCTTGAACATTCATAGGCTTGGAACCTCATTTCTTCTAATTGATGTAGTTGATTCTTTCATTTTGTTTCTTCCTCATTTAAATCAAAATTTAAAAAATTAAGTGCCCAATAGGCTTTATGTTCCAATTCAACTGGTAAATGATAAGCTTTGACATAAACTAGTTGATATGTGGTTTGGCCTATTAGTTACTTATATGCAGTTCTATATGTGCAAAGAGTGTCATCCAACTTTTGTGACCAATCTTTCCCTGGGGAAGAGATTGTTTTTTTCTAAAATTCTCTTTAATTCTATGTTGGATACCTCTTCTTGCCCATTGGTTTGTGGAAGATAAGGTGATTCTACCTTATGTCTAACATCATAAAATTCTAAAACTTTGCGCAATTGGGAGTTTATAAAATGGGACCCTCCATCACTTATAAGCACTCTCAGTGTTCTAAAGTGGGTAAAAATATTTTTATTCAAAAATTTTATAACTGTTTTTCCTTCCACTTTTGGTGTTGCTAATGCTTCTACCTATCTACAAACATAGTCAACAGCCACCAAGATGTATTCGTTTGAATGATGATGGGAAAGGGCCCATGAAATAAATACCCCAACAATCAAAAATTTATATTTCCAAAATATTTTTGTAAGGGCATTTTCTTTCGTTTCCCAATTCTGCCAGATCTCTGGCATGCATCGCATTTTTGAACAAAGCTTTTGGCATCTTAAAATATTGAGCGCCAGAAAAAACCAGATTGGAGGATTTTTGCAGAAGTTATTTCTCCATTGTAGTGCCCTCCATAGGTCGAGTTATGGCAATGCCATGGAATTTTCTGGGCCTCGGTAGAATCAACGCATCCTCGAATGATGTTGTCAGCTCCTTCTTTGAATAAATATGGCTCGTCCCAATTGCAATTGTTGACTTCTTTGAGAAATGTTCGCTTTTGCTAATAGTTGAAATGATTAGGAATAATTCCCGAGGCCTTGTAGTTGGCTATATCAGCAAACCATGGTCGATTTTGAAGGAGAAATAGCTTCTCATCTGGAAATGCTTCAACTATTTCTCTTTCTCCTTTCGTGGCTTCTTCATTGATTAATCTTGACAAATGATCTGCCACAAGATTATCTCTCCCACTTTTATCACGGATTTCCAAGTTAAATTCCTGCAAGAGTAGCACCCAGCGTATTAATCGTGGCTTGGAGTCAAGTTTTTTCAATAGATATTTGATTGCAGCGTGATCAGTAAAAATAATTATTTTTGCCCCAATCAAACAACTTCTAAATTTTTCTATTGCGAATACAAAAGCTAGCAATTACTTTTCTGTAGAGGCATAGTTAACTTGTGCTCATTTAAATATTTATTAGCATAATGTATTGTATGGAAAACCTTTTCCCTCCTCTGTCCCAAAACTGCACAAACTGCGTAATCATTGGCTTTCAAATTAATTCAAACGGTAGATCCCAGTTTGGTGCAATTATGAGCGGAGCAGTTACCAAGCAATTTTTTAAAGAGTTGAATGTTTCTAAACAAGAATCATCAAAATTAAAAGTGGAATATGTTAGGAGAAGATTGCAAAGGGGTTTAGTTGTTTTGGAGAAATCTTTGATAAAGCGTCAGTAGAATCCAGCATGTCCTAGAAAGCTTCTGATGGCTTTAACATTTGTTGGTGGTGGAAGCTTCTCTATGATTTCTAATTTTGCTTAATCAACCTCTATTCCTTTTCTTGAAATCTTGTGCCCCAAAAAAATGCCTTCAGTGACCATGATATGGCATTTCTCCCAATTTAGTATCAGGTTTGTTTCAACACATCTTTCTGAGACTATCTCTAGATTCTTCAGGCATATATCAAAAGAATCCCCAAATACGAAAAAATCATCCATGAAGACCTCGATGCATTTTTCCACCAAATCGGCGAAAATAGCCAACATGCATCTTTGAAAAGTGGTTGGAGCATTGCACAATCCGAATGGCATTTTTCTGTAGATGTAGACACCAAAAGGACAAGTGAATTTCGTCTTTTCTTGATCTTGTGGATCTACATCAATTTGGTTGTATCCTGAGTAACCATCCAAGAAACACTAGAAGGCCCACCCTCATAATCTCTCTAACATCTGGTCCATGAAGGGCAACGGAAAGTGGTATTTTCTAGTAGTCGCATTGAGTTTATGGTAATCTATGCATACTCTCCAACCAGTAACATCTCGAGTTGGAATGAGCTCATTGTTATCATTTCGGATTACCATAATTGCTCCTTTCTTTGGTGCTACTTGCGCAAGACTTACCCATTTGCTGTCGGAAATGGGGTAAATCATTATGGCCTCTAACATTTTTACCACTTCCTTCCGAACAATTTCTTTTGTTGTCGGATTGAGCCTCCTTTGTGGTTGAGCTACTGGTTTGAAATCATCCTCCATCATGATATTGTGCATGAAGTAAGAAGGATTGTTTTCTTTTAGATCTTTCAAAGTCCAACCAATTGCTTGTTGGTGCCTCTCCAAGAATTATATCAGCTTGTTTTCCTCCAAGGTGGATAGCAAGTTGCTATTGATAACTGGTTTGTGGGCATCACCTTTTAGAAATACATACTTTAAATGTGATGGTAGCTCCTTTAGTTCTGGTTATGGTTCTTTTTTCTCGTCTCCACCTTGGTCTAGTTCAGGAGAAATTTGATTATCAGAGGGATTTCTGATCAGTTGTTCTTTTTCTCCGTCCTCTAGATTTTGTTCTTGCGTGTCCCAAGAGTTATCAGGCTGAAGTTGTCCTGAACATATTTCTTCAAGGATATTGATCTGGAAGCATTGCCCCTTATCTCTTGGATCATGCATTGCCTTGAAAATGTCAAACTGAATTTCATCATCTTCTACTCGAACTATCGGTCTCATTTTATTAAATTAACCATACCATTTCTTATGAAAGGTTGGTATCAAAGAATAATAAAATGACAAAAGAATAAAGTTAGGAGATAATCGTACCACTTCTTTCAAAGGGTTGATATACAGAATAAATAAAGCAATAAATAGTTAGTTGTAGAAATTAAATGACAGAAAATAAATGTTAGTTGCGCAAATGTAAATGACTCAAAGTAAAGGTTAGTAGTTAGATTACTCATTATAACTATGTATTTTTCCTTTTTAGAAAGATACAACTTATGAATTAAATTGCACTTTGATTCAAAGTTTCTTTCTTTGTCAACAAATAAAATTTATAAGTTAGCACTTTATTATCTTACATTTGCCTCTCTTTCAAGATTCAATTGTAGTACAATATAGGTTTATGTCGAACCAAAAGGAATTTCCTAATAGAATATTATTATAAACATGTTATATTACTAATAAAATTTAAACATCTTTTTGAATTGGTTTTGTTTATGAAATATTAACAAGTAAATATAATCATAAAACAACTATTATAAACAAATTCTTGAGGAGAAAATTGATTGGAAATATGGAATTATTTCTCTACTTGATTTTGAAAACATTACAAGCTATGTGTTACACTTTCGGTTAATTCCACACATCATTTCTAAATCCTTCATGTAGTGTCCTAGAGTGATAGATGATTTTCAAACCTTATGAAATACACTAAACAATAGTTAAGTGCCACTCGTCGGAGTAGGTTGTCACACCCTATTTCAGGCTCCATTTACTTTACTTAGCCTTGAACATAAGTTGCTTAAAATAGATGCTTGATGTTGCACGTGAACTAAGGTGTAGGTTATACTTTTTATTTCACTTGTCAACACTTTAAGAAGAAGCATTTTGGAACTCTAAATCAAGTTTTAGGTGATCAAGCTAAAACCACATTAAGAACTTCATAAAGAATCAAAACTTAAACAAAAAGTAACAACTTGAATGCATTGATTTCAAAAGATAAATTAAAGCGAAGAAACTACACCATAATCCAAGTCAATTTGTAGGAGCATGAGCCATCTATCCAAGGATGAGATGCTTTTTGGACCGAAATGAGATTACAAAATTATGTTTTTGCATCTCATTTGCCATCTCATTTCTTCTCTTGAATTAAAAAAGAAAACTACAAACTACACTTAGCTAAACTACTTTGGAGTGAAAATTCTCCAAGAAAATTACAAGAAGAAGATGTGGAAGAAGAGAGAATTCGGTTTGAGAGAGAAGTAGAATGTGAGAATGTGAATTAGAATGAGAATGAATGTCTTTTGCCTTTGAGGTGCCCTCTTATTTCTAGAAGTTTCTGTCCACCGCCAAGCTGCTCTATTCCACAGCCTAGTTGCTGATCAAACCCTTTAGCATGGGTTTGGTCATGGCCAAGCAACTTAGTCACCTACTTGAGGCTACCTGGAGTGAGCTACCTCTGAAAAGCCTATGGAGGCTACTTGGAGTGAGGTCATGCATGATGTCAAGGTTGCTTGGTGGCTAATTCAACTTGACCAAGTTGTTGGGTGCACACCGTCAGGCGCTTATGTGGCACCGCTCAGATACCTGCTTGAGCAGCTTTGACTGTGCTGATAGTGATGTGGCCTAGTGCTTGCTGATCTGGTCAGGTGTGTGGTTCCAAGCTGGGCAGTCCAAGTGCTCTGCTAGAGCAGGTTGGCTTGTGCCAAGCTTGTGGTCTGACCGTGCCATGCTTGTGTTCTGATCGTACCAGGTTGGGCTTGACTGTGCCAGACTGGTGTTCAGGTCAGTTGGGCGTCGATTTGGTCCAAGCTAAGCTGCTTAGTGAGCAGCTTCAAGTTGACTCCATATTTTCTACATAGGCTAAGTCTTGTTGAGTCATGCTTAAGCACATAGCTTGCTACGTCAAGCTTAAGCATGTCATTTGATGATCATTTTCGGCCTATTTTGAGCACTTATGTTTGTGTTTGATTCATTCTTCTCTTTTCCACCAAAATCCTACAAAATATATTAAAAAAGAAATACCCAAAGCATATATACAAGATTGTGATATTTTATCATAAAAGTTTTGAAATAAGTTGGTTTTCTCAATTTATCCAAGGATAAGTGCCACGAAAAGTGAATGAAAATTAGGTATTTTTGGCACTTATCAATATTATAACGCCCTAGGTCTATAGATGCAACCTATGAGTCTTCGGCTTGTTTTTTGTTGTTCGATCTTCAAGCTTACTTGTATGTCTATTGTCTTCATCAAAACATCGGTTAGCACTAAATGTGTGGGTCTTGACTCTTTGCACTTACAATCTCCCCCTTTTTGATGATGACAAACCCTTCACCAATTCCTTGTTTGATAAGCTTGATGATGATCATCATGTGTTTTCTTAGGTTGGATAAATATCAAATTTGCGTTGCTCCCCCTCACTTTGTTCCCCCCCTCAACCAAACAATGAGGTGATTTACTCAAGTGTAGTTTGTAAACTTACGGAAGCTCAACAACTTGAAACACATTCAAATGACAAAACAACATTTCTCCCCCTTTTGACATTATCTAAAAGTGTAGACAATTAAATGATAATAACTGGTCAAAAGTAAGAAGAGATATAATATTTTGTGAAAAGAAACTGTAATTAACTAGTAAGAACAAACTTTGATTGATTAACCAATTTTTAAAAAATTGAACAGATGCACAAATCACTGCATTTAATCGATTATCGAGGGCACTTAATCAATTAAATTGATAAAAGACAACATATGAAACAGGTTTGTAGGACACATCCAGTAGGTACAATTTCAATCAGGCATGGAATGATTAATATTTCTTATTTATTTAGGTTGAGCATGTATTAATCAAACAAATATGGTATACACGCAAGATATGAGCAAGATTCTCATAAAATCATAATCCATAAACTATCGACATAATTAACCGTTGTTCAACAAAGCATGAAATAGAAAATTTAAAAATGAGTACATAAACAGAGTTTGATAACATATTACAAGCAAAAGAACACAATGCTCAACATGAAATGAAGTACAAGACCCAAAAGAGATACTAGACGTCAAAACATAACACCCTAAAGGCTAGACACTCCTAACCTATTCCTAAGATGGTGAAGGATAACGTCCTGCTTGGGGATGCATACTGTCATAGCTGGTCCGAATGAGGAAGTCTAAACGGATAATTTTTTCATTTAGTAGATCATTTAGCCTCTCAAACCCCGACAGAATCATGTTCCTTAGAGACCCATAGTGTGTGTCAATGCGAGCATTGAGCTTCTCTTCCATAGCATCTAAACGGGCTATCCCGGGTGATGGTTCTTGAGGCATAGAAGAAGCCTCCCCATGATAGCCCGGGTGATGGTTCTTGAGGCATAGAAGAAGCCTCCCCATGATTTTCCGGAATCAGTTCCTTCATAGGAACATCTTCATTAGATAACTCCAAATCTACAGTTGTGTTGTGATCCTCTTGGTATTCCCCGACATTATAATACTTATAGATTCCCATTTTGTGGATTAAATTATCGACAATCAAGTGCTCACAAGAGTTTTTTGTGATAATCAACGTATTAGATGTATCTATTTGTAGATGGTCAATGATACGAGATATAAATAATCCATAAGCAAGCAACTTGGATGATGAGGTCGAGATGCCATACATGACCTTTAGAATTTCCTCATGCCATTTGATCATTATGTTTTCTTGGATAGCAAACATGAATTTTAGGTCGTTGATAGTCGGTTGAGCATGGTTAGTGTTTCTTTCTACCAAAATATATGCCATAATATAGTGTAGAAGACGATTTTCAACCGATAATGATCCAGCCTTTGTTAACTCACCTTGCACATACAAGTGCGTTCCCCTAAGACAAGATTTGTATATTTCAGTTGCATCAAATGAGTTCCATAACTCATTTGAGTAGTCTCCAAGGCCGAACCCGTAACTAGACAGCCCACCCACATCTAGAAATAATGATTCATCCAACTCAAATAGTTTTCCCGAAACCATAGACCAATAACTACCATCTTTGTATCTAAAGTTAGCATATAAGTCCCTAACTAGAGCAGGGTATACCTTTTCATTTAGCTTGAGAAACTGGTTCACACCCTGAACTTCTAATCTGTGTGGAAACTCGAAGCCTTGTGCTATCATCCAAGCCATATCCGCTTAGCAGACGTAGGCTGGTTTCCTTCCTTAAAAATTTTCTAAACAAGTTTCTTGTAGAATCAGTGGGTAGTATGGGTCAATGTCATCCCTCCTATCACCATGGTCGGATCCAGAGCCAGATTCAGTTCTCTTTGGACGGTTAGCAGTTGTTTTGACTCTTTTTTGTTTTCCATCAGCCATTTTTCTAGAATTAGAAAGTTATAATCGATTATGAAATCGATTTGGGGTGATTCTGGGCTAGGGTTTTAAGTTGGGGAAAAGCTATATTTTCGAATTTCTGAAGATTGGGGGTTAATAAGTGACTAACAAGACTTAGTGAGGCTCGGTTTTGATTAATATAATGTTAGGATAGATCAATTTCATGATTTGATAGAGAAAAGGGTAGGAATTTGTGATTTAGGGTTTGAAATTTCTTTCCCAAATGCATACTGAATCTGTTATACTTTACCGTCGTTAATCGATTAAGGCTCCTATTAATCGATCAAGACCAGTTAATGTATTAAGCATCTGAGTACAGTTAATCGATTAAAGGAAGACTTGATCAATTGAAGATAAATACTTTAAAAAGCTTAGGCTAATAGAACTCAGTTTAATCGATTATAATAGAGGGTATTCGATTAACATCAGTAAAATTGCAGATTTGAGTATGTTTTTTAGATTGACAAGGTATGCTAAGACACTTAACCTAAAGATCTATTCTTTATAGAAATACACACTTCTATAACACATGGAATCATGAATTCAATTTATTAAGCACAAAGGGAAACATGCATTTAACATATAACATATAGATAAGCATATTTATCATACAAAAGGCACAAAAGAGCATTAGTCAAACTAGTTAAGATATTGCTCATCAAGAATTTCAAGTTCTATTCTAAGAACAAAGAATGAGACCCGTGGAAGGGGCTTGGTGAATATATCTACTAGTTGTTTAGTGGTTTCAATAAATTCAAGCATACAATAACCTTTTTGTACATGATCACGGAAAAAATGATGCCTTATCTCTATATGCTTGGTTCTATAACACAGGATGGGACTCTTGGATAGGTTTATGGTACTTGAATTGTTGCATTTAATCGGTATCTTTTCTAATTTGAGACCGAAATCCATAAGTTGCTCCTTCATCCAAAGGATTTGAGTGCAACACACACCGGCGATAATGTACTCCGCTTCGGCGGTGGATAAAGCAACACAAGCTTACTTTTTGCTATGTCATGACACTAAGGAGCTGCCTAATTGGTGGCAAGTTCCACTAGTGCTTTTCCGATCTAGTTTACACCCAGCGAAATCAGAATCGAAATATCCTACCAAGGATACTGAGGCATCCCTAGGATACCATAATCCAATATTAAGGTTCCCTTTAAATATCTCAAGATACGTTTAACAGAAGTAAAGTGTGACTTCTTAGGCAGACATTGATATCTTGCACACATGCAAACACTAAACATAATATCTAGGTGGCTCGCAGTTAAGTACAATAGAGAGCCTATCATGCCACGATATTTAGTTACCTCTACCGCTTTACCTTTTTCATCATTGTCTAAGTAGCATGAGGATGCCATCGGAGTGGATGCTTCTTTGTATTTTTACATCTCAAACTTGTGAAGCAATTCTTTGTAGTATTTTGATTAGTGAACAAATATGCCAATGTTCATTTGCTTGATATGTAATCTGAGGAAGAAGGTAAGCTCTCCCATCATTGACATTTCAAATTCACCCTACATCAAATCAGAAAACTCCTTACAAATGAGGTCATTAGTAGCTTCAAAGATAATATCATCAACATATATTTCAACTAATAAAATATGATTATCTGATGAAGTATCTTTTTGAGTTTATAGACATGGTTCAGGAATTTATAGTTTTAAAAATCAGGCGGTTGCTCAACATAAACCTCCTCTTGAATGAATCCATTCAATAAGGCGCTCTTGATATCCATTTGAAACAACTTAAAATTCATGATCGATGCAAATGCAAATAGCAACCTAATGGCCTCTAACCTTGCAACAAGGGGCTTAAGTTTCATCATAATCGATACTTTCCTCTTGGTTGTATCCCTTGGCCACAAGGCATGCTTTGTTTTGTATTATTAAGCCAGATTCATCAAGTTTATTTCTAAAGACCCATTTAGTGCCAATTATTTGATGGTCTTTTGGTTTAGGGACCAAGTCCCACACATTATTACACTCAAATTGGTTTCGCTCTTCTTGCATAGTTATACCCTAATGCTCATCCTTTATGGCCTCATCTATGGTCTTAGGCTCTATTTGTGATACAGAAACAACAAACTTACAAAAGTTATGCAAAGAACTATGGCTTACCACCCCTGTACAGATATCACATAATACTTTATCAAGTGGATGGTCTTTATTGGTTTTCCACATCCTCGGCAAGTCCTGATGGTCCTCATTGACTTCTTGATTATTCTGATCTTCTTTGTCCTTTACCAAGTCCTTCGTGTATGCTTCTTCCAAAGCGCCTACAACATCATCAGACAAAACCTTTTTCTTCTCTTTTGCAGAAGATTCATCCAAATGAACATGGATCGATTCTTCTACAATCATAGTGTATTTATTAAAAACTCTAAATGTCTTACTATGCATCGAATACCCTAAAAATATACCCTCGTCGGCATTTGAAACAAATTTTTCTAAAGCTCGTTGTCCATAGTTTAAAATAAAACACTTGCATCCAAAGGCATGAAAATGAGATATATTAGGTTTTCGGCCTCTCAATAACTCATAAGGAGTCTTTAACAGTTTAGGCCTAATAAGTACTCAATTTATGATTGATCGAGGATGTATTTGATGTAAATAATATATCAATTAAAAATTGTCGTACTAGGAAGTGACTCCTAGGTCATTCTCAGGGATTACCTTTCATGCAAAGCTTCGAACACCTTATACTCACACATCCAAGGGGGGCTTTTGGTGTTGGATGGTATGAACATAAATCAAATTCTCTTTAGTTTGTTTGCTCACAACTCAATCCTCGGTTTCAAAAGATTAATTTCAAATTCCAAACATCATCTTCCTAATTTGCACAGTTTCATAACCCAAGCCTTTAACTAAGCGAAATCAGCATAAGCATACAACATTAACAAATTCCCAAAAATTAAGTGTTCATGCACTAGAGAGTAAATCAACTAAGCGAAGATAAACTCACAAACCAAATTCTAACAATGGGATTAAGCAAACCACATTCAGAAATAGGATAGAGAAATCAATAGTAAAGAAACCGAAAATGCATTAATACAAAACCTCAAGAGTTGTGATACATTACCAAAGGAATTTAGTCTACAAATTTAGCTTTCCATTGAGTGGAAGAAACAAACCGAAAATGAAGAAGATGAATGAAAACAAAAAATGCTTAGCAAACCCTAGCAGAGCCAAAAAGAGGGAAAACCAAATTCTAAAGTGACTGAATGTAAAGTGTTGGATGGAATTCGGTTTCCCCTCTCTAAGTAAATGGGTAAAACCGAAATGGGCCCAAAAAAATTACAATTAAAGAAAACTCCTAAAATACAATCTTCACTTAAACACATATTGTTGCCTTCTATAATGCCTAAAATGTCTTTGATGTCAAATATGATCTGAAAATGATAATAGATTTAATTAGGCTAAATAATCCAAAATTAACTCATTATAGGAATATTAGTCCAATAAAGTCTAAAATAGTAAACCATGTCAAACAAAGTTAATTAGGCACCAAGAAACATTAATCACGCTAAATTAAGGTTATGAATATTGTGTAATATATTGCTCATCAAATACCCCCACACTTAACATTTTTCACTCCTGGGAAAAATCAAGAAATGAGGCTATGCTAACCAATATGCACCAAAGTGAGTCATGCAAGAAGATCACAAAAACTAGGAAAATGAAACACCTAAGAAAGTCACATACTTCACAATGAAATCTAGGAAATGCAATGAAATGGGAATAATCAAACACACAAGAGTGAAAGAATCAAATCAAGATATCCATGAATATCATTCAATGAATTCAAGTATACTAAGAAACCAATCAAACCAAGAGGTGAGTCACAACAATGATAGAACCTCAAAAGATATACTCTCTAAAGTGTTTACACTCATATGTCTTAGGTTGCAAGTGTTTACACCCAAAGGACTTAATGAAAACAAACACAACCATAGGCTTGACAAGCCTCTAACATCAACATAATAAGCACATGTACATAAAGTTCAAAAGGACTTTTCAAGGTTGTAATGGGGCCAAGGACAAGGTAGGATAAATATGGGATATGTAGCTAAAACCAAATGGAATAGAGGATCAATGACGAATAAGTAAAAATCAACCCCAAAATAAGACCAAATCTCTAATTCCAATCATCTTTGCCTTATTCAACCTTTTATTTACTTTGGTTTGGAATCAGCTTTCTTCAACGAGAACTTCAAAGTTGCATGGTCAGTAAAAACAACAATTCTAGAACCAAGCAAATAAGATCTAAATTTATCCATAGCAAATAAAATAGCTAAAAGCTCTCTTTCAGTTGTGGTGTAATTTTCTTGTGCAGCATCTAAAGTCCTGGAAGCATAATAAATTACCATAGGATGTTTGTCCACTTTTTGAGCAACGATAGCCCCAAATGCATAATTACAAGCATCACACATTAGCTCAAAAGGGACTGTCTAATCAAGTGCCTAGATAACAAGAGTGGTGGTCAAGGCTCTCTTGAGGCAATCAAATGCCTCCATACAACTCTCATCAAAATCAAACACCACCTCCTTTTGCAACGGGTTGGATAGTGTAAGAGCCTTCTTGCTGAAATCTTTAATGAACCTACGATATAAACTTGCAAGGCCAAGAAAAGAACAGACCTCTCGCACGCAAGAGGGGTAAGGAAATTGTGAAATAACATTTATTTTGGCAGGATCTACCCCAATTCCCTTATTTGATATCACACGCCCAAAAACTTTGCCCTGCTCTACCATGAAATGACATTTTTAGTAATTCAAAACAAGGTTAGTTTCGATGCATTTATGCAAAAATCTATCCAAACTATCCAAATATGCATCAAATGAAGATCCGTAGATAGTGAAATCATCCATAAATACCTCTATGCAAATCTCTAAAAAAATCACTGAAAATGCTCACCATACATCGCTGGAATGTACCAGAGGCTTTGCATAGACCAAAAGGCATCCTCCTATAGGAAAAAGTGCCAAAGGTGCAGGTGAATATGGTCTTCTCGTGATCCTCAAGAGCAATATGAATATGGAAATACCCAGAAAAACCATCAAGAAAACATTCATGAGATTTACCTATTAAGCGCTCAAGCATCTGATCAATAAATGGCAAAGGAAAGTGATCCTTTCTTGTTGCTTGGTTGAGCCTCCTATAATCAATGCAGACTCTCCAACTATTTTTCACTCTAATAGGAATCAGCTCATCTCTCTCATTTCTCACCACTGTAATTCACGTCTTCTTTGGAACCACCTGAATCGGGCTCACCCAATGACTATCATAAATGGGATATATAATCCCATCTTGAAGAAGCTTTGTGGCCTCTATCTTCACAACCTCAAGGATGAATGGTTTGAGTCTCCTTTGTGGTTACCTCACTGGTTTAGCTCCATCTTCCAAGAGTATCATGTGCATGCACATGGATGAGCTAATACTAGGAATATTAGCTAAGGTCCAACCAATTGCCTTCTTATGCTTCTTCAGCGCTTGCAACAACTTCTCATCTTGATCATCATCAAGGGAGGTGGAAACAATAACAAGGAGCTTCTCATCATCCTCTAAGTAAGCATACTTGAGCTTTTTAGGTAAAGTTTTAAGCTCCAACATAGGTTCCTGCAAAACAGATGGAACCAAAGTAGCATACATAGATTCTGCAGCTTGCACCTGAACAAGTAAATCAAATTTTTGTATGATATCTCCAGCAATAGGGTTAGTGTCATCTAATTCTACAATATTTGGATCAACAAAACATGCAAAAACTCATCAATACAAGAATTACACATTTCAGAATCAGTGCATGTATGACAAGTGTATGAGTCTATCAATAACATAGAATCAAGTAAATCATCAAGTAAATCAATATGAAACACAGAATGGTCCTCAGATGTATGCTTCATAGCATCAAAAATATTAAATCAAATCACAATATCACCAAATTCCATATATAATGTTCCATCATGGACATATATCTTGGTTTGAGCTTTCTAAAAATTGGATTCCCCAAAATAATAGGAATAGTGTTATGGGAGGATCTCTCTTCCATATCAAGAATATAAAAATCAGCAGGAGAAATAAGGTCACCAACTCGAACCAAGACATCTTGTATCAAACCAGCAGGGTAGGCAGTGTTAGGTATCAATAGACAGAACACACCTAGAAAGGGGGGGTTGAATAGGTGTTGCGGTTACCAATTACCACTTTTTGCACCGAAGCCCTATTCTAGAAAAAGCCCCAGTTAATCGAGTAACATATTGTCTTAATCGATTAACTCACAAAAAACAACAAGTTGCAGAATGGCTTATTGCACAGCCACTCACTGATATTCAAAAACAGATAAAGCAAATTTACAGTATCCAAAATATCAGCTAATATTAGGCAATGAAACAACTGGAAACGTAAAGGGATTAGGGATAGAAACTTTCTGATCTCGGGAAAATTTCTTCATTGATATTGAAACGAATGTATTGTTACATGCAAACTTCCAATACAAACACTTAGACGCTCCCTTCTTGAATCAAGAACCCACTTTCTTGTTTTGACTCTTCTAATCGCCTAAGAAAATATTTCTTACGATCTAGCCCCAACCAAGAAAATGTTCTAAACTTAAGACCTCTAAGTCTTGGTGAAGACTCACTGAATCTCTTAGGTGGTAAGACACCAAGAGAC
Organism: Lupinus angustifolius; assembly: GCF_001865875.1. Classification (NCBI taxonomy): domain Eukaryota; kingdom Viridiplantae; phylum Streptophyta; class Magnoliopsida; order Fabales; family Fabaceae; genus Lupinus; species Lupinus angustifolius. The sequence goes on from NC_032013.1 coordinate 1,563,554, forward strand.
AACTTCCCTTATTACAACAAAAAAACAGTACAAAAATAGAGTATTATAAAACACAATGTACCACAAAATTTTACAATTGAAACTCAGCTAAAAACCCTATACAAAACTCACAAGTTAACATGAATATGTATGAGTTCATTAATATGCAGAAACATAGAATTTCTACTCTAAAATTCTCAAAAATAAATGCAAGAATCATGCAAGAAAATATAGCAATGTTTAACACATTAAACCATATGCAATTAGATGACAATTAAACGTTAAGCATGATACTATCTCTCACTATCTCACAATGCATTTCACTCTGCCTATATGCCACAATTGAGCACGAAAATATGCAACTAGCAATTCTAAGAATGAATGATATGATGTATATGTGCATGACCTAAAAACACAGTTTATATAGAAAACCTTTCTAAGACACGGTTAATCGATTAAATGCTCTATTAATCGATTAACGAGCTATTGAGAATAATTGTTTTCAGTTATCTGTTAAAACCAAATTCACATTAATCGATTAACACCTTTCTTAATCGATTAACTGACATATTTTTCAGCTAAATGATTAAATGGTAAACTACATATATGTTATGCTTATCAACTATACATGTTTTAACAATATATTATGCCAAAGATGCACAAGTAACATGTATGATTAATGCATGAACATATAATAATCTAGATGATATGTCTCATGTAAATGAATTGACAATTTTTAAGGCTTGTGAGAATGGCATCTAGGTTTACCTAACCTAGACTCAATATCTAAGGCACACATCTAAGACTCTAAAAATAGCTCTATTAATGAACCTAGTCTAGATATGGAACCCTTGAGTCCATGATATGTGGATTTGTTGAGTCATATTCAAGCTTTCACTAAATCCTTGTCTTCATCAAAACATAGGCAACCTAATAGTGCTATACTCGACACTTTGCACTTTAAATGTCCCTGTTTTTTATGATAACAAACTCCACACCAAATCTTGTTTTGATGCATAGCTTGATGATGGTTATAGAATGCATGGTTGTTAATGTCAAAGTTAAAGCACATAGCTAGACAACTGAAGCAGAATATTATTTACAACCTACAAATACACATCAAACAACAAAGCAACCTTTCTCCCGCTTTTGACATTATCAAAAAGATAAACGAATCAATCTAGTCAAAAGTAAGAAGAGTTATGTAATGAAATTAAAACTATAATCAATTAATTAATTGTTGGAATTCAATTAATTAACCAGTTGAAGGAAACTTGAACAAATGCAGTTGCTGACAAACACTTAATCGATTAAATCTGTAGGTTAATTGATTAAATTGACAGAATATAGTAAATGAACAAATTTAATGGCATGGAAGGATATACAATAACTAATTAAGCATAGAATGGTCAAGCATTAATATCATAGCATGTAAATAGGAGGCTCAATCAAACAGGATAGATGCAGATAACCAATCATGGTTAAGTACCATTAAACATACATTCATACTATATATGACATAGATACGCATATGATATAATCAATTAAAAACAAAATCAGTAACGATTAAAGTTCAATGTCATGCATACCAAATGATAAAATTTCAGCAAGAGTAGATAGTAACTATTACAACCCATTAAAAGCAAAGAGAAAATATGTCTCAAGAGTATAAAGCAACAAAAATCCTTAAAATTAGCCAATAGAAGAACTAAACCAAGGGAAACCTAGGGTCTAAGGTCTTCTAATCTAAGGATGTGGAGGAAGATCTCTATCATCAAGAACTATCAAACTACTATCTCCCTGGATGAGGACTCTCAGCATCTGAAATTCTGCACAAAACCTATCATTTTGTGCCTCAACAGTGTTTTGAATAAAGCTCCTCATAGACTGATAGTGGTTATCAATGTAGGTGAACTGACGTTCCTCAAATTGCTCCAAGTCTATATGGTAAGAATCCTTCAAAGACTGGAAATGTAAATCCATTCTATTATTCATTCATTGCTCCATTGCATCCAACTAAGCTAATCCAAATGGTGGTTCTTGCGATGCATTTCCAGCCGACTCCCCCTGAGTTCTTGTATTATGCTGGTTTGTTCCTGCCTAATCCTCATCTCTAGATAAGTCTAGATCCACAATAGTGTAATCCTCTTGGTATTCCCAAGTATTCCCATACTTGTAAATGCCCATCTTGTGGATCAAACTTTCACCAACCAGGTGATCTTTATCAGAAGACTCCATGATGATGGTGTAGACATATCAATATGTAGATAATCGATGATCCTCGAAATGAATATACTATAGGGTAACAGCTTGGATTGTGAAGTAGACACACTGTACATGACCTTAAGGATCTCCTCAGGCTAAACCAATTAATCATAACATTTTCCTTAATAACATCCATGAACCTCAAATCATTCATGGTGGGTTGTGCATGATTTGTGTTCCTCTGAACAAAAATGTACGCTTCAGATAATGCAATAGCCTATTTTCCACAGATAATGACTCAGCTTTTGTTAATTATCCTTGAATATACAGATGGGGACCTCTCAAACATGATTTGTAAAACTCAGTAGCATCAAATGAATTCTTGACCCGACACAATTACCAATGCTAGAACCATTGGTGGACGGACCTCCCACATTCATGAAAATTTCATCACGCAGCTCAAATAAGTTTCCAGAAACCATAGACCAATACCTGCCATCCTTATATCTAAAGTTGGCATAAAATTCTCTAATCAAAGCAGGGTATATATTTCCCTTTAATTCCAGAAAAGTGAAAGCTCCTTGAGCTTGCATGCCTTGCGGAAATTCAAAATTTTGTTCTGTCATCCAGGTTAAATTAGCTTACTTGATATAAGTTGGTTTCCTGCCCTGAAACTTTGACAATTGAGTATCCTGCAATATGAGAGAGTAGTAAGGGTCTCTAGGGTCCTGCCTCACACTTGGATTCGAAGATGAAGCAATGGGAGCCCTTCGTAGGCGTTGAGCAGTTGTCTTCATCCTTTTTGAAGGACCTCTTTCCATTTTGATTGCAAAATCGAGAGAATTGAAAGGTGAAGGAGGATTTTGGGAGGAAACTAACCTTAGGGTTTGGAATTGGGGAAAATGGGTTTCCTTGAAAATTTGTGAAAAATTTAGAAGGAAATGAGGTGCAATGTGGGTAGAAGGTAAGGTTTAATCTTCTTTTAAGCTAAGAATTCATATTGAGTTGTTGCCTCTGAGATTTAGAGAAAAAAGAGGATAGAGAGGATTTGAAAAAATGACAAAAACGCTTTTGTTTCTACTTTATCTGTTATCGTTAATTGATTAAGAGTTGTACTTAATCGACTAATCATAGTTAAAATTCCAGATTTTCATAAATATAAGCCCAGTTATTCGATTAAGATGGGACATTAATCGATTAAATTTCGTGAAAAATAAAGTGTTGGCTATTGGAACTCATTCTAATCGATTAAGGCTTATGGTTAATCGATTAATAGTCATCAGATTTGTAGAATCAAGTAGGTTTTTGAGTTTTAGAAGCACGCAAAGATTTCTAACATATATCAAGATATTTATTCAAACACGCATACATATAGATCTTATTATAATAGATCAGGAATCATATTAGGAATAGAAAGCATTCAAAAAGTATTCATTTTGAAGCATATTAGACATTTAACATGTGAAGCACATAATAGAGAGTTAGACTATTTAATCAAGATATTTTTCATCAAGGATTTCAAGTTCTCTTCGAAAAACATAGAAGGTATCTCGCGAGAGGGGCTTGGTGAAAATATTAGCTAATTGCTTAGTAGTTTCAACAATTCAAGCACACAATCGCCTTTTTGAATATGATCACGCAGGAAGTGATGTCTAATTTCTATATGCTTGGTTCTCGAATGCAAAACGGGATTCTTGGATATGTTTATGGCACTTGTATTATCACATTTAATGGGGATATTTTCTAGATTAAGGCCAAAGTCCTTAAGTTGCTACTTCATCCAAAGGATTTGAGCGCAACACACACCGGCGGCAATGTATTCCGCTACGATGGTGGACAAAGCAACATATGCTTGCTTTTTACTGTGCCAAGCAACTAAGGAACTGCCTAGTAAGTGACAAGTCCCACTAGTGCTCTTCTGATCCAACTTACATCCAGCAAAATCAGAATTAGAATACCCTTCCAAGGATAATGAAGCATCCCTAGGATACCATAATCCCATATTTATTGTTCCTTTTAAATATCTCATGAAACATTTAACAACACTATAATATGAATCTTTAGGTAATGCTTGAAATCTAGCACACATACAAACACTAAACATAATATCGGGGAGGCTCGCAGTCAAATAGAATAAAGAGCTGATTATCCCTCGATTCTTGGTTACCTCAATAGCTTTTCCCTTTTCGTCTTTATCTAGATAGCAAGCGGACGCCATAGGTGTAGAAGCTTCATTACATTTTTCCATGTCGAAATTTTTGAGTAACTGCTTGCAGTACTTTGATTGATGAATGATGATGCCACTTTCCATTTGTTTAATTTGTAGCCCAAGGAAGAAAATCAGCTCATCCATCATTGACATCTCAAATTCTCCCTACATCATCTCAGAAAATTATCTACAAAGAATGTCATTAGTAGATCCGAAAATTATATCATCAACATATATTTGAGCTAATAATACAAGATCGTCTAATCTACGGATAATGAGGGTAGTATCAACCTTACCCCTCACGAACCCTTTTTCCAAAAGGAAAGAGCTCAATCTATCATACCAAGCTCTAGGAGCCTGTTTCAAGCCATATAGGGCCTTCTTGAGCTTATATACATGGTTTAGATATTTAAAAAAATTCAAATTCGGGAGGTTGATCAACATACACCTCCTCTTGAATGTAGCCATTCAGGAAGGAGCTCTTAACATCCATTTGAAAGAGCTAAAGTTCATAATCGATGCAAAGGATAGAAGCATCCTAATGGCCTCTAAACTGGCTACAGGAGCATAGGTATCATCATAATCGATGCCTTCCTCCTGGTTGTAGCCTTTGGCCTCTAAGCGTCCTTTATTTCTTATGATCAAGCCAGATTCAACTACTTTGTTTCGAAAGACCCATGTAGTACTAATCACTGGATGTTCTTTTGGCTTAGGGACCAAGTCCCATACATTATTGTGCTCAAACTGGTTTAGCTCTTCTTGCATAACTATACCCCAGTACACATCTTCAATGGCCTCATCGATGGTCTTTGGCTGGATTTGAGATACGAAATCAATGAAGTTACAAAAATTACGTAAAGAAATACGGGTTACCACCTTTGTAGAGATATCACCTATAACTTTGTCAAGTGGATGATCTTTCTTAGTATTCCACGCGATTGGCATGTCCGGATGCTCATCTTGGACAATTTGCTCTGCTTCTTGTTCTTTGTCCTAGTCCATGTCCTTAGAGTATGCTTCTTCTATAGCACCTACAACATCATCATAAAATACCTTTCTCTTCTCTTTTGGAGAAGATTCATCAAAATGAACATGTAAAGACTCTTCTACTTGCATGGAATATTTATTAAACACTCGATAAGCTTTACTATGCAATAAATACCCTAAAACTATTCCCTCATCTACTTTTGAGTCAAATTTTCCTAGCGCTCTTTTTCCATTATTTAAAATAAAGCATCTACATCCGAAAGCATGAAAATGAGCAATATTAGGTTTTCGGCCTTTTAAAAGTTCATAAAGAGTTTTCAAAAAAGTAGGCCTAAAGAGTAAACGATTTATCACATAGAAAGCAGTATGCACTACATCAGCCCAGAACTACTTAGGAACCTTGCTTTCATTTAGCATAGTTCTAGCAAGCTCCTCTAGAACTCGATTATTCCTCTCAACAACTCCATTTTGTTGAGGGGAACGAGGAGCCGAGAACTGATGCATGATACCATGTTTATTACAAAATTTATCAAACTAGTGGTTTTCAAAACTCGCCACCATGATCGGACTGAATGAATACAATTTTAAGATTAAACTCATTTTTAATTTGTTTGGCAAGGTTTTTGAAAGATTTGAATGCATCACTCTTAGAAGATGACAATAGTGTCCATGTGAATCTAGAGAAATCATCAACAATTACTAAAGCATAGAAACTACTACCAAAACTCATTATTTGTGAAGGTCCAAACAAGTCCATATGGAGAACTTCTAGAGGTCTTGTTGTGGATATTACATTCTTTTTACCAAAAGAGTTTTTAACTTATTTACATTTTTTACAAGTATCACAAATTTCCTGAGTTTAAAAATCAAGTATTGGTAGACCCTCAACCAAATTATTTATGGATAATTTATCTAGATGTTTTACATGAATATGAGCGCGCCTATGCCAAAGCCAGATATCATTTTCTTTAGAAATAAAACATTTTGAAAACAATGTCGTTACATCTTCTAGGTTAACCATATAGATGTTATTAATACGATAACTGACAAATTTGACCTTATTAGATAAATTGCAACGAATTATACAACACTTAGAGTCGAAAGATACATGATTACCTTTGTTGCAGCATTGCCTGATACTCAATAGGTTGTGTTCCAGGCCTTGAACATATATTACATTATCGGCCACTGCCTGAGTTGAGTTGCCAATTGTCCTGGTACGAAGCATCTTTCCTTTGTTGTTGTCTCTATACATGACAAACCCTTTTTCTTTCAATGATAGATCTAGGAATTTTGATCTATCACCCATCATATGCCTCGAGCATCCACTATCAAGATACCAATGTTGCATGTGTGCCCATAGACATACCTTCAAAATAGATCACTTACCTTTTTCAGGTATCCAATTTATATTGGATCCTTTTCTGTTAGTAACCAGGGAGTTATCTCCCTTTTTCATCCAAGCATATACACCACTAGGTATACCATACTTTCTGCTATAGAAAGGGTAGGAAGTGTGGCCATGTGTGCTACAATAGAAACATGTAGGAACTTTCTTATTATAAAACGTTTTATTAGGTCGGGTTACAGGTTTCTTATATGGTCTTTTCCTACCCATAGGGGAAATATATCCTAATCCAGTATGGTCACCAAAATTTCTAGTTTGACTAAGCATAGTGTCTAATTGATTTTGACTCTCTACGAGTTTTTCGTTATGTTTCAAATTCTCATTTTTCAAAGTCTCGTAAGACTCACAGACAGTTGATCGTCATAAATTATCATTTGAGTAATTGCATATATTACAGGAAAATTTCTCAAGTTTCAGCTCATCTAATTCTTTCTGTAATAAAACTATTTGTTGTTCATTTAGAAGGATTGCTCGTTTTCTATTAGAACTAATCCTAGCTCATTTTTTAATTCTTCATGCAATTCGACATAAGCATTATATAAGTCATCATAAGATGGTGAATCATCAGAAGAAGAAGATGAGGTGTTAGATTATACCTCATTGTTTACCTCCTTTGAATTTGAGTCACGGGTTTCATTTGTTTTGGTCATTAGGCATAGCTTGGAGGTCTCCTCTTCATCTGAGGTGCTTGATGTCGTATCCTCCTCTAGTACATCCCAAACATTGTAGGCCTTCTTTGACTTGAAGTCCCGAGGAGTGCTCTTCTCCGAATCAACTTTCTTGAGTTAAGTAGGACATTGAAATCTCATGTGTCCTGACTTAGCACATTCATGGCAAGTGAACACTCTTTGTTACCTTTGCCTTTTCTAGTTGACTCACACGCTTCTTTCTTCTGAAAACGTTTAAAGCCTCCTTTCTTTAAGAATTTCCCAAATTTTCGTACGAGAAGGCTTAACATTTTATCATCAATATCTGAATCAGAATCGGCATCTTCTTTCTCTCTAAAATCTGTTATTTAGTAGGTCCTGCGTTTTTTAGCTATATATTGTGAGTTTTTGTCATATTAAGTCCAAATTAATTCGTAATAGAAGAAACATAAAATAATTCATTAACTGTATTAGTCATTAGCCACATAAAATAATTCGTTAACTTTTGGACATAAACAGAAGAAACAATCAACATAAAAAAAAATATGTTCCATATTTGTTTCCTTTATCATTTATAGCCTTTCTGCCATTATCCAAGTAAATAAAAAATGAAGAGAGAAGGGGTTGTGTGAATTCTTCCTCTTCTTCCCAAAGAACATAAGAGAAGAAAAAGAGAGAGAATATGCAGATTTGTGAGTGAAGAAAGAAGAGGAAGAAGAGGAAGAAGAGGAAGAGGAGGAAGAGGAGGAGGAGGAGGAGGAGGAGGAGAAGGAGAAGGAGAAGGAGAAGGAGAAGGAGAAGAAGAAGGAGAAGAAGAAGGAGAAGAAGAAGGAGGAGGAGGTGATGTAAGTGAATGAGAAGTGTCGGGAGAGTGAAAGTGAAGGAGATAGTATGAGTCTCTTGGTTTCTAGTGAGATAATAAAATCATTATTCATAAAAAATATATATGAGAAAATAGAAAGAAAATAACAAATATAAAAATAAATGGACATGTGTTATTATGCAATTGGTGTAAGGAGGGGAGTTATCTCCTCACACCAGGAGATACATTATTCCCTAAAGAGATATGTCTTTCTTTTTGCGATCTGATTCCTCATGCATTGTCAAGCGCCCAAGTTCCATCTCGTGCTCTTGAAGCTTTCCAAATAATGTTCCCAAAGGCATGGAGTCAAGATCCTTGGATTTCATGATAGCAGTAACTTTAGGTTGTCATCTCTTGTCAAGACAACGCAGAACTTTATTATTTAGTTCTCCTTTGGTAAAAAAATTTATCTAGAGCAACTAAATGGTTTACTATATGTGTGAATCACTTTTGCATGTCGCCGATAGATTCACTCAGCAACATACGAAACAGCTCATACTCATATGTCAGGGCGTTCATCATGGCACACTTGACTTTGCTAGTGCCTTCGTGAATCACTTCTAAAGTGTCCCGCATTTCCTTGGCACTTTGACACTGCGAAACCCGAAAGAATTCATCATATGACATGGCCGATGTGATGATGTTTTTAGCACGTAGGTTGTATTGAACCTTTTTGAGTTCATCATCAGTCCATAAACTCTTGGATTTTTCTTTCAGTTCATCGTCCACTAGATGCATTAGGACAAAAGGCTCGTTGACTATGGATTCCCAAATATCCGAGTCAATGGCTTCAATGAATATCTTCATATGGACTTTCCAGTAGGCGTATCCTTCACCACTGAATACGGGAGGGTGGTTAACAAATGCGTCATCGCCGCCAAAGGGGTTGGTGGAACCCATTAGTTTTCCCTTAAGGATAACGCGTGTGCGGTTGAGCTAGCACGTCGTACTAGCTCTAATACCACTTGTTAGGTATTAGTGGACATAACACACCTAGAAGGGGGGTTGAATAGGTGTCAGGATAACCAATTATCGCTTTTCGCACCGAAGCCCTATTCTGGAAAAAGCCCTAGTTAATCGATTAACACCTTATCTTAATTCATTAACTCACAGAAAACAACAAGTTGCAGAATGGCTTATTGCACAGCCACTCACCAATATTTAAGAGCAGATAAAGCAGATATATTTGAACAGGATTAAACTAGATATAGCAAATTTATAGTATCCAAAATATCAGCTAATATTAGGCAATGAAACAACTTGAAACGTAAAGAGATTAGGCATAGAAAAAGCCTGCAACAAGGAATTTTATCCTAGTCCGTGTGCGGGTCCACTTGCAAACTACATCCAGGCCTCCCCTTCTGATCTCGGGAAAAAAATTTCACTAATATTGAAATGAATGTATTGTTACATGCAAACTTCCAATATAAACACTTAGACGCTCCCTTCTTGAATCCAAGAACCCACTTTTTGGTTTTACTCTTCTAATTTCCTAAGAAAACCTGTCTTACGATCTAGTCCCAGCCAAGAAAACGTTCTAAACTCAAGACCTCTAAGTCTTGGTGAAGACTCACTGAATCTCTTAGGTGGTAACACACTAAGAAACAACTTCCCTTATTACAACAAAAATACATTACAAAAACAAAGTATTATAAAGCACAATGTAGCTCAAAATATTACAATTGAAACTCAGCTAAAAACCCTATACAAAACTTACAAGTTAACATGAATATGCATGAGTTCATTAATATGTAGAAACATAGAATTTCTACCCTAAAATTCTCCTAAAGAAATGCAAGAATTGTGCATGAAAAGATAGCAATGTTTAACACATTAAACCACATGCAATTAGATGACAATTAAACCCTAAGTATGATATTATCTCTCATTAACTCACAATGCATTTCACTCTGCCTAGCACGAAAAATATGCACCTAGCAATTTTACAAATACATTATGCCTAAGATGCACAAGTAACATGTATAATTAATATATGAACATATAATAATCTAGATGACATGTCTCATGTAAATGAATTGATTATTTTTAAGGCTTGTGAGAATTGCATCTAGGTTTACCTAACCTAGACTAAATATCTCAGTCACGCATCTAAGACTCTACAAATAGCTCCATTAATGAACCTAGTATATATATGAACCCCTTGAGTCCACGACATGTTGATTTGTTGAGTCATCTTCAAGCTTTCACTAAATCCTTGTATTCTTCTAAACATAGGCAATCTGATGAGAACCTCTTCAGGAGATCCTTTTCTTCAACAATCTATCTTGTTTGGTGCAATGAACCCACGGTTTGAGTGGTTCTTTTGATGGTGAATGTTTAGGCCGAATGGAAATGTGTTGGATAAAAGAAGATGGTTAAGGTAGAAGGGTGATGGCGCCACAACAAAGATGTTGATAAGCCGGGTGCTATTCGCCACAAGAACGTGGTTCTTGATAAGAATTATAATCTTGGTTCAGCCAAGAAGTTTGGAGAAGAAACATTCTCACACAAAAGGAAAAATCCTTATATTTTTACTCAAAATCAAACTTGTTTATTTCTCCATTCGAAAGTTACACTTATAGGAAAATAAAATTGTTGGTTTACATTGTTCCAACCGAAATATCCAAGGTAATTTCCTTATGGGAACTCCTAAAAGATTCAAA
>NC_032013.1:1574613-1598993 GCF_001865875.1 Lupinus angustifolius
GGGATGTAGGAAAAAGACAATGTACTCACGGCCAACAAGAAGAAAATTTTGAGACACCAAGCAAGAACCTTAGCTCTGAATACCACTTGATGAGAACCTCTTCAGGAGATCCTTTTTACAACAATCTATCTTGTTTGGTGCAAGGGAACCCACGGTTTTGATGGGTTATTTTTGAAGATGAACTTAGGCCGAATTGAATTGTTTAGGATAAAAGAAGATGGTTAAGGTAGAAGGGTGATGGCGCCACAACAAAGATGTTGATAAGCCGGGTGCTATTCGCCACAAGAACGTGGTTCTTGATAAGAATTTTTAATCTTGGTTCATCCAAGAAGTTTGGAGAAGAAACACTCTGACACAAAAGGAAAAATCCTTATAATTTTGCTCAAAATCAAACTTGTTTTCATTCAATTCGAAAGTTTACACTTATAGGCTAACTCATTGGAGTAAAAGAGGTCCAACCGAAATCCTAAACAAAATTCAAAACTAAACATAAATGACATTCTAATTTTCCATGAAAAAGCCTTAAATCTAAGCCTTGGAATCATAGTCTTCTTTGATGCATAATTCGGCTACTTTAAATTGAGTCTTTCACGAAATAATTGCCTCCAAGACTCAATGTGTTTGTTAAATGCTTTGCACAAATAATCATTTGAATGATTCTTGAATGTATTAAATTGTTGGACGGCAGCCTTGTAATTTGACTCAACTTGGACGGCTCAATCAATGGTGTGCATGACTTGGACGGTTTCCCTTGAAGTTGTGGTCCACATGAGTTTAATGGAGGTCTTGAATTCCATACAAAGCTTTAACCAAGTGAAGAATTCGGCCCCCCCTTTGAAGGTTGTGGTCCACACGAGTTAATGGCAATTTTGAGTCCCAAGCAAAGCTTTAACCAAGTGCAAGTAACAAAGTCTAAGATTTCCTAATTCTTTGGGAAGAATTCGGCCACCCTTAATTGTTTTGGTCTTCATGAATCAATTTGAATGCCTTGCACGAAAAACATCTCTTGAATTAATCATGCTTGACTTGATTAATGGTCTTGCACGAAAAACTTCAAGGAATAATCACTCTTGAAGTGATTTAATGGTTGGCACAAATAAACTTCATGACTTTAATCCTTTGCACGAAAACATTCAAGAATTAATCATCTTTGACTTGGCTTCAATGATATGCACGAAATGCCCAACATGTGTTTAGTGGCCTTGACTTCATTTAATGCTTTTCAAGGACTTCATTTATTCTGAAATTTAAATAGCAAAAGACAAATTAAATGTTTCATGAACCATCTTAGGACATAATAAATATGTCCTAGCCATCCTTAGAACATGGCCGTGCCCTACTTAAAAGGGTTGGGAATTATTTTTCCCACTTTGGCCCATATGCAAAGTCACATAATGAATGAAGTGAGGACTCCCTTGAATTGAACGTGGAGCATTCATCATGATCCAATTTTGGCTCATTTGGGTTCACATCACAATCTAATAGTGTTATACTTGCCACTTTGCACTTTCAGGCAGTATTCTTGTTTGCTAATTGAATCACTACCCCAGTGGGTTGCATAGGTCCACGTGAAAGTGACACGAAAAAAGACATATGCATAACATTTATCGAAGCACCTAGATCTAGCATGGCATTCTCAAATTTGCTATTACTTATTATGCAAGGTACAACAAGTGTACCTTGGTGCTTACATTTTTCAAGAATGTGATGAACAGATTTACCTATTAGTGCGGAAACATTTCTGCCCAAATTGATCCTCTCATTACCTTTGAGCCTCCTATTGTGAGTGCACAACTCCTTTAGAAATTTTTCATATCTTGCAATTTGCTTGATTGCATCAAGTAAAGGTATTTTCACCTCTACCTTTCTAAAAGTATCCAAGATATCCTTGTCTACCTCTTCCATCTTCTAACTTGGAATGGCTCTTGGAGGAAATGGAAGAGGAATGGAAGATGGTTATGTAGCACTTGTGGAAGGTTCACTAGCATGAATTTCTTCACTAGTGCTCTCAGTCTCTTGTAAAATTGATTGCTTAATTTTTTATGCAGCTAGATCAACTTCAATGTGTTTGCCTGGCCTTAGAATGATGGAACTCACAATATTTGGGGATGACCACAATCTGGGAAGGAAACTTATCAAAATTCTAAGAGTGCAATGTGCTTAATGAAGTAGCCATTTGTCCCATCTTGGTTGTCAAATTCTGAATGGAAGACTCTGAATGGAAGCTCTGGTCTCTTGCTGGAATTGCATATTGTGCAATGTCATCTGCCTCACCAATTCTTCTAATGAAGGTTCACTAAGTGTAGGAGCAAGAATACTATTCACGTGTTGGTGCCTCTGCTGTTGGATTGGAGGAGGCATATATGGTCTATTTTGTGCAGCATTATTGTTCTAAAAGGGTGGCCCTGAATGAGGTTGTGAAGGATCAAACCATCTAAGATTCAGATGATTCCTCCAACCAAGATTGTATCTGCTTGATGAAGGATCATAATTTTGTTTTCGTTGTTGAGTTCTATTATTGTAAATATTTGTAGCATAGGCCTCAGGATGGTCACAAGTTTTGGGCTCCAAAAGAGAAGGGCAAACATTAGCATAATGGTCAGTTGCAACGCAAATGCCATAAACTCAGGCTGCAAATGGAGGTTTCTACTGATTCATGGCAATTTGAGTGACCGAGATGGAAAAGGAGTCAAAACATTTCTCAAGTTTATCTTGTCTCAGTGAATCTGTCTCAACATCATGGACATCTCTTACCACTATAGCATCATTACTCTTTGCACTGAACTGTTGAGAGTTGGAAGACTCTTCTCAATCAAACCACTAGCCTCTAAAGTGGTCAAATCTCTGAGTGCACCACAACTAGAAACATCAATGATATTCCTCTTCATGATGTTCAGACCCTCATAGAAATATTGCAGGAGGAGTTCTTCAGAGATCTGATGATGAGGGCAACTTACACATAGCCTCTTGAATATCTCCCAATATTCATATAAACTTTTTGCATGTAGTTGTCTTATTCCAGAAATATATATTCTGATTATAGTGGTTCTAGAGGCAGGAAAGAATTTTTTAAGGAAGATTCTCTTCAGGTCATCCCAGCTAGTAGTGGAACCAGGGCCTAAGTAAAACAGCCAATCGTTTGTAGGATGAATGTGGGAAGGCCTTCAGATAGATGTGATCCTCTTGGACAACATGAGGTTTCATGGTGGAACATACAATGTGGAACACCTTAAGATTGTCATGAGGAAATTCACCTGCAAGTCCATGAAACTTTGGCAACAAATATATTAGTCCAATTTTGAGCACATATGGCACATCCTCATTGGGATACTGGATACACAAGCTTTCATATGTGAAATCAGGTGTAGCCAGCTCCTTTAATGTCCTCTCACGTGAGACTTGAGGTGGTTCAACCATATTTTCAAAATGCTCAGAATCAGAGTAAGCAACAGAATGCATAAAAGCAACAGAATGCACAGAAACAGTAGCATCAGTATCACTATCATGATGATTAATGCTATGATGAAAAGACTCACTATCTAAAGTTAAATTCTTAACTGGTCTAACTAACCTATGAAATTTTCTATCAATTTAAGGATTTATTGGATGCAAAGAGTCGAGATTTCCCCTAGTCATTCACTAAATGCAACAGTAACAACCATGTCGGGCAGTAAGGGAAATACATGTTAAATTTCATTGATCAATCAAAACTTTGCATCAAAAAATCTTAATACCATAGGAAACATCCACAAAACGTTTCAAGACAAAACTCAAAGCCTAACTAATTTAACCAAATACAACAAAATCAAAACAATTTGAAAATAAAACTTCTAAAATAAGAAAGAAATATTAAACATACTCTTTTTGGATTTACAAGGTGGGTTCTGCAGAATTAGTGCGTCGATAATGACTCCTTGTATTATTCTACCCCAAATTCATTTATAATATGTCCAATTCTGATTAACGGTTCCAAAGTTATGTCAAAAATAGAAATCAACACCAAAACTAGTCACTAATTGTTTGTATCTCACAACCAGCAACAAGGTGACTGACTATGGTTCATCCAGCATTCAATATGTTATGAAAGAAGTGTGAAAACAAAGTTTCATACAAAAATTTCAACGACAACTATATTAACCAACATACACCCAAATCAACAAACAACCAAATGGCTAAACAAGACACCAAACATCAAACAGTGAATAGAACAGTCAGTTTTTGAAACCCAAACAGAATGGCTATTCTAAGACACATACTAAACTATACTAAGAACCTTTGACAAGAACTGATAATCCCTGGAAGCGGCACCAAATTTGATCGAGGTTGTACCCAATGCAAATAATATAACAATAAAAAACTATAGTACTAGGAAGCGACTCCTAGGTCGTTTCCCAAGGATTACCTTTCAAGCAAAGCTTCAAGCACCTTATACTCACACACACAAGGGGGGTTTTTGTTGTTGGATGGTATGAACATAAATCAAATTCAGAAACAGTAGTTAAGCAATATAATAAAATGGCTATATCCCTTTGATTTATTTGTTCACAACTCAATCCTTGGTTTCAAAAGATTAATTTCATAATCCAAACATCGACTTCCTAATTTGCACAGTTTCATAACTCAAGCCTTTAACTAAGCAAAATCAGCATAAGCATGGAACATTAACAAATTCATACAAACTAAGTTGTCATGCACTAGAGAGTAAATCAACTAAGCGAAGATAAACTCACAAACCAGTTTCTAACAATGAGATTAAGCAAACCACATTCAGAAATATGATAGAGAAATCAATATAAAGAAACTGAAAATGCATTAATACAAAACCTTAAGAGTTGTGATACATTTCCAAAGGAATTTAGTCTACAAGTTTAGCCTTCCATTAAGTGGAAGAAATGAATCGAAAATGAAGAAGATGAATGAAAACCGAAAATGCTTATCAAACCCTAGCAGAGCGAAAAAGAGGGAAAAACAAAATTCTAAAGTGATTGAATGTAAAGTGTTGGGTGGAATTCGGTTTCCCCTCTCTAAGTAAATGGGTAAAACTGAAATGTGTCGTAAACAATGGGCCCAAAACAAAATTACAATTACAAAAAACTCCTAAAATACAATCTTCACTTCAAAACATATCTTTGCCTTCTGTAATGTCCAAAATGTCCTTCATGCTAAATATGATATGAAAATGATAATAGATTTAATTAGGCTAAATAATCCCAAATTAACTCATTATAGGAATATTAGTCCAATAAAGTCTAAAGCACTAAATCATGTCAAACAAAGTCAATTAGGCACCAATAAACATTAATCATGCTAAATTAAGGTTATTAATAGTGTATAATATATTGCTAATCAATGACATAGGAGGTCGTATGTACAGCATCGACCCAAAAGTATTTAGGCACTTTGCTTTCATTAAGCATGGTCCTGGCTAGCTCCTCTAATACGCGATTTTTTCTCTCAACAACTCCATTTTGTTGAGGAATTCTAGGAGCTGAGTATTGGTGCAGGATACCATTTTTATTGCAAAACTTATCGAACAGGTGGTTCTCAAATTCACCACCATGGTCACTTCGTATATATACAATTTTCAGGTTAAGTTGGTTTTGGATTTGCTTGACAAGGCTTTTAAAAGATTTGAATGTGTCGCTTATAGCATAAAGGAACAGGGTCCATGTAAAACTAGAGAAATCGTCTACAGCTATCAAAGCATAATAACTACCTACGAAACTCAGGATTTGCGATGGTCCAAACAGGTCCATATGGAGAAGCTCTGAAGACCTAGTTGTAGAGATTACATTTTTTGATGCAAATGAGTTCTTAACTTGTTTACGCTTGTGACAAGTGCCACGAGCTTCTTTAGATTTGAAATTAAGTTTAGGTAGACCAACAACTAAATCGTGAGATGATAATTTATCTAAGTGTTTAATATGTATGTGCGCAATGCGCCTATGCCAAAGCCATATGTCATTCTCTCTAGAGATAAAACATTTTGAGAACAATGTAGTGACATGCTCCAAATTAACCATGTATATGTTGTTTATACGATGACCAACAAACTTAACATTATTAGATATACTATCACGAATAATGCAACAATCACAATCAAAGGATCCTCAGTTACCTTTATCGCACAATTGGCTAATACTTAATAGGTTGTGCTCCAAGCCGTCCACATAGAGTATGAGAGATCTAGGAAGTATTTCCAACTCCAAGTATCTTTCCTCGATTATTGTCGCCATAAGTGACGTACCCTTTTTCTTTGAGTGAGAGATCTAGGAATTTCGATCTGTCACATGTCATATGGCTCGAACACCCGCTATCTAAGTACAAGTGATGTCCATGCGTTTGTAAGCATACCTACAAAACAAATTACTTGTCTTGTTTAGGTACCTAATTGATATTGGGTCCCTTCTTGTTAGTAACCATGGTATTTTGTCCCTTCTTCACCCAAATATAAGTACCATCAGGCACACCATACTTTCTAATATAACATGAAGTGGTAGTATGGTCATAAGTTTCGCAATAGAAACAAGTAGGCATGTGAGTATATGAGTTTTTACGATTATGGACTACAAGTTTCCTATATGGTCTTTTCTTGCTAGTTTGGGGTTTATAAGCTAATCCCATGTGGTTACTAGCATTTCTAGATTCAGCAAGTAAAGTGTCAAGATTAAAAATAATGTATGTAAGCTTTGCGAGTTTTTCTTTTAAATTCGAATTTTCAGTTTCCAACGTCTCGTAAGTATCACATACAGCAAATTGACATAAATTATCTTTAGATAAATTACATGAGCTACAAGAGTAGATCAAGTCAAGGGTTTCAGTTTCCAGTTTTAATTCATCTAACTCTTTTTACATTTTAATGATTTGGTGTTCATGCAATAGGTTTACCCGTTTTCTATCTATGTTAATCCTAGCAAGATTTTTAAGTTCTACATGTACTTCAACAAATGCATTATACAGTTCATCATATTTAGGGGAGTCATCAGAAGAAGATGAAGTAATAGAATATACCTCAGTTGCATCATCCTGACCACTAGAGTTGCAAGCATCTTGTGTTTTCATCATAAGGCACAGTTTTGCACACTCCTCCTCATTAGATGTGCTTGATGTAGTTTCCTCCTCGGGAGCATCCCATACGATGTATGCTCTTTTTGATTTGAAGTTCTGAGGAGTGTTCTTTTCATATTCAACCTTCTTGAGATAGGTTGGACATTCTAGCCTCAAATATCCAACCTTCTCGCATTCATGGAAAGTGAAGCGCTCCTTTGGGTTCTTGCCCTTCTTGGTTGAGTCTCGCGCTTCTTTCTTTTGAAACCTCTTGAATCCCCCTCTTTTCTTCAGGAATTTGCCAAATTTTCGAACTAGGAGATTCATGGTGTCCTCATCCAGATCGAAATCAGAATTGTCATCCTCTTTTTGATCTTGCGAACTGGTTGCCTTGAGAGAGATGTCTTTCTTCTTCTTGTCCGAATCCTCATTCATAGTTAAACGCCCTAACTCCATCTCGTGTTCCTGGAGTTTGCCAAACAATGTCACTAAAGGCATGGAATCAAAGTCTTTTGACTCCATGATTGCGGTTACTTTCGGTTGCCATTTCTTGTCAAGACAATGCAAAACTTTGTTAGTTAATTCTCCTTTAGTAAAACATTTATCTAGGGAAACTAAATGCTTAACAATGTGAGTAAATTGCTTTTGCATTTTACTAATTGATTCATTTGATAACATGCAAAATAACTTATATTCATGTGTTAGCGCATTTAGCCTAGTGTGCTTAACCTTGCTAGTGCCTTCATGAGTCACTTGTAAGGTGTCCCATATTTCTTTCGCATTTTGGCACTGCGATACCCTAAACAACTCATCGTAAAATAGGGTTGATGTGATAATATTTTTAGCATGAAGGTTATGTTGAACCTTTCTACACTCATCATCGATCCATAAACTTTTTGGATTTTCTTTAGATTCATCGTCCACCAACTGGAGTGGAATGAAAGGGCCATTGACCACGGATTCCCAAATATCCATGTCAATCGCCTCAATGAATATTCTCATGTGCACCTTTCAGTAGTCGTACTCCTCGCCACTGAAATCGGAAGCGGTTGAGGGATGTGTCATCACCGCCAAAAGGGTTTGTGGAATCCATCGTATTATCCTCTAGTATCGAACGAATACACGGTCAAGCTAGTACTTTCGTACTAGCTCTAATATCACTTGTTGGGTGTCAGCGTGTCATAATACACCTAGAAGGGGGGTTGAATAGGTGTCGCAGATCACTTACTCCGATTTTCCTATATTTTGCGTGAAACTAAAACTGACTGTACTTAATCGATTAAGCTTGGTTTTAATCGATTAACTAGTGTTTGGACTTAATGGATTATGCTTGTGGATAATCGATTATCCTGAATCTTGCACTACTTGATTATGTGGTTTCTTGCACAACAAGTTACCGATTACTATTTCTTTACACAATTAATTGATTATCAAAGTTAAAGAAAGACAGTAAAACGGATTATAACATGCAACTCATATTAACTCAATTAATCAACAAAGTAAAGAATAAAAGTAAGGAGACTAGGGATAGAAAGAGGTGCACAATAAATTTTTATCCTGGTTCGTTTGCGGTCCACTATAAACAACATCCAGGCCTCCCCTTCTGATCTCGGGAGATTTTTCGTCACTATTGCAATTGTAACTTTACACGCACACTTCCAATTACAAAAACAGAAAAACTAAGTCGCTTCTTTCTTGGCACCTATGTGCTTGATAACCTAGATTTGACCTACCTAATTCGCCTACTAAGTTCTCCTATCCTTTCGCGATTCGACCCCAGCCTCGGTATCGCTCAAACCAAGACCTCTAAGTCTCTATGAAGATTATAAATATCTCTCTTGTAGTGAAGCTATTAACAAAGAGATCAACTTCCTTGTTCACAACAGATTTTGTTGAGTTGACTTGAGTACTTAATACTCGGACTCAACAATTAAAACTCAATCTAAAACACTAAGCAGAAAATCCACAAGAACCTAATTCTAAATGAAATTTAATGCATTACATTTTTTTAAAATTGATTTGCACTCTTTTCAGAAAAATATTTTCGTCACTTTTCTCTCAAAGAAATCAAGAACTTTATGTAAGAACGCAATGCATAGAAAACTAGAGAAAACACGCAATAATTTTACTTTCTAAGCCTAACTCAGAATGCTCTCACTCTCTAAGTTTTCTAAATGCACTTTCTCACTATAATGCAATGTATGAAAGTGTATGCTCTTTAACTATGTTTGAAATATGCAAATTATGCCACATTGGCAAGAATTATAGTATTTATACTAATCCTACTCATATTAATATTAATCAATTATTCATCCACTTCATCGATTAACGGACAGTTTTTTGTTACGTCTTAATCAATTATATAGTGTCTTAATCGATTAACGTACTAATAGCCTCAGATCAGTTAGTAACTGAATTCTTGATAATCGATTACACATACTGCATAATCAATTATGCTGATTTAAAAATGTTTTTCTTGATATATGGTAAGCAAACTATATGATATGAACATGTTATACATAGTTTTTCAAAATGTAATACCTTTAATGCATAAGACTATGTATGTGAATGCATGAGCCTACTTATCATAAGATATCTAGATGTTATGTCTCAATTTTAGTCTTGTTCAATTTTAGTTCTTGTGAGACTTCCACCTAGGTTTACCTAACCTAGACTCAATCTAAGGCAATCATCCTAAGACTTCTAATACAAGTAAATATTATAACGCCTTAAGTCTATAGATGCAACCTATGAGTCTTTGGCTTGTTGTTTGTTGTACGATCTTCAAGCTTACTAGTATGTATGTTGTCTTCATCAAAACTTCGGTTAGCATTAAATGTGCGGGTCTTCACTCTTTGCACTTTCAATCTCCCCCCTTTTTTATGATGACAAACTCTTCTCCAATTACTTGTTTGATAAGCTTGATGACGATCAACATGTGTTTGCTTAGGTTGGATAATTGTCAAAGTTGTGCTGCTCCCCCTCACTTTGTTCTCCCCCTCGACCAAGCAATGAGGTAGTTTACTCAAGAGTAGGTAGCAAACTTACGGAAGCTCAACAAAACAGATTAAGTAATATTAGGTACCCAGTTACTTTTGGGTCCTACAGGGTTAGCACTTTTCTCTACCCATTGAAAACGTCCTAAGGGTACACCATATTTTCTAATCATGCAAGTATTAGGTGTATGCCCATGATTTTGACAGAAAGTGCAGATGGGTTGATGCTTATGTATCCTAGTCATAGATTTAGAAACATGATAAGTATGGATACTTTGCTTTTGAAAATTTATTTTTGTAGGCACTTCCTTTTTCTTATATAAAGAAGGTTTGGAAAATCTGAGACCTCTACGGACGGTGGAATGTCTTTACATTTTCAACATATTATCCAAGTTTATACTGCTATAGTTTAAACTTTTGAGTTCAAGACTCAAAGTAGAAATTTTATTTTCCAGAGTAATACACTTTGGACAAGAAGAAGAAGAAGAAGGTTTACTTCGGAATGCATCAATCTCATTCTTTTAATTAAAACAGATTTTGGTGGGTTTGAAATATTCACTATGCAATTCATTAAAAGCATTTTGTACTTCAAAAAATGATGGCATATCTAAAGGTTCAGTTTCACTTACCTCATCATCATCAGAATGATGAGACGCCATTAGAGGGAGATGGGTTTGCTCTTCATTTTCGAGTTCTGAAGTTGAACTTGAGTCATTATCCTCTCATGCAATGTAAGTTCGTCTACTAGTCTTCTTTTCAGGTTTTGCCTTGAAATGATTCTTCTTTAGTGTAGGACAGTCTATCTTCATGTGACCAGGTTTTCCACATTCAAAACAATTGAAGTTTTGATTTGAAGTGGAAACTTCATTGCTCTTGGTGAATCTTCTTGATTGTCCAACCTTACCACCTTTGTTTCTTTTTAGGAACTTGCTGAACTTCTTCATCAACATGCTCATATCTTCCCTGTCCTCCTTTTCTAAGTGATCTGCCAAGGATCCATACACCTCATCTTTTGCTTTAAGATAAATATTCTTTCTCTTCTACTCTTGTTCTTCAGGTTGTTCAAGTTGGCTTAATTCCAACTCCTGTTCTTGCAACTTTCCAAAGAGAGCAACCAACGACATCTTTGATAGACTTTTATTTTCTGAGATGGCTGTCATCTTGTGTTGCAATTGTCTTGTAAATGATCTTAGAACTTTCATGTTCAAGTCATTATATGATAGTACCTTACCAAGTGCAATCAGATGAATTATGAGGTAAGTAAATATCTTTTGGAGATCTAGTATTTTCTCTCCAAGCTTCATGCAAAACATTTCATACTCCTGGGAGAGAGTATTAAGTCTAGATCTTTTCACCTCCCTAGTTCCTTCATAAGTTGTTTCTAGAGTATCCATATCTCCTTGACGGATTTGCAATTTAATACTCTAAAGAACTCGTCAATATCCAGGGCTGAAGTGAGAATTTTTTTGGCTTTGAGATCGTATTACACTTTCTTTTTATCTTCATCATTCCAATAGGGTTTTGGCTTAACTTCCCATACACCATTAATAATAGTGAAAGGTTCATAGGATCCTTCCTCAATCGCATTCCATATATCTAGGTCTTGTGACTCTATAAAGATTTTTATCCTGATTTTCTAGAAGTTGTAGCATTCTCCAACAAAGTTTGGAGGGTGATTCATGTTGAAAGCTTATCACAAAAATGATCTAGATGCCATCTTTAAAATAGGATTGATTTGAGAATAATTTACTCAAAATAAGCTTTGGTGACAATTGTAAGTATTATATGGCAACTAAGAGGGGTGAATTAGTTGATGGGAGAAATGACCAATTTCTCTGCTTAGATATCAAAGTGTTTGTGCAGCGGAAAATAGTTGCATAAATCAACCAAGTTAAAAACCAAAAGTAAGTACACAAAGAGAGTAGAAGAGTAAGAGTACACGGAGAATTTTTATACTGGTTCACCTTCTTGTCTACTGAAGGTTACATCTAGTACTCTTGCCACACAAGAGATTTCTCCACTAGATACTTTGAGTTGCAATTACAAACTCTCTCCCCGAGACCCTTGTACCTTACACACTCACAAATATCTATCGTTGGAAAACAACATTTCCAAGTTAACTCTTTTCCCATTCTCACCACACCCTTATGATGACAAGTTTTACAACAAGATGAAGAATGAAATCAGTGGTAGGATTGCCTTTACAAGTGTTTGACAATTGTTATAACTGGCAATCCTTTTGGTGTAAATATACTTAGTAAACAATATTCTAATATGTTTTAAAATTTCAGAACTTAACACTTGAAGCAACTTCAGAAAAGTCTAAAAGTTTAGAATCAAAGTTGCAAGAGTGCAAAAATTGTTTTACAATTTCATGTATCACTTTTATTGTGGATTCTTATTGAATTGAATGTCTCAATGCCTTTAACTAGGCTTCTAATCAGCCAATGTAACCTTCTATGAAGATGAGACACGATTGGAATGAAACTCACTCACTTTGGACGAATGTTATTCATTCAAATTTGAAAATATGGTTTCCAACGGCTATGGTTAATCGATTGTCACAACTGTGTAATTGATTACCAAAAGTTTTTGTCCAAAGTGGTAATCGATTAATATATAGTAATAATCGGTTACTTGGTATTAGTTATGCTTTGTAATTGTTTTCTTAGTCATATAACATGTTACGTAGTTCTAGTAACCTGTTACGTAGTTCCAGTAACCTGTTACCAATTATCACATAGTTCAGGTAACTTGTTACCTAGATCTAACAATCTGTTACTCAGGTCAAGTAACTCATAACTTAGCATTATTGTTATTTTATCAAGACTTATCCAATTATTTTGAAAATAGTTTTGATTCCTTTGGTCATTGCAACTAATATATAAATTGAGTGTAAGGATAAAGTTCCTATTGAAGACTTAATCAATAATTGCTTAAACCTTAATTCTTCTATATCTTCATAGTCTTTTCCCTTTTCTTCTTTTTGTGATCTTAGTGTCTTCATCAAAACCGTATCAAGGAAATAAGCAAGATCTTCTTCACAACTCTCTCTTCAATTTTCAAACTTAGACAAGTCTAAGGTTAGTTTCTCAAATGTTTGTTGCAGTCCAATCACTTCTATAGAAGGTAGAATATCGTCGGACAACTTAATCTCAGACTTAAGTTTGTTATATTCTTATCCAAGCCTAAAGCATTATTTTGATTTCTCAATAAACAATTTAAGAGTTTTCATACTTTCTTTGTAGATCTTTGTACGCTTTATAAATGTTGTTCTATTCTTCTAACAATTCATCATATGCTTTATCTAGTTTACTGAGTTTAGAATGTACCTCATCATATAACTATGATTTAATGCCTTCCATCAAGTAGAGATTTGCTTTCAGTTTTTCTTCCTCAAAATCACGTGAGCTTATTCCTTTTTTATTGTAAGGGATCTTCATTTAGGGTTGATACTTGAGATTTAGGTAATATGCCTTCATGTGTCCTGATTTCATGCACTCATAGCAAGTGACATCCTCAGATTTGTTGTCCTTGTTTTTAAATATGTTATTGTTGGGTCTGAAAGGCTTCTTCAACTTTCTTTTGTTCCAGAGCTTCTTCATGTCTCTCGTCACAAGAGATAGATCATCATAGTCTTCTACTTATTTAGAATCATTTGAGTTTGACTCAATTGATTCGTTATTGGACTTATGTACCTTAAGAGCTTTTGGAGTTGCGGTTTATGTAGTCTTCTTTTCCACCTAGAGAACAATGGATTTTGGCTTCATGCCATTATTTTCCTCCATCAACTTTTGTTCATGAATTTGGAGAGATCCAAGTTGTTTTTCCAACATCATTGTGAACAAGTATTTGGCTTGAGACACTATTGTCACAAGAGGTATCCTCTTTTGGAATGCTTATGAGGATAGTTTGTATGTGTTGCTCAATTTTGTAGATTTTGCCTAAAGATTTCAACCTATTAGTTATGATTTGAAATCTCCTATACATATGTCTAATGTTTTTTTCATCTTCCATCTTGAAGAGCTTGTACTTTCTGACAAGCATGCTAATTTTGGGCAATAGCAAATGAATCTAAGCTCTCTTTTGTTGTATGGAAGGACAAATTATTGAACTCTTCTCTACTTAGTGCATATATGATGATGTATCTATCTTTAGAATTGAGTTGTCATCTAATTTTTTGTTCATAAGTCATGTTGATTTTGAGTACTTCTACTTCTCTATCATATGTAGAAATGTGGGTCCTTCTTTATGATATCCTAGATATCGGAGTTTGTGGATTATAAAAACATCTTCATCTTATCTTTCCAATAATGATAATTGTCTCCATTAAAATGTGGATATCTTGTCATTAAGGATCCTCCTTAGTGTGACTTTTGATGGTGTTAGTTACTTTTGCCATGTTTGTGGATCTTTTCCTATACACTGCTAAGTGTTCAGCTCATAAGTTAAGCTATGATGCCAACTGAATTAATCAAAAGTAAAAAAAACTAAAGGGGATTGAATTGTGTTTAGCAGAATAAAAATTATTTTATTACTTGTTAAAAATTTAGATGATTGACTCATTTAATTTTTAGCATAACAATTTTCAGATGATTACTTTGTCCTACCAACACTGATTGAAAGAAAAAAATTGATATCACAAACCAAAACCCTGAAATTATATAAGCTTAAATAAAAGGAGTTAAGAGATAGAAGATTGACTCAACTTTTGATGTTGGTTCACCCAATATCGTAGGTCACATCTAGTTTCTTGGCAGCACCAAGATTCCACTATAATCCAACACTGATTACAACAACAAGTATTATTTGCACATCTGGTCTTTCTAGGCTCAATAATAAATAATGTTTATGTTAAAGTTTTACAACTTTGCTAGTCTTCCAATCACATTCATAAAGTGCATTAAGTATGAAAATAAAGACTACGAATTTAATAGAAAATGATTAAACACATATGTCCAATTTAGGTTGTGTTATTTAATACACAATAATTAGAATATTCGTAATAAATCAGAACTTGAATGAGTTTCATATTATTCTCTAGTGTTGTCTATTATGTTCTTCAATGCAAAGGCTCTTTATTGATTAGGCATTTAATGTAGACATTATTATATTCATTGAAGCTTTTGCTAGAACTTCTTTCTAAAATTAGTATTCATTAAGACTTATCTTTTCTTTAGTTTGATTTTCTCTTATACTTTATGCATTGTCATTAATGCTTCTTAGTCATTGTGAATCCAACATTTAATGATTAGTAGTTGTTGAAACTTTCTCATGGAATAGAGAGAATGTTGTTGTCTCAAAAAGTAATGACTAGCATGCTTCTTTTGTACTCATACTAGGAACTTTCCTTTTGAAGCAATGAAGTACATTTTGCTTTCCTCAAAAGCAAATGGACCAAGTAACTTTATTCATTGGATAATTCATTTATGCATTTTTCTATTCAAAACAACTATTTAGAGATGTTGATGAGGCTTTCACTCATTCTTGATTCAACTTCATCGATTATTCATTCTTCTCTGGTTGACAATTTGAATTATCGATTCTGAACTTTTATGGATACTTCATACTAAATGTGCATCTTCTTAAGGGAATATTCCAAT
Source organism: Lupinus angustifolius (assembly GCF_001865875.1). Classification (NCBI taxonomy): domain Eukaryota; kingdom Viridiplantae; phylum Streptophyta; class Magnoliopsida; order Fabales; family Fabaceae; genus Lupinus; species Lupinus angustifolius. Next base: position 1,590,260 of record NC_032013.1, read on the forward strand.
TTGGTGCTCTGACGAATCTTGAGATATGTCTTGAATGCGGGTGGTTCTTGAACATAAATGAGTCTTGAACACAAACATATTATTTTTAGACGATTCTAAAAACGGGCTTTAGATATTGTCTTAAAGATATAATATTAGTAATAAGACAATCTTCTTCAGTTTAAATATAATGTAATACTTATGTAATTTTCTGCACATGTAAGATAATACAATATCATCACTATAGTCACCATCAATAGTATTGTTGGGAATAAACGAACAATCAAATAGTAAAGAGTATAGAGACAAGAGAATAATATAAGAGATTTAGTGAGGTTCGGCCAATTGTGCTACGTCCCTGGGAGCACTGAGCGGCCACCAAAATATTATTAGAGAATAAGGATTACAAACCCTAGCACACTCATGGGCCCACCTGCCCATGGGGTGTTTCTATTTGGTGCTTATATCTGGTGCACATCATAACATTGGTTACTCTACTCTATTCCAATACTAGACAATGTGGGACTAACACGATAACATATTTCAAGCATTCCAACAATCTTCACCTTGATTGAAATAGACGAATATCTCGCCCCTTAGGAAATCTACACAAGAATCTCCACCTTAGCGAATATATGACTTCACCTTGCTCAATGTCTAACTCTCTTTAACATCTTCTCCACATAGGAGTTTGCTCCCATTCAGCACAAACCTTCTGAGTATCTTTGATGATGTTACCAAGAGCCTAGCTCTCCAAACTTGTAGTGTAGCTTCCTATACCGCCATCAAATGGAACATGCCGCCTAGACACCTATTGCTAGGAAGTCTTTCGATATATTGGAACATCTACACAAAAGTTTACCAACAATCGTCATCTTCAATACTCAGTCAAACTAAACATTGGAGCTTCCTTGGAAAGTCTCAACCGCTATCACCATTGTCTACTCCGACAATCCTAGTTCAAAAGAACTATCATACTCCACCATAAAGAGTATACTCACAGCATACACTTTGCATCAATCTTAACTAATGTATGTGTCAAATCCTTGCATCCAAGCCAATGTCCATGTTACACCCATGCATCTCTACCAATGCTCGTGTTACAACTTGCATCAAAGTCAATGTTCATGTTACACCCTACATCAAAGTCAGTTAACGCCTCTGTGCTTTTGTGGATCTGCTAACAATTAACATCCTTTACTATGACATCTCAGACACGCCACTAACATATTCTACTTCTCATCTTAAATGGGAACATTTTCTCAACATCTAGAGAGATATTGTCAGCACCTGTATCTGGGTCAAACTCAACACATGAGTTTCTATCTCCACCTTGATCCTAACTCATTACATGAAATTATGGGGTTCTTGATCAACACATACACCGCCCACACCACAGTTTCGCTATGTTTCATTCTTCTTCAACTCATCTACTCTATCTTGACCATTACCTTTGACGCACCTTGTCTAGCCATCACGTCTTCACCCTCTTTAGCCATTATCCGACGTCTGGGTTAAGAGCCATCTACCAATTGACTCTGATACCAACTGTTGGTGCAATGAATAATCAAATAGTAAAGAGTATAGAGACAAGAGAATAACACAAAAGATTTGGTAACGAGGTTCGGCCAATTGTGCCTACGTCCTCGGGAGAACTGAGCGGCCATCAAGATATTATTAGAAAATAAGGATTACAAACTCGAGCACACCCATGGGCTCACCTGCTCATTGAGTGTTTTTATTTGGTATTTATATCTGGTGCACAATATAACAATGGACTTGAGTCCAATATATAACATTGGTTACTCTATTCTATTCCAATATTAGATAATGTGGACTAACACAATAACATATTTCAAACATCCTAACAAGTATAATCACCACATTATCATTTTTACCAATAAACTAGCATATCATCAATGTTATCGTCTATCCACCACCACTACAACCATTGCCCCCCTCTCTACACCACTTTCACCCCATCACCACACTCTTTACAATCACATCATTATTATGAGTGACACTATCGCCACCCTTACTACTACTCGACCTCCAATACCACTATCACTTTTCATCATGGCCGTTAAGCCAAATTTTTATTATAAGTTATATGTAGTTTTAGTAAAAGAGTAAATTTGTGATTTGTATATAATTTGTATAATTCTATATAATTATATAGTTAGTGAGTTTATTAGGTTCATAACCTATTGTGCATTATATCATATTATTATTTTGTTGTGGAAGTTACATATCTATTAAATTCAATTAATAAAAGTTGGGACCAATTTTGATCCACCAAAAACTAATATATTATTTGTTTATGGTAATTATTTATCATATTGATTTAATTTAATTAACATTATTTCAGCATTTTTTGTATAAACGTAAAGCACCAAAGTTAAATATAAAAGATTTATTACATTATTATTTAATAAATGATTATTATATTAATTAATAAGTACGTTATTCCTATCACTTCGATTGAATAGAATTTACTTAAGTATCATTTGATGCAAATTGCATACACTCAAAGTGATTGTTTAGAAAGATATATTTTTGTGTTGTGTTGGAATATCTATATCTATATTATATATAAAGACAAAACATATTATAATTACATACATGACATAATTTTCATTTACCTATTTTCCCCTTATAATTAATAATTATTACAATATTTTTCCATACAATAAAAAATATAAATGGAGGTTAGAGAAAGTTACATCCACTAAATATATCAAACTAACAATGCTTTTTTTAACAATATCATAATCCATTTTTAAATTTTTTATCAAAAAATTATAATATCATATACAATTCTCTAAAGTGAAATATATAAAAATTAAATATTCAATACTAAAAAATAAAAATGTGGGTCGGCAAACACGAAGTGACTGCCGACACGCTAGTAAATATAATGGAGATTCTTGTTTGAAATGTTATATGATGGATGTTAAAGGGTAGGTTAGGAAGAGAGGTAGAGAAAGATAGAAAAAACGGGAGAAGGAAGATAACATAACTTTATAGATATTTCGTGGGTGGGCCATTAGCATTGTCATATCTTTCACATCAATATATAATATTTCTTAAATTACTTTATCTTATTTTTTATTAATTTTATTTATCATTTTTACATTACTTTTTATTTATCATTTTTCTTATTTTTTATCCAAAACTTGTTAAAAGCAGTTGTTAATCTCAAATACATTTTAAAAATATTTTAATCATGTTCAAATATACTATATATATTATTTTAATTTGATAATAAGAAGGAAAAAAAAAGAAGCAATGAAGAGTGAAGATAGCTAGATAAGTCACATGCGAACAAAGTGAGTAATTTTGTTGAGACTGAGTCAGTTAGATAGTGTCAAACCTGTTTTGAGTTAAACTCTGACATAACTTGTCACGAGTTTCTTCTCGTTTACACTCGCACTCTCTTACCATGGAAGTCAGTTTTCTTTTGGATAAAAACTTACACAGAGTCCTATACAACAAATGTTTTATGTTATTTTGTGTTATCATTTAAAAATAAAAGTTTAATTAAAATTAAATTTGTTATAGGTTGTAAAAAATTATTAATTGTATTGTATGTGACGATGTTCCGCCCAAGTAATTTTGTTTCCTTTGTTATATGCTGACCTATCGGTGTCTACAACAATCCCGTCAGAGCTTCTGTTTATGGCATTCCTGTTCTAGAAACGGAATACAACAATTATGATCTTCGAATTTCTAATGAACACTTGTATATTGCATATGGATGAACTATTTCCCAACCAGAAATTGTAAATTTTCATGTAGCTTGTAATTAAATAATTTGAAATAATGAAACATACTTTTACTTGAAATAACTTTTAGAACATGACTATAGTTTTAAATAATTTGTTTTTAAATTTTATCTTTCAAAATTTTAAAAAATTACATTAGTTACTCATACCTAAAAAAATTATTTTTTTTTCTTCACTTTATCTCTAAGTAATAAAAATATTGCATGTTCAATTATAAATAAAATACTAAAATAAAGATTGAAAATTTTGATTTTAACTTCTAATTTCATGTTTATATAATTTATCTATCAATATCTATATATATAATTCTATACTATTAAAGCCAAAACAAATAAAAACCACCACCATGACATAATATTTATATTCCAAATTTATCCTTTGTAACATTTCTCATTAATAATTAATATAAACTTTCACATACACTCTCTTATTTTATATTTTCATTCTCTATTAGGTTTATATATTGTATTTTTTATATTTAAATTATTTTTTAAATAGTATAACAAGATACATTATATATTAAAAAAATACAAATGTAGGTCAATCGACACAATGTACCGGTCGACACGCTAGTTATTATTTTTTCATTGCTCATTGTTGTCACCATAATTATATTGTTATATTTGATGCAATAATTTTTAAAATTTATACTCGTTTGTTTACATAAAATTGTGGATTTGTGACATTTTATTTTTATAGTATAAGTAAACAATATTGTGATAATATTGTTATTATTGCATGCAAACTTGTCACTTTAAAATGTATTAAACTTAATATTCTAATCACGTTTATGAGTTTTAAAGTATCAGTGCAATGCCATTTTTTATATAAAAAACACTAAAAATCGTATATTATATTTGGGTCGGATTGAATCCAATGTCTTAATATAAATAAATTAGACGAGGACTGCATGTTGAATCAAATGATTTTTGTTTTAAAAATTGATCCAAGCCAATCAGGAGCATCCGCACAAGCTTTTAGCTACCTTCCTAGGTACAAGCTAAAAGTTCATAGCTTCAAGCTAGTTTTCTGGAAACATATCCGCATTGTAATTAATTTTTTAAATGTGGTATTTAAAAAATATGAAATAGATATATTTAGTAAAAATCAATAAAAATATAATGTAATAAGTTTTATTAGATAAATTATATTTTTAATATTACATCTTATCATATATAAATATTTTTTAAAGTTATAAAACATAAATTAAGAAATATAGTTAATATATTTGATTATATTAAATTTATATAATAGTTTAATACTAACAAGGCGTTGGTCCAGTGATGTAAGGTCGTGCTAGATTCTTATAACGACCAAAATGTCAAATGTTCGATTCCTAGGATCGACACTTGTTGGGAGGGGTAGTCATACACTTCGAATGATTTAGTTCCTTATGAAAAGGTAATGAGATATCCTTCGTAGTACGAAAAATATAATAGTTTAATGTTTTGTCGCTTATATCATTGTAATAAATATAATATTTTTAACTTACTTCTTTCATATTAATAAAGTGAGAGTAAATATATAAAAATAGTATTCAACACTCACTCTCTTGTTTTAAAAACACATATAAATAGAACAAATCTTTTTTTCTCCTAAAAATACACTTTGACAAGAAAGGAAAAAGCAGTAATCATTAACCACATGAGTGCTAGCATAGTTCTAGAAGCATATACTCCTGTCTACAATTACACGGAGAAGTATGGTGAGATCCTTGAATAGAACATTAATAGAAAGAACAAGTTTGATTACACTTAAAAGATTAGTTATAGTATAATAATGTGGTGAATCCAACAAAATTACTTTCATTAATGTATTAAAGATATGTATTTGAGGTGCATAAATTGATTAGTTTTAATTTATCTTTGCTGAGCTATAAAGCTGGTTTTAAGATAAGATGATGTTTATAGTAATTCTTTTACACAATTACCATATTAATCGTTATTCATGTGTATCATTTCATTTAAGTATCATTGAGGATTATGATTAATATATGAATAATGATTATACGTTAACAATGTAAACAATTTTTAAAACATGTGTAGATTATTTTATCTTATTACTTTATAAAACATCATTCTATTGTTTAGATTTAGTATATTTTCATATGTTCTAAATAAAATAGATTATTTAAAAAAGCTAGCATACTATTGTGAAAAATATCATTGAGTTTTAGCTAAATTAAACCAGTCACCATTTTTATTTAAAATATTATATTCACCATCCTTTAAGAGGATATCAATATAATTATAGGAGGGCATTTTACAATGTCAATAATAAGTTATAAAAATCAACTTTATATCTTAGTTATCAATTCCAAAAAATCTAATAAATTAAATTAATGAGTAGATTTGAATCATCAGATTTCTCTTTGATGAATGTCTAAAATGTTGAATAAGTTTTTTAAACTTAATAAGTGAATCCCTTCTCATTATTCGACTATTATATTCAACTTGAAAAGAATATATTTAACGATAACCAAACTCTGTTAGCTATGCCAATGACCATTGACCATTGGCTGAATTTTGATTTATCCAAACATACTCAATTAGCAAAAACAAATTTAGTTTTTTAGCATTATATATCGGGATGCAATTTTAATAAATATTTACGTTAAAAAGTTGATACGCCATTGATCGTAGATAAAAAATTATTCCTCTTTCATATTAAAAATTCAACTATGATCATGATAATCACAACTTTTTTTATCATCTTTGATTGAGTCCTAGCCCGAGTCGGGACAATAAAAACTCAATCGAGTAACATATGCTATCACTCTAAATAGAATAACATTGATAATAAGATAAATGATTTAAATATAATCAATATTGTATGTTTTTTAGAAAAGTAACTTTTATATAGCAACTCATAAAAAATATTCTGGAATTAATTGTATAGTTTAATAATATTTATTTGATAGTTAACTTTGTCAAAGTAAAATAAATAAAATATTTTCGCTTTAAAAACAATTTAATATTTTTAAAATAAATTTTTTATATTATGGATTTGCTATATAAGATATTGGAGTTTAATTTCTATTATACGTAAAAAATATAAGAAAAATGCATATACTGACCATCTCAGAATTTTATATATTGTCACTGCATTATATATTATTTATATTTAATTATCATTGATCTTGCAAAAAGTAATACAAATAAATGATAAATGATGCACTAATTATGTATAAATTTTTACATTAATAATATGTAGATATTACACTAAAAATATTAATAAAGAATATAAAAGCTACTTGTACTTTTGTATATGGATTATAATAAAATATATAATTAAATGTGATATTGGGAAGATTTATATGCATTAATACACGTTAATAGAGATCAACTTATACATGGAGAACCAATAAGATGTTAGTTTAGTGGTGTAAGATTCTGTTAGATTATAGAATGACTAAAAGGTCAAAAAATTGATTCTTAAGAGCGACATTTGTTAGGAAAGACAATCACAATATCAAAAAGAATTAGTTTCTTACTCAAAAGATGAAAGGTACTCTTGATATCACCCAAAAAAAAAAACTATATACATGGAGAAGCAATATCCACATATGAGAGAGTAGTTTTTTTATCTTTTAAAAACAACTTATTTTCATAAACGAGAGTTTTAATAAACTGTCTTAAAGAATTTTAGGTAAGGATTCAAATATAGAAAAATTGAAGTTGACATAGTTGTTATGCTAAATTAGATCCTAAACATTGAAACAACATTTGTTTGGTAGATTTCTACCACATCGAGATGACAATGTGACATATGACCAAAACATAAATCATATAAAACAATTGTATTAAAAGTAACTTATTTAATATCTCAAAAATTTAAAGTATTATAATCAAAACCAATTATACCTATTTTTTTCAATTAAATCACATTAGTCATACATATGACTTTTCATTTAGAATTAATTTTTTTAATGAAATTGACTTAATTTTTACTAAAGTGTTGATATGGAGATCAAACGCACTATTATTACATTTATTGGGAAAAGTGCATCTTCTAAACTTTATGCCTTTTGCAAATAGATATTATGAACTATTTTTTTTATAATTACTCTTTAAACTCTATCATTTAGTGAAATTAGTCCATATATAAATATATTATTAAATTATTTATAGATAATAAGAAAATTCCTAAGTACATGAGGGTGAGAATAACTGGACATTAGTCTTGATAACATGTCACATTGCACGAACCGATGAAACATAATTGAAGTTTTACGGAGATTATTACAGGTTTATTATTACTAAATTTGCACTTTTTAACCAACATTGCTACTAGATTTGTTATCCTCCAAATTAGATGGATAACACAATTTCCTACTATTCAGATTTTGTTTGTTTTACTTATTGAAAGCTGCAACTCCATAACATTTCTTTCAAAAGTTCATGATTTTTAAAGTTAATACTTTCATATATCATAATATAGTAACTTGAAAAATAAAATATAATTACATCTATAGTTCACATCCAAACACACATATGCAAGCACTTCCTATATTAGATGAAGACATGAATAGAACCCATGTTCAAATGAAAATTGTCATTTAACAGTGTCAATAAAACAAATAAAAACAGTCAGAGAAATAAAAGAGTTGTGCACAATAAACATATTGAAATAATGACCGTACAGATACAATAGACGGAAACAAATAGCTTGATGCTTTGGGGATCTCTAATGTAGCTTGATGCTTTGGGGATCTATAATGTATTCCAAATTTTCTTGTTATCTATGACTAATTTAATAATATATTTATATAAAGACCAATTTCATGAAATGATAAAGTTTAAGGAGTAATTAGGAAGAAAAAAAGTTCATAATATTTACTTGCAAAAGGCATAAACTTTAGGGGATTTTATACACTTTCCCACATTTGTTTATACTTCTAAAACATGATTTACGAGATGATGTAAATAAAAATAATTACTGGCTTTTTATTAATTTTTAAGATAATATAT
>NC_032013.1:1599093-1923747 GCF_001865875.1 Lupinus angustifolius
ATATATTTTGATAGTGAATCTTAACCTAACAACTTATAGAGGTTTATTCAATTCCTTATGATTTAGACCAACCATCCATCTTTCATTTAATTTTCCATTTTATGAAGCCATATAAATGAAATCAAATCTAGTTTTTTTCTATTTTATTGAATAATAGCAAGTAACTATAGTGATTACTCTATAAATTCTCTTTCTTCTTTTTTTGTTTCCCTTCTTACCATGTTTATTTCATTTCCTTTCTTTCAGCGCTACCAATTACACTATATGTATTAGAATTAAAACATTAGAAATTTGTGTTGTTTCTAGCTCGTCCCAAACATATAGCATAAGTTACTTGCCTCTTATTTGCCCGCCTAAGGCGGAACAAACTCATTGCAAGTTTATAAATGTTTTTGATGCATCATTAATGCATTTATGCCCCCACCATTAATGTGCTACTGGCTCACCTTTAATGCGAGCTGACATTCCACCTGTCATGCCGCCTATAAGTTATATTTGTCCCCGACAGATCGACAATTGTAGACCTGCAGATAAGAATGACAATAGGGCAGGTTAGGATCGGGTTTGTACTTACCCAACCCCGAACCCGAAATCTAAAACCCGAACCCAAACTCAACAAGTTAAAATTCACACTACCATCTCAAACCCATCAAGTTAACCCGAAACATAGCCTATATCACCCAGGTGTGAAGTGGAGAAAGTATATTAAGTGTTGAGTATGATATCTATATATCATAAAGTAAGTACTAAGTCTAAAGCACCTACTTTTCTTTTCTTCAATCAAAATCCTTTATGTATGTGAATGTTATATTTAATTTTCAAACTCATTCTCTACCAATTACGATTCCCTTAGTTTTCCTCATTAATGATCCAAACAAATATAATTTTACATGTTTCTTACATGTTAAGACTCCACTAATTATTGACAAATATTTTGATATTGTAATAAAGCTATTATGCAGTAGTAGAGAAAGAAATGAAGTAAATCTTGTAAATTTAGTAAGTAACTTTCCAAAAGCACATTGTTTGTACTTGAAACCTTTAGTGTGAATGCTTAGATTCAAATCCCAATACTCATTCATTTCCTAAAAAAACTGAAAAGAAATTACATGACTATAATCTATATATTCCAGAAGGGCTGTTACAAAACTAGGGTTAGAAGAAGATATATTAAAAATTTATTCAACTTATTAATTGAGACGGGTTTGAGGTGGGTTCGGTAGGGTACTGCATGTACCAAACCTGAACTCGAACCTTAAATTTAACGTCGAGTAAAACCCGAACTCAATAACAATGGGTTTAACCTGTTAAATTCGGGTTGGGTTCGGGCGGGTACTCACGGGTTTGGTTTTTGTTGTCATCCCTACCTGCAAGTTGAGTAAGGACAACCCGACATATCTCCATTGTACCCAAACGCCACATCAGCAGCCCCAAACTCTATAAATAGAGGATCTTCATACATGAAGTATAATTAATTCTCATTCCATCATTTATTGTTTGCACTTATTGCTCTTGTTCTAGCTTCTCTCTTATTTACTCTAATTCTCTCTAGAAATCACATACTGACTTGATCGTCAGATAATTTTTTCAGGTACCTCCTTGGCGGATCCAGACGACATTCCGACCAAGACTACTGATTACTTCTACTCAACCAGACATTTGATACTGACCATACCCGATCAACACTAAAAAACATTATGTTAAGTAAATAAGTAACTATAATTAAAACTAATATTTTACCTATATATTTCTAGGTAAATATAATCAATATAAACTTATAGCAAAAAGATAAAGATTTAAATAAATATGTTACATTTTAAGATAGTATGAGACATTAGGATGGTAGAGATGATCTAAAGCGTGACTTGGACTCATTCCAAGAATAACGCCTATCCAATTTCGAAGATTTGAATTCGTCAAAATAAACTTCAAATCAGGTGGATTAACAAGACGAAAGAGGTATTACACAACCCGAACCCAAACTCAAGCTTGATAAGCTATGTCAATTCCTAATGTATGCATTTATTGTTGTATTAACATATATGAAATGGAGGAGGTATTAAACTAAGGCATGAAAATTTTGAAGTTGTTGCATTGAACTTAGTCCCTAAAGGTATGAAAAGTGATTCCATCTTCCTCATACGTGCGTAAAAGAGAAAAGTACAATGTTATGTACACGCAAAATAGGAACAAAAAATGGTTGTTTGATTAAAGTAGATGAACTTGCAAATTAAACCTAAGGTAAACCACATTAGGAGTGCATGTTGAGTATATGAGCATATCTTCTGTCTTACATCTTGTGTCACTTCATGTGTCACTTCATGTGTCATGAAATGTGATTCGTTAAAAAAAATATTTAAGTTAAAAAGTTAATTATTAAATATTTTTCTGACCAATCACATCTTATAACACATAAAATAATACAATAGATGGTGATAGTTGACAGGTTCGGTACTAAAATTTTATAGGCAGATGTAAAAACAATTTAGGCTCCTAGTTTAGAAATAAAAAAATAATTATGTGAGATTTGTATATAGAAGTCTGAATAAAATACAAATCTCACTACTTTATCAAAAAAATTAATTATGTAATATTTTATAATAAAGTTTGAACAAGAAATGTCTTTATAATAAAAAACATTCCTCAATTTTTGTTACTTAATGGGGGAGCTCACATATATTTTTGGGTCAACTTTTAATGAAGCTTAAACGACCTCATACTTTGCTGAAACTAAGTCGAACCCTTATTTTAATTATATATTATCTAATATAATACAATTATTACTTTAACCGTATACAAATTGATATGTAGAATAATAATAATAATAATTCATAACTTAACCAATTTAGATTATTTACAATTGTGTATTGCTTCACTACTACTCCTATTTCTATATGTATTTACATTTGCACGAATTGATAATTCATAATATATGATTATTTGAGATGAGGTATCAATGATAAATACATTGACTTTTCATGCTCTTGATAAGTCACTAAAACATCTATATCATAATAAAAATGAGACTATTGGAATTAAAAAAATAGTTATTCTCCAAGGAGATTTTAGAAAAACATTACATTGATACAGAAAGGACAAAGATAAGAAAAAGTTGGAGTAATATGGTGATATATATATATATATATANNNACTCGAGTTTGATACGAGTTATTTGTTGAGCTCGATTAAAGTTCGCGAACTGTTTGGCTCAGTTCGAATTAGTTCATTTGGGCAACTTAAATAATTAATTAATTTTTAAAAAATACTATAAAAAAATTTATACATATAAATATAACATTGTTTATATATATAATAAAAATAAATATAAAAATAATGCATTAGTCATAATAAACATAAAAATTAGTTTATATAAATAAATAATATATATATATATATATATATATTTATATCTATATATCAAGCCAACTCATGAACCTAACGAGTCGAACTGTATCCAACTCAAGTTTGCCTCGTTTATTTAACGAGCTCAATTTCCAACTAAAGTTCAGCTCATTTCGTTCATGAACCAAGTTTATCGAGCTAAATAACGAATCGAATTTCGAACGAATACCGAGTTGGTTCAGTTCATTGCCATCCCTAATAAAGATACATTATAGTTAATCATTATTTTACATGCAAATTAATTCTTATTTAAATTATGATTTTAATTAATCTTTGTTGTTTATCACTTAATTTAGATTAAGTGTGAGTTATCTGTTGTTTTGCATAGATTTAATGAAATGGGTTTTAGATAAAGATTAACATACTGAAAGATATGATTTAATAATGATGACATATTTGCTTGAGAATGAGATAAACAGAAAATAATGCAATATTTAAAGAGAAAAATATATGTATCGATAGTGTATGAGTTTTATATACTGTTAGTATATCATTCATATCTAATCATTATTGACTAATAAAAATAATACAAATAGGTAATGAACGATATATACAATGTATGTAAATTTTTACACTGATAATGAATAAATATTATATCCATATTTAAATTGAATTGAATCTGATTTGATAAATCAAACTAAAAAACATACATATAGTTCCATGCTTGAAGGTAATCAATAGGGTAAGTGGGTATTTTTATGTCATTCACGTCTCATTTGATGTTCCAAGATTATAGGAATACTTTATTTATTTAAAAAGAAAAATTATAAAAACAAAATTATTATTTTAATATTATTTCATAAAATTTGATTAGTTCGGGACATGAGAATAGAAAAATTATGGGACATAAAAAGCTACTCTTGTAGCACAAGGTTTTAAACAAAAACTAAGAGTTGAATAGTTGATTATAAGGAGACATATTCTCTTGTGGTAGATGCAATAACTTTTAGATTATTAATTAGTTTGTTACTCCTTGATGCTTATATGAAAGTTCTAAATTGACCAAAAATACTTAAAGCATGTACCCTAAGGGAATATATTCCATTTGCCATTGTTTTGTCCCATGGGGTATCAAGGCAACACTTTTCTATTTGCTTATTAAAAGAATGATGTACTATTTTTGTCCCACATAGTTTTTTCAACTAAGGTTTTAAGCAAAGACATGAATATGTTGTCTTAAAATGTATCTTAAACCAATAAAAACATGTTATGTAAATTAAAAAAATTAAGTATTCATAATTTTTTCTATTTTTACTTTAAGATATCATTGATGCATGGCATGATTTGGAACATAATTAGAAATAAGAGATTTTTGTCATCAGACACATTTTACAATAGTAGAGATCCAAGTAGAAATATTATGTATTTGAAGAGTTTTGATGGATGATTGATCTACTCATCTCAAACCATATTTCATGGTGTGGGTAGAGCAATCACAATGGTTATTCTTAAGACTGTTCTTAACGGAATAAGAATATTCTTACTATATTCTTCATTGTGTTATTCTTATTTTATTACTTTTGTTCTTAAAAAAAACAATTATTGATTGTTCTTAGTCAAGAGAAAAGGAGGAGAAATGTAAATATTCTGAGAAAAAGATAGATATTGTGAAACTCAAATAAGAATAATATTTGTCATTCTGAAAAAAAAGTAGATATCATTTTCATTTTATAGGAAGATATAATAAATTATAAAACAATATGTGAAACCTAAATGACAATGAAAATATTGTTTATCACCCTCCACCACTACATTTATTTGTAATCTTCTGTTTGGGTTATACTTGTGTCTATAAATATACATATCACTTTATACTTGAGATCAAGAGAATGAAATAAACCTAACTTTATCTTTTTTTTAATATTATGATCCTTTATTTTTCTCACAAGTAATATCTAGCAACATTTTCCCCCTCATGTGACTCCTTTACTCAAACTCAAATTTGTTGTTTTATTATTCCATATATATATTTTAGTATCTTATTACATGGCACTCAAAAGTAGCGCCAGCAAAGCAATTACAGCTGGGAGAATAATATATGAATCCCAAAAATTAAAATTAAAAATGATGAAGTGCGTGAAATCTCTTCATTCCATAACACATCGTTGTTCATCACCTAAGTTCAATTATTAATACCTCTCATAAAAGCAAAGCTCAAAAAGGTTCAGTTCCGTAAGAATTTGTTCTACTTGAAAATCGATTATATAAGTTATTTTTTAGCTCGAATTTGGTTCAATTAAAGTTTATAAATTATTTGACTAAGTTCAAACTGATTTATTTCAACAACTCAAATAATTAATTAATGCACAAGATTATATATATAAATATAACCTGTTTATATATAAAGAATCAGTTTATGAATCTAATGAGTCAAACTTTATCAAACTCAAGTTCGACTTATTTATTTAACGAGTTCAATTTTCAACTCAAGCTTGACTCATTGATTCATAAACTAAATTTATCAAACTAAATAACGAGCTGAGTTTCAAATGAATACTTCGATTATTATCGGCCCTACTTTAGACTCATGAATTTCCTTTCTTAAATTAGTTTGCAGTATTTTATATCGAAGGCTAAAGATCTATTGAGTTTTAGAGGAGAAGAAGACAAATAAAAGCTTGAGACTTAATTTTAAAACTTTTCATTTCTTTTCCGACAAAACCCAACTCGCAAAAAAAAATACTATAACACTGAAATTCATATCTTAGTGATAGATGATATTGTATATTATACACAGTATAGTGGCTCGTGAATGAGATTAAGAAACTTCTTACAACACACTCTCTTTCTCTCACTACAATCTCATCCATTGATTTCACAAGAGTGAGTAATTGCAAGTTACAATGGCTACTACATTTCACTTCTCTACAAATCTCACCAAAACGGCGTCGTTTCCACCCTGCAACTCCATCACCGCTTTCATCACTCTACCTTCCAAAAACTCCAAGACACTGTTGATCAGAACCGCCGTGAACTCACGCGCTAAGAGCTTCAACTTGAAGAAGAAACTTCTCTCTGTTAACTGTGTTGCTGAGCACAAGTTGCAGGATCCTGGGTCTCAACAACAACAAAAAGGTTTTAATTTTTGTGGTTTTGATTTACGTTATTTTTGCTTCTTCTATGGTTTGGTTTAGTTCTGCATTACCAGCATTGTGGTCATAATCAATTTCTATTTTTGTTGATGCTATTTTTTTTTCTTTCCTTTTTTGTGTTCTAATTAGAAAAATTAAATTTCATTGAATTGGAAAACTAGTATATGTAGTGAATCAAATTGCCGACCGCATCACGTGCGGTTGCGGTGACCGTTGCAACCGTATTACACCTCAATTGCGGTGTGATATTGATTCACAGTGATGCATGACCACAACAGGCTGCAACGCAACCGCATCGGACTGCATTTGGACAATATCGGGCCGTAACGCAACCGCATCGGCCGCATCAGACCACATCGATGTCAGAAATATGTTTTTACTCACAAAATAATTCACACCACAATGGCTACGATCTGCATTGTATCGGCCGCAATAACCGCAATCACAATAACCGCAACCACAATAACCGCAACTACAATAACCGCAACTGCAATTTAAAACATTGACTATATGTATTTGGACTAATTTCCTAAACAATAGAAACCTTTAGTTATAAGGAAACCTTTGTTGAAAAATTTAAGTGTTAGTGTTTAAGGTGAAAAGGGGGTTAAGTGAATAGTATACTAGTGGGAAGACCCGATTTTGGGGTCGCTGTTTTGGAGATTCCCAAAACCTTATGTTAGAGACTATTGTGGGTAAATGTGAGCAATGTAGTGTATGTAGGGATCGTGGATCTAGATTTTAAACCTTGGGAAGACCCATAATTTCTCTTATTTGGGAGTATGAAATTTAGATGAAGAACGTAAACTAATGATAATGTAAGAATATTTTTCATTTTTCGTATAAAAATATAATTAACAATGAGAAATGGACATTAATATATAATTATATAATTTTACTAAAATTATTTAGGTATTTTGAGTTTTGACATTTTTTCTAGAAAAACCCTAACTTGGGGGACTATACAAATAGACACATGGAGAGTTTTAGAAGGCTCGAGAAATCCTCCAAAACTTTCTCATCTCCTTCATCCAACTCCCAAACAAGGGGTTTTTTCAAAGTCATCCTCTAAAAGTCAATTTGATCATTGAATCTTACATAAATAGTCAAGATTAATATGAAAATTTGTGAGACTTTTTTAGGTGGTTATGTGAATGTGATGCTTAAATAGTTTTTAATATTGATCACATCGATATTTCACCTCTCACAATTAATAACTCCTCTCACTATATACAGAGTAATAGAGGGCTTATTCTAGTGATAGCAGTGGGTATTTAATTTAAAGAAGGTGGGATAAGCAAATTTTGACTATATAATCATCATGCATGGTCAAAATTAAAAGTTGTTAATAGTCACATGATCACTAAAAGTACCACATGTACTTATGTTTTGATCTTGATCACTCAAATAAGATTTAATAATCGAACTTCACTCCTCCCACATCTTACAATAACGATGTGTTCACACCGGATATGGTCCTGATATATATAATCATATGTATGTATTTCTATTGGCATCTCTTGTGTGTGGTATACAATGCATACTCCTCCCAAATGATTCCTTGTTAGCATTGAAAAAGGATTGAGATTCACTATTTTCTTGGTAACATGTCAAGAAGGCATAAAAAATGAAGTCATGCTATTTGATAATATCTCAATTTTCGATCATCAAAGTTCTTATTGAAATGATACACTAGATCTGTCCTTATTTGGCTATAGTAAAAGATTTGTGTAGGTTTGGTGGTTGAATGCCATCTTAGTAAGCTGGCTCATTGCTGTTTTGAGGCATGACATGTTATTTGGAGATTTATGGGCTTGGGTCCTTTTTTATACTAACATGGAAATACATAGTTTATTTCTGGAGATACAGTGTACTAGGACCTAAGAAAGAAATCACTGGTTCAAGTAAATTTTGTCCCAGCAAAGTTTTATTGTTTTTGTTTACTTTTTTGTTTTAGTTAAGGGTAGGACAAGGAAGGAAGCTCTTGGAAGAGATTATTCCTGGCTTTTGGATATTGCTAACATTTATGTTGTGTCCAACTTCAATTTGATCTGATTAATCGGTTCTGTTTAAATATTTTTAGAAGCTACAGACTCTCTCAGCTCCGTCACTCCAGATGCTACATCGATTGCATCAAGTATTAAATACCATGCAGAGTTCACTCCAATGTTTTCTCGAGAGAATTTTGAGCTTCCACAGGCTTTCTTCGCAACTGCACAAAGTGTTCGTGATGCTCTCATTATAAACTGGAATGCTACTTATGATTACTATGAGAAGCTGAATGTTAAGCAGGCATATTACCTTTCGATGGAATTTTTACAGGTTTGTTGGATGCTACCTCAACATTTTGAACAGCTTCAAACATTTGTGGCGTCTAATATTTGTTTCGATGTATCATTCTCTCTTGTAGGGCAGAGCATTATTAAATGCAATTGGCAATCTAGAGCTAACTGGTCCCTATGCAGAGGCTTTGAGCAAGCTCGGGTATAGATTAGAAGATGTGGCATGCCAGGTGTGACATTTCCTACCTTATCTGCCTTTCTTTTTAATTCTAAAGCACGACATGCAATATATACTGCTGCTCTCAAGAGGTACTATTTGTCTAATCAGAAGCCAATAAGCCATCATTGGGAGACTTCATTAAATAACCAACCTACTGTGTTTTTCTGAAGTGACTATTATAATTAAAAAAAGACTTATTGGATTTTTCAAATATTATATTTGCTGTAAGTTCAACAGTTGCGAGAGTCATGTCATTTAGTGGGGATTCTTGTCAAGTTCCTACATCTACATGTTTCTGTTTTAAAAAATGTTTCAACCTTGTAAACCTTTTTCTTTTACTGAGCTCCTTCAGCACTAGGACTAAGGTAATCTAAAATTTAATTTTGGTTGCATTTTCTCTCTTAGAGCTGTGCTAACTCATTTTAGTTGGCCGATAACAGGAACCAGATGCTGCACTTGGAAATGGGGGTCTTGGGCGTCTTGCTTCATGTTTCTTGGACTCTTTGGCAACCTTGAATTATCCAGCATGGGGTTATGGATTGAGATACAAGTATGGCTTATTTAAACAACTGATAACGAAAGATGGACAGGAGGAAGTTGCTGAAGATTGGCTCGAGGTATGTTTGATTCTTTATTGACAAGTGCTCATGGCACATACTTAAAATTATAATATTCAGAACGGGTTTTTCTATTCTATTAATGTTTTCTTCCTTTACTTGTTACCACTTCTAACAGATGGGCAATCCCTGGGAGATTGTTAGAAATGACATTACATATCCTGTAAAGTTCTTTGGCAAGGTTGTTACAGGGTCTGATGGTAAAAAACATTGGATTGGGGGAGAAGATGCAAGTGCTGTTGCACATGATGTTCCAATACCAGGTTATAAAACTAAAACCACTATCAACCTGAGACTTTGGTCTACAAAAGCTGCATCAGAAGAATTTGATTTATATGCTTTTAATTCTGGAAGGCACACTGAAGCATACGAGGCTCTAGCAAACGCTGAAAAGGTTTGCATCATGTCCCAATGTAAACTCTTTGAGAAAAAGTGAAGGATCTTATAAGTTTAGTAGAAGTGAACCAATTGGATAGTGCTATTAGAATAAGTATTATGGATCCAAATTTTTAGTTGGAATTTCATTACAGTGTTAATAGAAGTTAATGAAACATTTTATATGACGTTATTTCAAATGCAGATTTGTTATATACTCTACCCTGGGGATGATTCGATAGAGGGCAAGGTCCTTCGTCTCAAGCAACAATATACTTTATGTTCAGCTTCTCTTCAAGATATCATTGCTCGTTTTAAAAGAAGATCAGGAGCAACTGTGAATTGGGAAGAGTTTCCTGAAAAGGTTGCAGTGCAGATGAATGACACTCATCCAACCTTGTGCATCCCGGAGCTGCTAAGAATATTGATAGATATAAATGGTTTAAGCTGGAAGGATGCTTGGAATATCACACAAAGGTATCAGTCTTTTTTTGTTGGGTTTTTTCAGGGGAGGGGGATCTGGGTATCCCATGTTAATGCATGAACTGAGTTTGTTGATTGAATGTGTACTATCTTCCGCTGTGACTAAGGACTGTAGCATACACAAACCATACTGTTCTTCCAGAAGCATTAGAGAAATGGAGCTTGGATCTTATGCAGAAACTGCTTCCCCGCCATGTTGAGATTATAGAAATGATTGATGAGGAGGTAATACTGAAATATTTGCACAAACCCTTTTATTTCCAGGTACAGGCATTGAGTTGTTTCTGATATTCATGCTTTGCAGCTGATTCGGACCATAATCGCAGAATATGGCACAGCAGATTCAGACTTATTGGAGAAAAAGTTGAAGGAAATGAGAATATTAGACAATGTTGAGTTGCCTTCAGAATTTGCTGATGTACTGATTAAGTCGAAGGAGGCCGATATTCCTAGTGAGGAGCTGCAAACTTCTGAGGAAGTAGAAAATAACAATGATGGTGATGAGGAAGAAGCTGTTGCTAAAAACGATGAAATAGATGAAAGTTCTATTCAGGATAAGAAAGAGGAGTTGCCTGAGCCAGTACCAGAACCACCAAAATTGGTTCGTATGGCCAATCTCTGTGTTGTGAGCGGTCATGCAGTGAATGGGGTTGCAGAGATACATAGTGAAATTGTGAGGGATGAAGTGTTCAATGCATTTTATAAGGTAAATGCCGTTGAACAACATGATGTAGTGCTTCAATTGAGGGAGGTTTCTAAATTCATATCTGCATGGATTTCATTTTTTGAACCAATTTGAAACCATCAAATAGAACTTAACACTCAGCACTTGTCTAATATAATAGAAAGTTCTAGTCACCATTTAATCATTACACAATTCTGCTGTTTCAAAATAATTACACTGTGTGCTGCAATAAAAAATGGAAGAAAGAAAACGTCCCACATTTTTTATGATACCTATGTATCATGCACCTTTAAAAGTGCTTTCTTCTTTATGTTTTCTTTAGATCCATGACCAGATCAAGGAAAACTGTTTGTATCATTGACCTCTATGCCATGTTTCTTGCAGTTGTGGCCTGATAAATTTCAAAACAAAACAAATGGTGTGACACCAAGGAGATGGATCAGGTTCTGTAATCCATCTTTGAGTAAAATAATAACTGAGTGGATAGGTACAGAGGATTGGGTCCTAAATACTGAAAAACTGGCTGAACTGCGGAAGGTAGTCACTATTATTTAAGTTGTTCTCATGTTAATCATAAATTCTTCTTTTATAAAATTGGAGGGTTCACAACTTCACATGTTTATTTATCTTATATTCATTTCCATTTTTTGAGCGTCAGATTATACTACTAGATAGCCTAATTCTTCTTGGTACTTCTTAACAAATGATCTCCAATTCTGTCAACTCACAGAAGTAAAATGGGAATACCATGTCTATGGTTTTCTGTTGTTAAGTTCAAAGAATTGGTTTGCAGAAGCAAGGTGTAAACCATGAAAGGAGGAATCTTATTCCAGTTCATCTCAAATGATTTTGTTTCCTTAATATTGAATATTTTCTCATTTCGACACTTTGGGGTTTTTAGGCTTCATTAAACATACCTTAGTTTTCTAGGATCTTCTAGACGGAGGAATTATGTAATCCTGAATACAAGTTTTCTCAAAATAACAAATAAAAATAAGAATTATAATTGCTTCTAATTAAACTAAAAATATGACAATCTTGCATTACATTATCAGGATTTTCGAGCAACCATTTTAAACTTAATATGCTCCTGCTTCTTGATCTTCAAGGAATCCACATTGCATGTTGATCATAATTTACTCAAATTTTCTTAAATTGGTAAATTACAGTTAAGCATGTTAATTTCCAAATAAAAAGAATTAAGCAAGTTGTAGACATTTAACCCAAGTTTGTTTCCTTTATCTGGGAAATAGATCATTTAATAATAATTAGCATGTTTGTCAAGTCTCTGTAATTCAAACTGACCATACTAGTATCGTTTATTAATAGTTTGCGGACAATGAGAATCTGCAAGTACAGTGGAGTGAAGCAAAGAGGAATAACAAGATAAAAGTTGCCGCATTTCTCAAAGAAAAAACAGGGTATTCTGTCAGTCCTGATGCAATGTTTGATATCCAGGTATTGTTGCCTTTAGATTTCCCCCCTCTTGATTAGCTTATGTTTAGAGGATGAGCTTTGGCGCAACAGTAAGATTGTTTGGCTTGTGACCTGGAGGTTGAGTTCAAATCCTGGAAACATTCTCTTCGCTTGTGAGGGTAAAGTTGCATACACTTATCCTTTCCAGACTCCACTAGGTGGGAGCCATGTCAATGAGGCACCCTTTTTTCTTTATTAGTATAAGTTTAGACTGGACTACAAGTTTTATACCTGGATTGGAATATGAAAATATAGGTGAGATACTTGAATTCGTTATAATGATGTAATAAAGGAAACAAAATATATCAGAAATGCTAATATATAAAATGTTAGAACTAGATTATTTAGCTACTCGTTGAAATTTAGCGGCAGTGTTCGTAGGTTAACATTTGGTTTCTTCAAGAGTAACTTATAACCACCAAATTTGGAAAACTGAAGATGGTTACTTATGCATTCAGTTTCTACCATATGGTTATATTTTCTACCCATGATTTTTCCATGTATAGTTTACTGAATTGTTGGCTTAAATTTTTTTATTTAGGTGAAAAGAATTCATGAATATAAGCGACAATTGTTGAATGTTTTGGGAATCGTTTACCGCTACAAGAAGATGAAAGAAATGAGTGCTGCAGAAAGGAAAGCAAATTTTGTTCCGAGAGTCTGTATATTTGGAGGAAAAGCATTTGCTACATATGCGCAAGCCAAGAGAATTGTGAAATTTATCACTGATGTTGGAGCTACAGTTAATCATGATCCTGAAATAGGAGATCTGCTTAAGGTACATATCTCTGTTTTCATGAGTCCTTTTTACCTTGTGGCCAATGGTTATTAGTTGCAAAATTGTCCAAAGTACAATTTTCTATATTGGTACTTAGATCTTGGGGTCTGTTATTGGTTTTGTATTTGACTTGTAAGAGCTACAAGCAATTTGCTCTGATGTTGTAAATTCAAAATCAACATGCAATTTTGTACAGAAAGATTTTCAGTATAATTTAACATGAACGTCTCACTGGAAATGGAAGTCCATAATGTACTACATTTTAATATGCAAATATAAAAGAAAAATATGATATGCACCCAAAGAGAAAGAAAAGGTAAAAAACTACCGAAGTAGACCCCCATGCCGCAGTGTAACAGAGAGCTGTAGGCAATGTTCCATTTTAAGCTTGCCTCTACTTATTTGGAATCTTTAATACGACTGATAGGATACTTGTGTGAAGTTTATGCTCTGTAATTATGAATAAAATTTTCATGATCCTAGTTTCCTGACATACTAACTTATGAAACTGGTTTGACTATGAATTAATTAATAACAGATATTTAATATTTTCAGAGGGAAGAAATTCAAAGGAATGGTTAACCAAATTTCTTGAAAAACTCAATACTTTATTCTTTATTATTCTCTCCTTTCGTGACAGCACAGCACTCCTAGAATTTAACTTTCTACTTTTGTGTGGTGAGGTCAAATTTTCACTTATGGGTGATACAAGCTGTTATTGATTTATATGTTTTTATTCACTCAGGTTATTTTTGTCCCTGATTACAATGTCAGTGTTGCTGAGTTGCTTATTCCGGCAAGTGAATTGTCACAACATATCAGGTAGTTATATTTCATATAATTTGTTTGCAATATTCTTCGGGTTGCTTGCTTTTATCTTGCTTGCATAAATGCCGATATGTATTTACTGATCTCAACCAATATATAAAATAAGTAACCTGTTATCATTATTTATGACAATCATCAACTGTTCAGGTTCATGAATAGCTGTAAATAGAAGAAAATAACGAATCAATCACATGAATGGTCTATTATTCACAGTTCATAACACATGGAGATGTTGGTTGTAGGGACAGCAACTAATTATTTTTTGTGCATGGAAAATTGAACAACTCATCTTGAAGAGAAGTATTTAGAAATGGTATAAGGTGTTTCTGTTATGTGTTAGAATAGATTACAAGTTCCCCTCAGGTTTATCTCCAAAATTTGTTAATCAAAATATACATGACTATGAGTTTTTTTATTTGATAGATCAAAATTTAGTTCGTGTTTTAGTTAGCATATTTTATTTTTTCTAAAAAAAGTAGAGTGGAAGTATTTTATATAAACATACTCAGAATCTTATTGTATGTTAGTGCGAGGGAACAATCGACCGAGGAAATTTCAGGAATCAGATGAGCTAAGAACCACATAAGCTAACCAGTATCACATCTGAACTCAAAACTTTAAGGCATTAGATATATGAGTTCGTCCATTTATATGTTCATCAATTATGTGGGACTTAACTCGATTCCTATCAACCTCCCCCTCAAGTGTGAATCTCCCACATGCTAAGCCAAGGAACAATATAAGTGGATCAGACACTACATTTTGACTCAAAACCTATGATATTAAGCTTATGGCTCCATCTATTTATATGTTCCTCATTTTACACATTCCTCCTCGATGTGGGACTTATCTCACACTTGATTCCTAACAGAACAAATATATTTTGAAAAGTGCTCTTAATTATTTGAAGAAAAATAACTTCAAGACTCAGGATTATGTTTCCAAGTTTTATGTTAATGGGCGAGACAATGGTTACGTTTTAATGATGAGAGTTATTTTAGTTGCCTTTAAAACTCTGATGTGATGCTGCGTCTCCACTAATTTATGTTTTCTGTATATCTCGTGCAGTACTGCTGGAATGGAGGCAAGTGGAACTAGCAACATGAAATTTGCAATGAATGGCTGCATACTTATTGGAACCTTAGATGGGGCCAATGTTGAAATAAGGGAAGAGGTTGGTTCTGACAACTTCTTTCTCTTCGGTGCTAAGGCTCATGAAATTGCTGGTCTCAGAAAAGAAAGAGCCGAGGGAAAGGTTGGTCTTCATACCCATATTATGCATTTTAATTGTCTGGAATATAGCTAATGTCATGCTGGTTGGGGCATACTGGCAAAGCAAAAAAAATCAGTTTCAAAATTTCAATTGTCAATAATTTGTTTAAAGAAATTCAAGATAATATTCCTCACCTAAAGTTCTAATCACAGTCTTTGTTGTTTGAGGAAGTCCAGTGGGGTTTCGTCCACAGAAAATTTAATGATTATAACCCAATTGATCTTTTAATCCAGTTTGTTCCTGATCCACGATTTGAAGAAGTTAAAGAATATGTCAGATCTGGTGCTTTTGGACCTTACAACTATGATGAATTGATTGGTTCCTTAGAAGGAAATGAAGGATATGGTCGAGCAGATTATTTCCTAGTGGGCAAGGACTTCCCCAGCTACATAGAATGCCAAGAGAAGGTTGACAAAGCATATCGGGATCAGAGGGTGAGTTTAGGGACTTCTTTCCTATTTACTGATAAATATTTGTTTCACATGCTTTCAGTCATTGGAGTTGATAAATTTTCATCCCATCATGCATCAATTCCATGTACATTATAAGCATGTTCATTTTATCAATTGCTTTCATTTCATAGTCCAGTACTCCAGGGTTGTTCCTTTGTACAACCATATGCTCTGATAATCTGTGGGAATAACTTGGTTAAAGTAAACTTTTAGTCCCTATATGTGATACTCATTTTCAATTTGGTCCTGGTATATAAAAAACTTTCAATTCAGTCCCTGTGCGTAGAACTATTTTCAGTTTGATCCTTGTCATTTATTGTTAATGTAACATTGTTTGTTGAAGATAAAGTACAAGGACCGGATTGAAAATGATATCACATGTAGAACCAAACCATACTTTTTTTATCTCTATACATGGTAATTTTCATTTTTACTTTGTTCCTTACTGTGATAATCATTTTCAATCTCGTTTATATACTTCAATACCAACAATTAGTGTTATAACAATAAAAGGTGATGACCAAATTAAAAATAAGTGTGCAAATTGAAAACTAGCATAGCCCAAAGGTATAGTTTAACCTAATAACTACATATGGCTGACCTTATTGCCAACATTTTTTAAGTCCTTAATGCATCAACTTCTATAAGCATTCATCAAGTACAACCATACAACAAGTTAAGCTTATTCCCTGTTATCTTTGTGATTAACATCTGTATCTTATGTGGGTGCAGACATGGACCAGAATGTCAATATTGAACACAGCAGGTTCATACAAGTTTAGCAGCGACCGAACCATTCATGAATATGCTCGAGATATATGGAACATTGAGCCAGTCAAATTGCCATAGAGGAGAGGTATTATATACCCAACTAATTGCAGGGATTGGTATCCTTTAGTTGTGATGATCTCTGCTTTCTCTAATCTAAATAACTAGTACCAAAAAATAAGAGAATTTTGTAAAGAGAAGCACTTGAATTAACTCTGAAAATATGCCTGCAGATATGTAATATAATGTATATCTGGTGTTTGTTATGTGTAAGTATAGCTTAGTAAACTTGCAATCTAGCAAAGCAGTTCTTTGTGTAATAATGAATATCAATCCACCCTCACAGTCCCTGTGTTGAAGATTTATTGGAATCTTCACAATTAAAGTTATCTCATCCTTCATTTCTGGTTTAGACATGTTGGTTAGAGCTAATTTTTCTTTTATTAAACCTTGTATGATTCCATGTGACTCGATCCATCATATTTAATGTGAGATTCCACACTTGAATATACCTAATACAATATTAAGTGCATGTTTTGTAATTTAACCTTCCTTGAGTTTAACATTAGACATATAAGTGCTCCAGCATTGCCCAAAGCACTTCATGTAGTTCTATTTTGGCCTCCTTTGTTCAACATCTGTTTCATTAATAACTTTTGCATACAAGGTGAATGAAGCATCCAACTATACCTAAAGAACTAAGGTTTCACCTATCCCAACATAAGAAGATCAATGATGTTTGTCATGGAATAACATGAACCCATGCTCCTCCTACCTTAATTAGCCTTCCAAAGATCATTTGTTGATGTCAAGTGTATAATGGTGTTTTCAGTATTGCATCCTTCTCCTAACTATATTCAATTTTGTATATTGGCAACCAACATAAAAAAAGGCCGCTTGATGTACTATGTTCTCATCTACTAGGGTCCGGGGAATATGTACATTCCAGTGTTTTAAATTGCGATAGCGGTTGCAGTTATTGCGATTGCGGTCATTGCGACCTTTGCGATGCGGATTGCGGCAATTGCGGTGTGAATTATTTTGTGAGAAAAAACATATTTTTGACATCGATGCGGCCGGTTCCGTTGCGTCCCGATGCGGACCAAATGCGGTCTGATGCGGTTGCATCGTGGCCTGTTGCGGTCGCATCACTGTGAATCAGGATCACACCGAAGCGGTTGCGGCGGTCACCGCAACCGCAATATTGCGGCCGCATCGCGTAATGCGGTCCGCAATTTGATACAATGGTACAGTCTTACTCTCACAAAAAAGTATGTTGTTTTCAGGACTTGAACTCACCAGTATAGAGACATGCAACTTTACTATTACACCAAGGTTCACTCTCGGGCAGTCGGGCATCCAACGTATAGTAGAAAAACCATTTTCTGCCTTTGGTCAGTTATGGTGCAATGATGTTTGTACTGTGTTTCGAATTGACGCCTGAGCATTGCAAATGGACTTAGAATCTTTTCATCAAGATGAAATATATGCTTGATGTCAATGCAACAAGTGTGGTACTGCAGAGACCCTTCAAAATAACTATTTATTCCCCTAAAACATTCTACAGCATGATGCCAAATAAGTTTTAGCTACATAGCCTGAAAGTAACAATCTAGACCATGCATATTGGGCATGGGTTGCTTGTTTTCTATGGGAAGTTCTTTATCAGAAAAATCTGTTGCCAACTACACCAATTTCAATTTCATCATGTTTTCTTCAGAACCTAACATATGCTCTACTTTGTACTCAGAAATATCAACAAAAACAATCCCAATCTGGTAATAAACATATTGACCAAACAAAAACAGGTTTCTCTTGTAAATCCATAGAGAGCCAGAACACAAGAATTGGAGTACAATGAAATGCAAGACAAAAGAGTCTCCTACTTTCCCAGAATTTAATGCAAACAACTATGGGAAAGTAAAAATAGGATACAAAAAATTATAACAACAATAACTGAATCAAACTGAATGTCTTCGTGGGAGTGATTTCCGAATACCGAGAATCTGGAACAAAAAAAAGCTGAATGTATAATTTCAGTGATCTGTTCTGTTTAAGCAACAGCTGGCATGTCTTTGAGCCATGCATCCAATGGCTTACCAATTGAGTACACAATGAAGCCAATTTCGCGCAACTTATCGGCATTCACAACATTCCTTCCGTCAAAAACAAATGCTGGTTTTCTCATGTTATCAAATATTCTTTGATAATCAAGATTTTTGAACTCGTCCCACTCGGTCAGAATGCAAACACCATCTGCATCCTTTGCTGCCTCATATGCATCCCAAACCACACTGACTTTCTTATCAGTTGTAGGACTTGCCGGCTGCAAGTGAATCGGGTGGTCCCAATCAAACTTGTTCATCCATAGATCCCTCTGGATTTGGTCCTCAGTTACCTGCGGATCATATATGCTCAGAAACGCTTTGTCGCCGAGTAAACCCTTGCATACATCAATTGCTGGAGTCTCCCTTGTATCACCGGTATCTTTCTTGAATGCAAATCCAAGAATGGCAATCTTTTTTGTTGCAACTGTGTTGAACATAGACGAAACAACACGGTTCACGAAACGACTCTTTTGGTAATCATTAATCTTGATAACTTGTTTCCAGTATTCAGCCACCTCTGGAAGGCCATTGCACTCGCAGATGTAAACAAGGTTCAATATATCTTTCTGGAAGCAGGATCCACCAAAGCCAACACTAGCATTGAGGAACTTCGGTCCGATCCTTGTGTCTGTGCCGACAGCGAATGACACCTGTGAGACATCTGCACCAGTAGCCTCACAAAGTGCTGACATGGCATTAACAGATGAAATCCTCTGAGCCAAGAAGGCATTAGCAGCAAGCTTCGACAACTCTGCGGACCATAGATTTGTAGTGAGAATTCTTTCATCAGGAACCCATTGAGCATAAACATCTTTCAATGATTGAATAGCCTTTTCCCCTTCTGGTGTTTCCCTGCCACCAATGAGAACCCGGTCGGGGTTAAAAAGATCCTTGATTGCAGTTCCTTCAGCAAGGAATTCCGGGTTTGAAAGAATCTGGAATTTGATACCCTTGCTATTGTGAGTCAGAATTTTCTCTATAGCCTCAGCAGTTTTGACAGGGACAGTGGATTTCTCAACAACAATTTTGTTGGACTTCGAGACATCGGCAATCATTCGAGCTGCACTTTCCCAATATGTTAGATCTGCTGCTTTGCCAGCACCAAGACCCTGAGTCTTAGTTGGGGTGTTGACAGAGACAAAAACTATATCAGCCTCAAAGACATGCTTTTCTACATCAGTGCTGAAGAAAAGGTTCTTGCCGCGGCATTGCTTTACTACATCATCAAGGCCTGGCTCGTAGATAGGAAGCTGGTCGCTGTTCCAGGCTGCGATTCGGGATATAGAAATATCAACCACAGCCACTTCAATGGATGGACACTTTAGTGCAATGACTGCCATTGTAGGACCTCCCACATATCCGGCACCAATGCAACAAATCTTCACCATTTTTTCTTTTCTATATTTCCAATTAGAAGTTCAAAGGAATCATTAAACACAAGCACACAATAAAAGCCAATTTGACCTCTTCTATATCAATCATTTGCTTTTCTAGCATTACTAATACAACATAGTGGATGAAACTCCTCTAAAGTGAACAAGTAATGATGTATTAACTCTCGATTTGATAAAGTCCATAGTGATGTCAACCCATTAAATACAACAACAATCAAGCCTTTATCCCACTAGGTGGGGTCGGCTACATGAATTGAACGATATCATAGTGCTTTATCATGAATCTTGTTTAGTGACAAAGCATTGATCTCCAAGTCTTTCTTAATAATTTCACCTAAGTTTTTTCTTGGTCCCCCTCTGTCTTTAGGAATTGGACTAGCCTCTATTTGATTTACTTTCCTTACAGGAGCTTCTAGCGGTCTCCTCCATATATGTCCAAACCACCTAAGTCGTAATTCTACTATTAAATGATCTAACAATAGATATACCCTTTCTTGCTCTCTTCAGAGACAAGAAGAGCATTTTCCCAACATAATAAGGAAAATCAATTTTCTATTGTATTCATTTTGGAGAAAGGAGACAAGACACAATACCTTATGTGTCTAAAAGCTAAAAAATGAATTTATATATTGGTCAACAATATAAACAGCATATATTACTACATATATCTTCTGAATCCAGATCAAGTATGAAGAAAAAAGCTTAGAAGAAGCCAGATCTAACACACATGCATGCAGGGAACAATGATTTAGTGATGAAACTTTTATATGACTACAACATATTGACCATCATCATAGACCAATCTTAGCAAGAAATTGTTATTAGATCCAGCACTAAGTGGAGAAACATAAAAGTTTATGATTTATATTAATACATCAACCATTGATTAGTGACTCTATTGGATCTAATGCTAAAGAGCTATAAACCAAAACCATGACAACATTGAATCAAGCATGAAATCAAAAACAACTTAACAATATGGCTAAAGATCTAAACACTTTTACAAAGATCAGAATCAAACCCATCAATCACTTAGAATTAACTACACCTTATATTATATATAAAAATAAAGAGAAACACAAGATTCAAACACACAATGAGTCAACTCCTAATAAAGCACCAGAATGAAAAAAAGATGCAAAATTTGATAGTTTTTTGAAGTATAGAAACCAAATCAGGAAATGGGGTGTTAAGTTTTTACCTGATGAGTCTCTTTGACTAAGTAAGAAACCAAGACAAGTATGAATGAAGCAAAGAGAGAGAATGGAAGCTTATGTGGAATAAGAAGACACAAAGGATATATATATATATATATATATATATACCCAATGCAAATCTATGTTTGGTACTTGTTATAATTACAGAAAAGGACATGCTTTCTTTCTGAAAATTATAACATCTAGTTGGTGACTTTGCAGTGTAGACAGATCTTCTTTATCTATATTTTTGGACCAAAAAATACCTTTTGTCTATAGATATTTTCTATAAGACAAGTTTATGATATAGGATGAGTAAAAATGTGGCATACATTATGAAATCTCACCTTGTAAATATGTTAAATTCGGATATTTGAAGAAGATAGATTTGTGCGACTTTATTTTCGAAAGGAAATATATTATTTTCATATATTTGAACTCATAATTTTAAGGTAACTTTACCATCTAGTAAATACGAAAGAATTATTATGGGCAATAAATATATTTTTGTCATTTATTTAAGGCAAACATATTCTCATAAAATTGAATTTCATGACACTAAATAATATTTGAAATAAGTTACATTATGTACAATGTTTATTTTCTTTCTAGCATATGGTCTCATAATATGCTTTGAACATATACTTGAATAATATTTCCTCCTAATCATAATTTTGATTTTTCCACTCATAAATAAAAAAAATCAAGACTCACACCAATTTCTAGCTCTTTAATTTGGATTAACAAAGATTAGTACATATATTTATTATGTTATCTTAAAATATATACTACTTTAATACTTTTATAAACAAATATACTCAAAGGAATAGAGTATTATGTTAAATATGTTGGTGGGAAATGTTTAAGGAGAATATTTGTCTAGTTACCAAAAAAATATTTAAGTAGAACATCTCTTTTTAATGCAATGCTTTATATATTTCTTAAATTTGATAATTGTTTTAGTTGCTAAAATATAATAAGATTAAAAAATAAATGATAGATAGAGATAAGTTATATAATATGGATGGGAAAAGTAAAGTGTATGTGAGGGTAAAATTGAAAAAATGGAGGGAATTTACAAATTACACATATGGGCAAAGAATATATCATGGGTATCTCTTCATCATATGGGCAAAAAAATAATCATTTTCGGGTATGTGGTTGTCTCTTGTAATAAATATTACTCATAGGAATCGAATCTTGATATTTTGGTCTTTTTGAGAATTTAGTGGGTCTTACATCACTATATCAACGTCTTGTTGGTAATAATATTTAATTTATACCTTCATACTTCATACCATGTATTTATTTCGGTATGTTTCACAACATAGGATGACATTTAATTAGACTCATATTAAAATACATCAATTTTAGGTGTTTAAAATAAAAAATATTAATAAGTGTTTTAAAAATATTGTGTAAATGAAAAAATATTAAATTAAAAATGATATTTCAATATACATTCACAAGTAAAACTATTTATATTGCATAAATTATATATTGAAAATTATCAAACTTAATTTTTATTGACATTTTTTCCTTTACATTAACTAAATACTGATTGTCTGTCCTTAAAATATGTATTTTTTATAAAAGGAGAAGAAGGGAAAGAGGAAAATGAATGATGAATATAATAAATAGTAGTGTTATTTGAATATAACAAATTTTCTTATAATAAATCAAATTATTTTCATTTTTTATTATTTTCCATCTTTTATCTATCTACCTATATATATATATATATACATATATATATATATATATATATATATATATCATAAAACTCATCAAAACTAAAAGATAATTTAAAGTTACCAAATTTAATTATTAAAATAACATTGTTTTATAATAAGCACTTGATTATCTGGTAGTTGAGTGGTTGAAGTCATGTTTGTTGACAAATATGTTAATAAAGTAATTGATTTCATGGCTAAGCTTGAATTATATTCGTCTTACAAATATAATCTCTTTCATTGCTTTAGTTTTGTTTTGGCTTTTCTTTGTACAAAAAAAATAACTTTTAACGTGATTTTATGCTTTTCTTTTCTTCTTTTGGTTCTAACTTTGTATTAGCATGTGATTTTTCATGTTCTTTAATTTTGTTCTTCTTCTACGAATACTTAGAGCTGTCTTGAGTTGTAACTTAATAAAAGTTCCAGAATAATAAATAATAAAGGTAATCAAAACTATTTAAACTAAGAAAAAAGTTCATTGCATTTCATTTTTCTTTGCCTAACAAAACTCTATAAGTTCTACCTTTTTATTGTTGTGGTTTCAATATCATTTCTCTTGATTTTAATTTTTTAATATTCAATTGAACATTTAAGATATGATTGTGAGATTTATCTTCAAACCTAAGTAGTGATTAAATAAAGTCATTCTAACTTTCCAACTTTTGACATATTGATTCCAATTTTGATGCAAATATTCATAATATAATGTATATTCTTTACTTTATCTAATCTTCCTGTAATACAACTTTTTAGTAAGTTTTAGGTCAAATCAAACTTATAAAATGATTGATTAATAAAATAAGCTTATAATAAAAACTTTAATATTTATGAAGTTGTTATGGTACGAGTATATCACTCATTTATGTATATTACTTTTATTTTATTTAAGAATAAATGATTATTAATAATTAAATGATAAATAATAAATAATATAATGATAATATAAAAAGAGTGGAGATTTACTTAAAAAACTTACTCACGAATTCAAACTATTGGATTTCCTTAGAATTGATGATTATGATGAAGAATAGGTTTAATCTATTTTCTCCCACAACATATATTAATTACATTTCTATTTTTACAATGAGATATATAAATAGATACAAATGTATTACTATTTATAATTTTACTTGTTATTTACACACCATTTTAAAACAGAAAGTTAAGTTTTAGGGTCTATTCACCTTTTTTGTTTACTTTTAAATACTTCACACAAAAAAATAGTATTGTTTTTTACTAATAAAAGACCATACTTAGGATATAATTATTGATAAGTTTTACATGCGCATGATTTTTATGTGCATTTAAGTCAGGAATCAACATCAAAGATTCAAAGAAATATAATTATTATTACACAAGCTTTCATTATAGTAGATGGCGCAAACTTAAAAACTAAGAATGGACTTTGCTTGAGAAGTTAGAAAATATTTGATTACATTTTAAGCCATGAAACAATCAACAATTTAGTATTATCGAAAGTATTCTTTCACCTAGTTGGATAAGGAATTAATCTCTTTCGGGGTTTGTGGTTGTCCCTATTAATAAGTGTCAGTCACAGAAATCGAACACTCAACCTTGTAGATCCAATAAGATCTTACACTATTAGATCAACGTCTTGTTGGTAAACAATCAATAATTTAAAAGATGTAAACATTGAAAGAAACTCTCAAAATAGATATTTTGAAATGGTGGCCCATGGCTATGGCCATGAATTATGATAGCCTACACAATATCATAACAATTATAAGAGAAATATGTCCATTAAAATTCGGCAAGGTATGTTTGGATAATTAAATACTATAAATAAAATAAAATGATTATAACGAGAATGTAAGTTTTTATATTGTTAAGGTATCTTTATCATTTATGTATTAAAAATAGTTGAGTTCTCTAATGCATCTTAGTATTTGATTTTTTTAAAAAGTTATGAACAGATAACGAAAAAGAGAGAGTTTTATTAGGAATATAAAGTATAGCCATTTGTTAGATTTTAATTGTCATTTTAATATTTATAAGATTTTTATATTGTTGGTCATTTTAAGAAATTACTAGCCATTAATTAATTAGTTTTTTCTTGTTTAACATTTGTCTTATATTGTGATTTATAAATTACTCAAAATACTTTTCTTAATCAACGAGAAGTTAATCCAATAGGATAAAAATACATTAGATCTCAAGTGTCATATTAGTCACGAAAGGGATTAATTGTTTACTCATATCCATAGAGTAAAGGAATATCGTTAATTATACAAAAAAAAAAAAAAAAACACTATAACTACATGTAAATAATATTTATAATTCCAAGAGATATTACCAAAAGTTATATTAGTTAAAACTTCATTATTTTACATTGTACTTAACATATTTAATTATTGCTTTAATATGTGTATTACTAGAATGGCTGGATGGAGCTTAAATACATTATTTCTCAAAGATCCACCTTTTTAGTTCATTTCTAAGGACTACAATGAACAAAATCTTTATTTAAAATAGAATGAAATATGTTCAATACTATGTTTTCTTTCCTTGTTCGTTTTTTAGTTTTAATTTCTCCTGCTTAAAAGATATGAGATAAGACTAACTTATTATTTACACTAGATTAATGTTTTTTTTAATATGTATTTTTTTTATAATTCAACACATTTAATTTTATAGGCTAACCCTTTTAGAAATTAGAATTATGAAAATTAAAATTTTAAAAAATAGAATGTACAGAAATGTTGCTAGAATTAATTTTAGAAACACAATAATATATAAGTTTTAAATATAAAGTATTAGTGAGATAAAACATGACAAATCTAATTATTATGTTGTTAGAGTCCTCTAACAACATTTTCTTTAATTTATTTAGAAGTATAGATAAAAATAATGATAAAATAAGTTCATTCAATTTTATTATTCTTATGATCAATGTTTTAAGAACATTTATTGAAGATTCCAATAAAAAATGTAGATGTGCTGAATATTTTGAACATTCATATTCTCTAATAGAACTTTTAGAGGAAAAAATGTATATAATGTATAAGTTTTATATATTATTAGTATATTAATCTATCATTTATATTTAATTATTATTGTGAAAAAATAATACAATTGAATAGTAAATGATATACCGAATATATATAAATCTTTACATTAAGAATGCATAAATATTCCTCTCAAACTTTTGTTTAGGTTCCTTAAGCAAATTTTGAAGGATACTTACTCCCTCCATTCATATTTTTGTTAATGTTTGAAGTTAATATACACAATTTTTTTTATTAAGGAGTATTACATAGTTTCTAAAACATTCCTATTTATTTTATAAAATATATAAGAAAAACATAAACAATTAACGCAAATACTGTAATTATTAAATAAGAATAAGATTTGAAAAATTCACAAAACTTTTAAATTATAAAACAAGGAAAAATATTAAAACAACAAAAATATATGGACTAGAAGGAGTATATCCCAATTTTAATATTAACAAGGTGTTAATCTAATGGGGTAAGAGTTCATTAAATTCTAGGATTACCAAAAGGTCAAACGTTCCTTTCATGTGAGTGAAATTTGTTGGGAGGGACAGTCATGCACCTCAATCTCAATAGAAATTAGTTATTTACCTAAAATGGTGAAATCCCTTGGTAATACTAAAATATATCCCAATTTTAATTTACTTTTTTTTTGCTCCATATTGTCTCATATTCAAATTCGTGACTAGATTCACAAATCCATCATAGGGATCGGTACTATTAATGATATATATCATAGGTAAGAAATTAATTTCTTTCAGGGTGATTGACTACCCTCACAACGAGTATCACTCTCAATGTCTTATATTACTAAACCAATACATTGATAATGGTGAGGGAACAAATTTGACTAAACCAAACAAAGTATAATTAAGGTATATATTGATTAGAAAACTAAGTTCATTATTTCACTAAATATCAATTATATCTTTTCCCAAACACAAAGTTACTATTTTATGTTACTCAATCTTGACCGAGAGGTAATCTTAACATTTTCCCAAAAATTAAAAGTCCAATCATTACTAACCATAAATGAAATTAGACAAAAGAATAAACTATTCCCTGATATAAGGAAATAAGTTATTTCTTATAACTACTAAAATTTAAAATCATGACATATGTCATGTTTAATTATTTTCTACAAAAAAATATTTAAAATTAAACAAAATAATACACATTTTATATTTTTACGAGGAAATACTAGGACTCTGAAGATACCTTATTCTATAAATTTGAAAAACACATTAAATTTGCTTTCAAATAAAAATGAGATTATAAAAATGTTCCCCACGAAAACTAGCCGTTACACAAAACAACGTCTCTCTCTCCAAAACACAAAACAAAAAACGCTCCCAATTCCTATTTTTCCTCCATTCTTCAATTTCTTCAATTCCAAATTTCAAATCCATTTCACACACACAAAAAATGGAACTTTCAAAATCCATCACTGACAAGAAAAATTCATCTTCTGAAAATTTGAATCCAAATTCAACTCCTTCAAAATCAGCTTCTAAGAACCCTGTTATTGTTGCAATGAAGCAGAGAAAGTTCGTTAAAGTGAATAAGAACAATCACAATGATGCAGCAACAGCGTACAATAATCTCAGGGCTTCTCAGGAAGAGTTCTTCAATAATCGTTCATATGAAAATGAAGGAATAGAAGAAGAAGAAGATACTAATAGTGTTTCAATTGAAATCGATGTTGAGAATAATAATGAAGAGGAATCGAAGGAAATTATTAGTATGAGTAGTAATGTAGTGAAAAGAAGAAGAGAAATGGTTTTAGAAGAAGCGAGGAATAGTGTTCCAGAAAATGGTGTTGGAAGAGTGATGCATTTGGTTAAAGCATTTGAAAAGCTTCTATCTATTCCTAATTCAAAGAATGAAGATGATGAAGATGATAATAATAATAATAAGAATAAGAATGTGATGAAATGGGCATTGCCAGGGTTGCAACAAAAATGTGATCAAATTAATTCTGATTCTTTGTTTTGTCAATCAGATTTGGTTTTGACATCACAGAACCTTGGCTTGGATCAAAAGGTTTCGGTTTCGGTTTCTTCTTCTTGGGATAGTAGCCATGCAAGGTTTGAATTTCACAATGCCTATATCATTTGTGATAGTTGCTATATCAGTGTTTTAAATTGATGTTCTCAATGTTTTAAATAATGGTTTTGGAAATGTCGAAAATCTTTAAGTTTCGGACAATTGTAGGTATTTGTTGTCCATGCGGCCACAACTGCTGTTGCGATACGATTTCAGCGACTTCCAAAGTTTGGAAGTTATGTTGTGTTTATAGTAATTGCAGAAAAAAATTGTTAGGTGTCGTCACAACTCCCAAAACAACAATATTACAGCCGCAATTGTGGTGTTATTACTTACTAGAATGGTTTTAATCTGCCAGAAAATGCGGCCAATGCAATTACCATTGCGGCTGCGATATGGTTGCAGAGACTACCACAACCATATGAGTGCAAATTGTGGTTGAGGACCATAATTTAAAACTCTAGTTAACAACATTGCCAACCATGTCCTCTACCGGGTTCCTAGTAACTATGTGTGATTGCTTGGTGGACTTATAACATGTAATTCGTTAACCAAATGTTGTTAACCAACTTATGACACGAAATGGTGTTTAATTTTGTGTCTGCAAATAACAGCATCATTAATAGTTCTAACTTTTTTCATGAGTTGTGTATTGATGTTTGTTTAATTTGTTATGTTTCTTGAAGCTGCAGTGTGTCTAGCAGGAATTCTTCTGGGGGTAGAAGAAGCAGGAGAAATGTAAGATTTTAGATACTGTTATATCTAAGGACTAATGCCTTTTACAAAAGATATTTAAGCACTAATGAAGAATTATTGTTAATGATTTACTAATCAAGTTTTGGATTTTGATGAATGTATTTCAGAGCTTGGAATCATCTGGAACTTTAGGAGGAAGGAGGTGGAAGAAGAAGAGATTACCAAAAGGTCAAACGTTCCTTTCATGTGAGTGAAATTTGTTGGGAGGGACAGTCATGCACCTCAATCTCAATAGAAATTAGTTATTTACCTAAAATGGTGAAATCCCTTGGTAATACTAAAATATATCCCAATTTTAATTTACTTTTTTTTTGCTCCATATTGTCTCATATTCAAATTCGTGACTAGATTCACAAATCCATCATAGGGATCGGTACTATTAATGATATATATCATAGGTAAGAAATTAATTTCTTTCAGGGTGATTGACTACCCTCACAACGAGTATCACTCTCAATGTCTTATATTACTAAACCAATACATTGATAATGGTGAGGGAACAAATTTGACTAAACCAAACAAAGTATAATTAAGGTATATATTGATTAGAAAACTAAGTTCATTATTTCACTAAATATCAATTATATCTTTTCCCAAACACAAAGTTACTATTTTATGTTACTCAATCTTGACCGAGAGGTAATCTTAACATTTTCCCAAAAATTAAAAGTCCAATCATTACTAACCATAAATGAAATTAGACAAAAGAATAAACTATTCCCTGATATAAGGAAATAAGTTATTTCTTATAACTACTAAAATTTAAAATCATGACATATGTCATGTTTAATTATTTTCTACAAAAAAATATTTAAAATTAAACAAAATAATACACATTTTATATTTTTACGAGGAAATACTAGGACTCTGAAGATACCTTATTCTATAAATTTGAAAAACACATTAAATTTGCTTTCAAATAAAAATGAGATTATAAAAATGTTCCCCACGAAAACTAGCCGTTACACAAAACAACGTCTCTCTCTCCAAAACACAAAACAAAAAACGCTCCCAATTCCTATTTTTCCTCCATTCTTCAATTTCTTCAATTCCAAATTTCAAATCCATTTCACACACACAAAAAATGGAACTTTCAAAATCCATCACTGACAAGAAAAATTCATCTTCTGAAAATTTGAATCCAAATTCAACTCCTTCAAAATCAGCTTCTAAGAACCCTGTTATTGTTGCAATGAAGCAGAGAAAGTTCGTTAAAGTGAATAAGAACAATCACAATGATGCAGCAACAGCGTACAATAATCTCAGGGCTTCTCAGGAAGAGTTCTTCAATAATCGTTCATATGAAAATGAAGGAATAGAAGAAGAAGAAGATACTAATAGTGTTTCAATTGAAATCGATGTTGAGAATAATAATGAAGAGGAATCGAAGGAAATTATTAGTATGAGTAGTAATGTAGTGAAAAGAAGAAGAGAAATGGTTTTAGAAGAAGCGAGGAATAGTGTTCCAGAAAATGGTGTTGGAAGAGTGATGCATTTGGTTAAAGCATTTGAAAAGCTTCTATCTATTCCTAATTCAAAGAATGAAGATGATGAAGATGATAATAATAATAATAAGAATAAGAATGTGATGAAATGGGCATTGCCAGGGTTGCAACAAAAATGTGATCAAATTAATTCTGATTCTTTGTTTTGTCAATCAGATTTGGTTTTGACATCACAGAACCTTGGCTTGGATCAAAAGGTTTCGGTTTCGGTTTCTTCTTCTTGGGATAGTAGCCATGCAAGGTTTGAATTTCACAATGCCTATATCATTTGTGATAGTTGCTATATCAGTGTTTTAAATTGATGTTCTCAATGTTTTAAATAATGGTTTTGGAAATGTCGAAAATCTTTAAGTTTCGGACAATTGTAGGTATTTGTTGTCCATGCGGCCACAACTGCTGTTGCGATACGATTTCAGCGACTTCCAAAGTTTGGAAGTTATGTTGTGTTTATAGTAATTGCAGAAAAAAATTGTTAGGTGTCGTCACAACTCCCAAAACAACAATATTACAGCCGCAATTGTGGTGTTATTACTTACTAGAATGGTTTTAATCTGCCAGAAAATGCGGCCAATGCAATTACCATTGCGGCTGCGATATGGTTGCAGAGACTACCACAACCATATGAGTGCAAATTGTGGTTGAGGACCATAATTTAAAACTCTAGTTAACAACATTGCCAACCATGTCCTCTACCGGGTTCCTAGTAACTATGTGTGATTGCTTGGTGGACTTATAACATGTAATTCGTTAACCAAATGTTGTTAACCAACTTATGACACGAAATGGTGTTTAATTTTGTGTCTGCAAATAACAGCATCATTAATAGTTCTAACTTTTTTCATGAGTTGTGTATTGATGTTTGTTTAATTTGTTATGTTTCTTGAAGCTGCAGTGTGTCTAGCAGGAATTCTTCTGGGGGTAGAAGAAGCAGGAGAAATGTAAGATTTTAGATACTGTTATATCTAAGGACTAATGCCTTTTACAAAAGATATTTAAGCACTAATGAAGAATTATTGTTAATGATTTACTAATCAAGTTTTGGATTTTGATGAATGTATTTCAGAGCTTGGAATCATCTGGAACTTTAGGAGGAAGGAGGTGGAAGAAGAAGAAGCAGCTAAAAGTCACTAGCCAAAAACCATTCAAGCTAAGAACAGAGGTAACTAATGACTAATAACTCATTTGTTTTGCTATAAATTAATATAACTTTGGATAGTTAATAACATTTGTAATGCAATACTAATATGTAGCAAAGGGGAAAATTGAAGGAGGAGGAATTTATGAACAAGCTACAACAAATGATGTCAGAAGAAGAGAAGTTGAGGAAACCTGTTGCACAGGGTCTTCCATGGACAACAGATAAACCAGAGGTAAGGTCATTTTGTTATGCTAGTCATTGGTTTAAGATTCATATGATTGTAGTGCAGTCCAAAAAAAATTGCACAACTTATAGTCAAAGTCATACTCATGTTCATACTTGATAATGTGTTACTTAGCTATAGTATATTCTTACTGTGCCAACTGTTTCAGTGTTTGGTTAAACCTCCTGTGAAAGAAAGCACAAAGCCTATTGACCTGAAGCTTCATAGTGATGTTCGTGCAATCGATCGTGCTGAGTTTGATCATCAGGTGCTTCTTTCATCTGTTTCTTGCTTTTCTCACTGCATTTTAGTTCATTATACATCATGAAGTACAATCTTCTTTGAGCGCACAAGAGCACGCTACGGTTATTTTTTCTTTATGATGATGACAAATCAATATGGCGTCGTTCAATCCATGCAGCCGACCCCACCTAGTGGGATAAAAAGCTTGGTTGTTGTTGTTGATGATTTTAAGTGCTGAATTCGATTGAGTTACTTGAATGATTCTTTTGGGGATAAATACAAATGAAGAAAACAAAAGTTTGATGAATGCTTAATTTTATAGGTGGCAGAAAAAATGAGCTTGATGGAACAATACAGATTGGAAAAGGAAAGACAACAGAAGGTACACACTATCTGTCTAATCTCTAATCAGTCTTGAACTGATTTACCATGTTTCCTTCCATCTAAAATGCTGATATTTTGTAAATTACTCCATTGTAGTTGGAAGAAGAGGAAAAAATCAGAAGGTTGAGGAAGGAACTAGTTCCAAAAGCACAACCTATGCCTTATTTTGATAGACCTTTTGTCCCAAGGAGGTAATGGTTGATCTAGTCTCATGATTAATAATCTTAGGAAAAAAATTATATATATATTCTTTTGACAATGTTTAGCACATTATTTTGGGTTCATTTGTTCAATGTCTATCTCATTTATAATTTCTGCATGCAAGGTCAATGAAGCATCCAACTATACCTAAAGAACCCAGGTTTCACATACCCCAACATAAGAAGATCAAGTGTTGCTTGTCATGGAATGACATGAACCCATGCTCCTCCTACCTCAATTAAGATTCCAAAAAGATCATTTGTTGATGTGAAGTGAATAATGGTTTTCTCAGTTTTGCATCCTTCTCAATTGTGTATAAGGGCAACCAATATATAGTAGCAAATTCTTTTTTGCCTTTGGTCAGTTATAGTGCAATGATCTTTGTACTGTGTTTCAAATTGATGTTATGGCATTGCAATTGGCTTGGAATCTTTTCATCAAAAATGAAACCATTGCTCTATTTTCTTTCTTTCTTTTTTGTTATTGTGAATTAACTACATAGAACAAATAAATTCAAAACTAAAAAAGGTGGGTGTCAAACTGTTCATTGTATGAATCAGAAAAATCTCAATAGTTTTGAACATGAACAAATGAATTCAAAACCAATCAACTACCCTATGAAATTGATTCAATGACTTTCCAATAATGTTTGATTTTAAATTTGTAAACTTGTGATGAATCAGAATAATCTCAAATGTTTGAGCTGATATAATATCTGTACTGTAAAATTGTGTAATTAATAAGTCAGGCAATGATTGTTAAATTCTCATCTCAAAAAGATTATAAGATTAGGTGGTGGAATCAAGTGAACTTGCATACAAACTTGGATTTTGAGAAAATGGGTAAAGTCACATAAATACACAACTTCACTAATTCAAAAGTTCAATTAGCCAACAAAATTACATTCTCCAAATACTATGAAATACAAATTAATCACTTTTCACAAATTCCTAATTGGTCTTCATGATAAGTTCCTGTTCTTACTTCAACTTATTATACTATAAACTTCTTGCTCTTGGTTTGGCTTGAATCTAAAACTCATGTAATTTATTAAACTCCAAAATGGTTAGACATTAGACAATAAAATAAAGTCCACAAAATATTTCAAAAGTTTAACCTCAGCATCCTATGGAAAAATAGGAAATACTTCTAAACTTCAAGGTGAAAATTGTGTAAGCCAATCATCATCAACATAAATTTTGTGACATAGATAATAGATCTATGACTCAGATAAAAATAAGCTTCTCTTCTCTACTTCTTGACTCAAAAAGAAGTGTAATTGATGAAAATGCAGATCAGAGAGAGAGAGAAATTGTAGTTGCCGTAGAGCAAACAATACTTAAGTTTCAAGTTTTTATAATGCAATGATAATTTAAACCAAAACCTTAATGACAAAATCCAAACAAGAATTAAGGATAAACATTAAACAAAACTAAAAATTGTAAAATGCACAGAAAACTGGGTGGTTCAATCCTTAACATTCCATTGATGCATTCTACCATCAAACTTAAAACTAAAGAACATGCAATGAAGTAAAATTAGTCCTCAATAACAAAGCCAATTCCATTCAAGGAGCAATCACAATTCGCCCAGCAACCTGATCAAGGTCCCTTCGACCATTGGAAGTGATTCTCCTACCTCTGCAACATAATAACAACAAACAAGTTCAATGATGATAAGATACAACTTTGTAGAATTGTCTTAAAAAAACAAGGTTTAAACAATTGCAAGTTGTTTAAATCTATCTTCTCAAAGCAAGGACTTCGGATGTAGGAATAAAATGGAATACAAGTATGACCCTTCATGTAAAAGTTGCCAACCCTAGTAATTCTTTTATATTTAGCCATTTTGGTATTTAAGGATGCAACAAGACTTACCCCTTGGGATCAATCTCAACAATTTTCACAATTTCCAACTGTTGCAAAATGTGCCTTGCAATACCACCACTGCTCTTGCAGAAATGCGAGGGACGGCTACCGTTACTCTTGCTTCCACCA
Organism: Lupinus angustifolius; assembly: GCF_001865875.1. Taxonomy (NCBI): domain Eukaryota; kingdom Viridiplantae; phylum Streptophyta; class Magnoliopsida; order Fabales; family Fabaceae; genus Lupinus; species Lupinus angustifolius. Next base: position 1,633,763 of record NC_032013.1, read on the forward strand.
TAGATCCTCCTAAAAGCACCAACACCAAGACCACCCCTCAAGTAGATCTTTCTTGCCATGGAGGCTGTATCACAAAGGTTGAAATTCATTAGCATGGAAGGAAATATCATAAGAACATTTACAAATAGATGAATGATGTAAGTGAACACATTCATACTAGAATATGAGAAAACTTGAATATACTCACCAGCCCTAATATAATACCAGTCAGGGTCATAAGGGGCCAGCTCCTTAAACTTGGCCGTTTTCACAATATCGGTCCACTCTGGAAGCTCGATCTGTTTAACAACCAGATACAAATTACAGAGGAAAATAGCCTTCCATAAACTAGACAAATTATTTCATTCAAGAAAAAAAACACTTAAACAGGAAACTAATATGCACACAAAACCCTACCAACCAAAAGAAACACCAGCAACACTACACACCAAAACTTTCACATTGTCTATTTAGGATTTTGTAAAAATAAACACTTGATGTTGAAATCATGATTTTAGGATCACATAAGGAACCAAAAGTGTTCATTTTTACATAAGGAACCAAAAGTGATTATTTTTACATAAAAAGTGAACCAAAAGTGTTTATTTTTTCACCTAATGAAAAAAAGGATACCAAAAGGGAAGATAACACACAATAAATTATCAAACTTGTAACCAGACAAAAAAAATGTTTCTGATTCTACACATTGTTCTTCGAAAGTGACCAGAGAATCACTTGGTAAGAACTAAAATAGACCCTGCTCTTTCAAACAACAAACACTACTTTCAATATCCAGATATTACATGAAATTCCATTTTTTCTCATCAGTAATATTAAATCTGAGTCCAGAGCTTCAAATCAAATATTTATCAACATTAACAACATTCATCTGAGTTTGACAACATTATTTTCACAACAAACATAAAAATCAAAAACCCACTACTCAAAACAATTGATTTACTTAACACAATGCCAGATAGCATATATATTTTCCACACATCAAGAACATAATAATCCAAACAAATTATAATAATCAGAAGAAAAAACCCAAAACCCAAAAACACAAATCAAAACATAAAGCTACATAACAAAAACAAATTCAACATAAAAAAACGAAGAAACAAATGAAATAGGAAAGATAAAGGTAGAGAAATTGAACCTTTCCAGAACGCTTAAGATGAGCAGAATAAGCCTTGACGAACTCATGAGGTGAGACATCTTTCACTGTCTTTGCAGTCGCCATGGCTGATCTCTCAATTTCTCTCTCTTCTGCTTCAATTAGGTTTTGATTCTTTGGTGAAGAGTTCAATATAAATCGCTGCCTCAAATTTCAAATTAGGGTTTTTGCTTTGAATCGGGTTGGCCCAATAACTAAGTCCATAGATTTATCCAATGCTCTTTTATTTATATTTATTTATTGGGCCTTTATGAAGAAAATTGTGTTTTTGAATTTTATTATTGTTAACATAGATATTCTTATACAAACAATATTCTTCTCATCTTATAATTATATGGATCAAATAAATATATTCCTTAGCAGAAAAATCATGTGTTGAAAATTAACATTTAATATACCAATTTTTTTTTTTAGTATATTGTCATTTGCTTTAGACTTGATATATATGACTTTACCTTAAAATGAATTTTAAGCCTTTAATGCTCTTTATTTGAGATCATATGTTTGATTTTTACACTAAAAATTAAAACCACTTTATTTGCAATAGTTAGTAGTGTAAATTTTCTCTTACCACAAACTTGTATTTAGTCCCATGAATATTATATAAATAATGAGGATAAATATTCAATCATTTATTGAATTCAAACAATAAATATAAGAATATTTGCTCTTGGATGCTCACACTCATAATATAGTATTTGAGTTTAATTTTAACATTGTCTTTCAATGACATCAAACTTTAAAGACATTTTTATATTGGATAAACATGTCTAAGTTTTTGGGTAACTTTTGTGTTAGATGCACACTTCATATGAACAATTTGCTTATTTGATGCACTTTCATTTGGAATAAAATATGTCATATTTTATTTTAAGCCCTTGTGCCCATTGTCTAAGTTCTTGATAATATTTTTCATAGATAATTATATAAAACGATATAAGCATAAATACTATAACATATATATAGTACCATATTAAAGATAACAATATTATAACCACATATCATACTGCTACAAATCTAAGAGATCATTTAAAGATATCTTAAAAGTTAAAACATATGATTATTGAATCACTATAGAGATATAAAATATATCAATCAATTACACAAAAACAATTACTATCTTAACAAAGGTAATATTCTTAGTTATCATTTATCATATCTCATCTCTCATCCAAATATTCTTAATGGAAAACTTTATTTAGATAAGGAAAATTATATTATTTTATGAAATTATTTGGTATTGCTCTAATCTAAAATGAGATTGAAGTGCTTTGAAATATGTAACTTCTTATCAGAATGAATAACATCTATTTTTTCTATATAATGATAAATATCATTTTTATCATACGGTCTACCTCATTCTTAACCAAACATATATTTTGCCACTTTCTCTCTTTATTCTTATTTAAAAGTAGAATTTATAAATAAAAATAATGATAATATTTTTAGAGTTTAAAATCTATGCACGGTTGATGTAAAATTCTTTACACTGTCGGTAATTCATTAATCATTAATTTGTATTACTTTTGGTTGAAAGTCAATAAAAATTAAAAAATAAATGGTAGATGATATGTTATATTTTTATTATCTTAAGAACAATCTTATAAAAAACTGATTATGGTAGTTTGGATTTTTGATGCATAAGCATAATTTAATGTTGTCTAAAGTTAGTTAAACCTACTCATGTGACGTTAATGGTTGCATCGTAATCATCGAACACATACTTTTAATTCTAAAGCCCACACTCTCTTCTTCTCTTCATTTTCTCCATCCATTTCCATTATTACCACATTATTGCATTATCCATTCCATCATTTTCTTCTTTCTCAGATTCCTCACACCTTCTATATTTCCACCATTCCTTGCAGATCAATAAACCCTTTGAGCAAAGAAGAAACAAAAATCATTTTTTTATTTGTGGGGTTCTTGGTTGGTTCCAAAAATGGCTTCTTTCTCTGTTCCATGTCCAAAATGCCCTTGTCCTTCTTCTTCCCTTTTGGGGTTGAAATCTAACAAGGTACCTTTTCAGAATGGGTTGTTGTGTTTGAAGACATCTCAATCATTTGGATCTTTGTCTTCTGAGTCAGCAACATTTGGGATTCGGGTATGTGATTATCTAGAATATGAATTTGGCTTTGAATTCATAGATAAGATCCTATTGATTTGTTTACATTTTAGCCATTTTTGTCAATTTATGTGGTTTATTGTTTTATTTATATGCTTATGTGTCACCTCGACCTAAAGGTGTTTGCATTGTTACCTAGAGGTTATGACTTCAAATCTCTCGCTTGCATGGATAATGTTGAGTATATTTGTGGTTCTCGGAGTCTCGTGTACTGGTCCGCGTGTAGTTAATTAATGTAATAATTATTGGTTAAGTAGGCAAAGGTTAGTTCATAGTTACAGAATTCGCCTGCCAAAACCTATGGATTGCGTACTAATTCACGCCTTCCAAATCGCGGTGTGTTCGCAACTCAGTTCGCAGCCATTGGCGACTTGGTTCACAGCTGTTAGAGAACCCAGCCATGGATGCTTTACGTACCCCAAACTCTGAAGATAGATCCTTTTTTCTCAGTATGTATTCTATTTTTTGATTTCATGGCAGTGGATAGTGACCGTAAAAGAGTTGGAAATAGAAGAAGGATGACAGCTCGAAACTTGAGGGAAGACAAAAACCCTAAACAAAACCAGTTATAAGTTGCGGGTTGGCCCATTTAGGGCTTAATTTTGTGGGTTGGACCACTAAAGTTGTGAGATTAGACATTTTTAGTCTCATTTTAACTTAGATTTACAAATTGCATTTGAACTGATTATACATAATAAAAAATGTAGTTTATTAGCATATGAACTTATTTATATGGCTTAGTTTTCATGAATATGTGCTATAATTTAACCTTTAACTAATAAGTAAATAACATAAAATATAATAATAGTGTGTCTCAACTAAAAAGTACCACAAAACAAACTAGTGTACTGACTAAGTATACCCCTTGCGTACCCAGTATTTGGCAAATAGCGTATCGCGTACTCGAACCGAAGATTACCGCGTATCATGTGACTATGGGTTAGCTACGTTGTCCTTATTTTTTGTTTTATTTATCTGCATATTATGAACATTTCAACAGTGCTTTCATCAACTGATTTATTTCAGTAACAAAGAAGGAAATGGTACTTCATCAATTGGTTTTCTGGGTGTTTCTGAATGAATGTGCATGTTTAAATGGAATTCCACCATGCGAGATCAATGTTTTTATCAAGAGTTAATACAATATTTGTAGAATATAATATGCAAGCATCAATATCATGAAGTCAGTTAAATATGCACATTTATGCTTTAGGATGCATTCTTTTTTATTATGCTCATGTTAGTTCTTCCACATCCGATTTCCTACTTGGGAACTGCAACTAAATTTTTCGGCATGTTATCTATCACCAGCAAAAGTTCATCACATTCTTGTATTTGACAGATCTTTGTGCACAACTAAAACTACAAAGCATTCAGGTCATTGCACATGTAGTCTTAGCTATCATTAGTTTCCAATGTTCTTGACATTGGAGAGATTCATAATTTATCCGTCTAAGCAATTTTAGTTTGTATATGGTGTCTGATTCACCGAATAAGTAATAAATGTTTGTCAAAGGATTTGCAGCTATACCCTTTCCCTGGTAATTTAATTGTCCCATTGTTGTTATTGTTGTCTCCTGCAGTGCCTTAACAGAAAGCAATTTTCCGTCGGAAAGCTTCAAGCAAAACTCAATGAGGTCAGTTCACATCGACTTTTACTTTGAACGAAAACTATTATCCTGCTGTTCAAATGTGTTCTCTTCTTCCTGAGATTTTGTACATCATAGGCTGATACTGTTGAAAATTCAAAATCTGCACCTGTACTCAATGGACCTACTGTCCCTTCATCAAACGAGGAAGAACATAATGGGAAACTCGCTGATGGTACTGCTGCAAATGAATCTTCGATTTCTGCCTTCTTGACTCAAGTTGCAGACCTTGTCAAGTAAGACTAAGCAGTTGCGATTTGCATCTATCACATTTTTTTTTATTTTAGAATGAATACCCACTTTGGTTCTTATAAATTTTTGTATGTACCAAATTGATCCCGAGAAAAATAAAACTTCAAACTAGTACTGAAATATTGCAAATGTGAGTCAAAATAGTATCTATAAGGGGTCATAAAAATGCTAAAAAGGTTACTAATTTGACCCACATTTGATATTTTTGGAGACTATTGCGAGGCTTTCAATTTTTCAGGGACCAAATTGGTAGACACAAATTTTGAGAGACCAAAATAGTTATTTACCCTTTATTTTATAACTATCATTATATCCATGTTAGGACATGAATTATTTCCTTTGTTTTTATTTAATGTTATATTTCCTTGGGCAGACTTGTAGATTCCCGAGATATTGTGGAATTGCAACTTAAGCAATCAGGTTGCGAGCTCGTGATAAGAAAACAAGAAGCTTTGCAGCCTCCACCAGCCTCGACTATAGCACCAGCATCACCGCCGTATCCTTATCCAACATATCAAGCTCCACCAGCACCAGCACCACCTGCTCCAGCTCCTGCCAGCCCACCACCTTCAAAAGCAGTACCCGCCTTACCTTCTCCGGGGAAAGCAAGCACATCATCTCACCCACCACTGAAATGTCCAATGGCAGGAACCTTTTATCGGAGTCCAGCACCCAGTGAACCTCCATTTGTCAAAGTATGTAGCCATGCTTGGTTTTAATAGCACACTTCTCTGTTGATTCTGCCATATTTCAATTTTCAACTAATCATTCCGGCTTTTACGTATAAACAAAACAATGAATGACCTAATCACTTTGTTGATGCTTCAGGTGGGCGACAAAGTTCAGAAAGGCCAGGTTATTTGCATTATCGAGGCTATGAAGCTGATGAATGAAATCGAGGTATATGTATCATATTTGTTTTTCCTGTTTTTTCCTATATTTTATCAACCTTTCTCTTTTTACTATGTTGTTTGATTTTCTATCTATACATAAGAAATCTGTATATTATAACAAACACAAAAGCATAGACATTGTAAAGCTGTTCCAAAATTGTTTCATTTTCTCTATTTCCATATCTCTTAACCTCATTATCTCCAATTACTTAATTTTCCCAACTCTCATAACACCAATATCATGGTTCCCCTTCATTGCTCGGTGGCAGGCTGATCAATCGGGAACAATAGCCGAGATAATAGCGGAGGATGGGAAACCAGTCAGCGTAGACACGGTATCGTTTCTCTCTTTCTCTCTTTATGTTTATCTACAAAATAACATGATTCAGTTCTCTAACTTCAATACTTGTGCCCCATGCAGCCTCTTTTTGTAATAGTTCCATGAGTACCAGAAGAGACATTACTTGGAAGTTGATGAGCCTTTGTTGGATAACATGAATATGTTGATTTAGATTTTGTGTTGTTTAGAAATTTCATGAGTGATAATGGTTGTGTCATTTTAAGACATAAAAGTCCTAAGTATATGAAAATGAATATTGGAATTTTTAACTTCAATCAGTTTTCATATCTGTAGTACCAAAATTTTCTATATTGTTGGTTGTTATGTTATTACTGTAATTTGTTTTAGATAAAACAATCTTGTCCCTTTCATGAAATGCTAGATAAAGTGTGCCATTTTCCAAGCTCCTTGGTTTAAATTCCTTGACACCATTGTATTTTTTTGTACTATCAAGGGTATTTCATCAGGTAAGGAATTAATCATTTTCGGGATGCGTGACTATCCTTATCAGGAATTGAACTATTGACTTTTTGGTCATCTTGAGAATATAGTGAGGTCTTACACTATTAAACTAATACTTTATTGGTTGACACCATTGTATTTGAAACACAGTGAATCACATTTTTTGATCATTAAGCTAAATATAATACAACTGTAATTTAAAACATTTCTAAAATTGTTGAGAATAAAAAGCTTACAAGTAGGGTTAGTGCATATATCCGTTTCAGTCAATAATAACATGAAGTACTCAATACTAAGATCAGTCTATTGGGTAATAGAACACACATTATGATGAAAGTGTCAACTTTCAAGCTTGAACAATGCGCGAATTAACTAAATGATTTTTTTAAATATAATAGGAGGTGGAAATGAGTCGAACCGAAGTTGACTTAGCTCAGTTCGATTAGAAAGACTTGAGTCGAGTTTAATGCATATGATTTTTCAGCTTAAGATTAACTCAATAGTTCAAAAACTTTCAAACGGATTATAAAGATGGCAAAATGGGCCCGCAAAAATTTAAGCAGGAGCGGACATGACTGCGTTGACTTAACGGATAAAATGGCATGTCCTGCCCGTCTTAAAACAGGCTAACAAACATGCAGGCAGCCCACGAGCATTGATGAATAATTTTAAAATAAAAAAAAGTTTGTATATGGTGTCTGATTCACCGAATAAGTAATAAATGTTTGTCAAAGGATTTGCAGCTATACCCTTTCCCTGGTAATTTAATTGTCCCATTGTTGTTATTGTTGTCTCCTGCAGTGCCTTAACAGAAAGCAATTTTCCGTCGGAAAGCTTCAAGCAAAACTCAATGAGGTCAGTTCACATCGACTTTTACTTTGAACGAAAACTATTATCCTGCTGTTCAAATGTGTTCTCTTCTTCCTGAGATTTTGTACATCATAGGCTGATACTGTTGAAAATTCAAAATCTGCACCTGTACTCAATGGACCTACTGTCCCTTCATCAAACGAGGAAGAACATAATGGGAAACTCGCTGATGGTACTGCTGCAAATGAATCTTCGATTTCTGCCTTCTTGACTCAAGTTGCAGACCTTGTCAAGTAAGACTAAGCAGTTGCGATTTGCATCTATCACATTTTTTTTTATTTTAGAATGAATACCCACTTTGGTTCTTATAAATTTTTGTATGTACCAAATTGATCCCGAGAAAAATAAAACTTCAAACTAGTACTGAAATATTGCAAATGTGAGTCAAAATAGTATCTATAAGGGGTCATAAAAATGCTAAAAAGGTTACTAATTTGACCCACATTTGATATTTTTGGAGACTATTGCGAGGCTTTCAATTTTTCAGGGACCAAATTGGTAGACACAAATTTTGAGAGACCAAAATAGTTATTTACCCTTTATTTTATAACTATCATTATATCCATGTTAGGACATGAATTATTTCCTTTGTTTTTATTTAATGTTATATTTCCTTGGGCAGACTTGTAGATTCCCGAGATATTGTGGAATTGCAACTTAAGCAATCAGGTTGCGAGCTCGTGATAAGAAAACAAGAAGCTTTGCAGCCTCCACCAGCCTCGACTATAGCACCAGCATCACCGCCGTATCCTTATCCAACATATCAAGCTCCACCAGCACCAGCACCACCTGCTCCAGCTCCTGCCAGCCCACCACCTTCAAAAGCAGTACCCGCCTTACCTTCTCCGGGGAAAGCAAGCACATCATCTCACCCACCACTGAAATGTCCAATGGCAGGAACCTTTTATCGGAGTCCAGCACCCAGTGAACCTCCATTTGTCAAAGTATGTAGCCATGCTTGGTTTTAATAGCACACTTCTCTGTTGATTCTGCCATATTTCAATTTTCAACTAATCATTCCGGCTTTTACGTATAAACAAAACAATGAATGACCTAATCACTTTGTTGATGCTTCAGGTGGGCGACAAAGTTCAGAAAGGCCAGGTTATTTGCATTATCGAGGCTATGAAGCTGATGAATGAAATCGAGGTATATGTATCATATTTGTTTTTCCTGTTTTTTCCTATATTTTATCAACCTTTCTCTTTTTACTATGTTGTTTGATTTTCTATCTATACATAAGAAATCTGTATATTATAACAAACACAAAAGCATAGACATTGTAAAGCTGTTCCAAAATTGTTTCATTTTCTCTATTTCCATATCTCTTAACCTCATTATCTCCAATTACTTAATTTTCCCAACTCTCATAACACCAATATCATGGTTCCCCTTCATTGCTCGGTGGCAGGCTGATCAATCGGGAACAATAGCCGAGATAATAGCGGAGGATGGGAAACCAGTCAGCGTAGACACGGTATCGTTTCTCTCTTTCTCTCTTTATGTTTATCTACAAAATAACATGATTCAGTTCTCTAACTTCAATACTTGTGCCCCATGCAGCCTCTTTTTGTAATAGTTCCATGAGTACCAGAAGAGACATTACTTGGAAGTTGATGAGCCTTTGTTGGATAACATGAATATGTTGATTTAGATTTTGTGTTGTTTAGAAATTTCATGAGTGATAATGGTTGTGTCATTTTAAGACATAAAAGTCCTAAGTATATGAAAATGAATATTGGAATTTTTAACTTCAATCAGTTTTCATATCTGTAGTACCAAAATTTTCTATATTGTTGGTTGTTATGTTATTACTGTAATTTGTTTTAGATAAAACAATCTTGTCCCTTTCATGAAATGCTAGATAAAGTGTGCCATTTTCCAAGCTCCTTGGTTTAAATTCCTTGACACCATTGTATTTTTTTGTACTATCAAGGGTATTTCATCAGGTAAGGAATTAATCATTTTCGGGATGCGTGACTATCCTTATCAGGAATTGAACTATTGACTTTTTGGTCATCTTGAGAATATAGTGAGGTCTTACACTATTAAACTAATACTTTATTGGTTGACACCATTGTATTTGAAACACAGTGAATCACATTTTTTGATCATTAAGCTAAATATAATACAACTGTAATTTAAAACATTTCTAAAATTGTTGAGAATAAAAAGCTTACAAGTAGGGTTAGTGCATATATCCGTTTCAGTCAATAATAACATGAAGTACTCAATACTAAGATCAGTCTATTGGGTAATAGAACACACATTATGATGAAAGTGTCAACTTTCAAGCTTGAACAATGCGCGAATTAACTAAATGATTTTTTTAAATATAATAGGAGGTGGAAATGAGTCGAACCGAAGTTGACTTAGCTCAGTTCGATTAGAAAGACTTGAGTCGAGTTTAATGCATATGATTTTTCAGCTTAAGATTAACTCAATAGTTCAAAAACTTTCAAACGGATTATAAAGATGGCAAAATGGGCCCGCAAAAATTTAAGCAGGAGCGGACATGACTGCGTTGACTTAACGGATAAAATGGCATGTCCTGCCCGTCTTAAAACAGGCTAACAAACATGCAGGCAGCCCACGAGCATTGATGAATAATTTTAAAATAAAAAAATAATATAATAAAATAAAAAGAAACTAAATAAAGTAGTTAAAAGAGAACAAATTTTTTAAAAAAACCTTGATATTCTATATAAAGTTCAATAAATCATATTACAACATATTTTTTTTTGAGACATTAAATCACATTACACAATAATTTATTGGAAATTTTCTTCTTTTTTCCTTACATTATGCTTGTGGGTCGCGCGTATTGCCATTACAAATGTCTGTGGGCTTTGCGAACAAATAGACAAATTTTACATGTTCTATTCCCAAAAAATTGCGGACTATGCAAGCAGGCCCGCAAGCAATGCCCATTTTGCCATCTATAGTGAATTAATATACTCTTAGACTTCCCCATCTAACTTTACTTATATACAAAAAAATAATTATGATTAAAACAAATCTAACGTAGTCTTGATAAATTGTTAATGATACTTAACTAAATCAATTTAACGAGATATGGATTTAATAATAGTTTAGGATATTTTTAGATATAATTTGTGGTAACTATGGTATTTTGTAGATTGAGTTAAGCTAAATTAAATTAATAAACTAATTGGAAATAATTTCGACCCAAGCTTTATTGTTAATCACTTACATTACTATAAATTAATGTTATTAATTTTGGATGGATTATTGACTACCGTTAAAGTATTGAGTTAACAGGTCATTCGGACCAGTAAGTTTTTTATTTTGTCCTGTTAAATAAGAAGACATTAGCTTATTTTGCAATAGGGTGAGCAAGACCCAGTCCGACCTTAAGATTCATCTCAATCTGATGACTTAGTGATGAGTCTGATCCATCCAAATAAAAAAAGGATAGACCCAATTAAAAGGGATAAATCCGTCGTCAAAAAATGACGGGTTTGGTTTATGTCTGGGTCACCCGACCCGTCCCTTATATTTATATATCAAGATAAACATGCAACCATGGATATTCATTTATAGAAAACCATTTAATTTTTAGTTTAGTTTTTGTATATTTTGTATGAACTCCAATTTAAATTTCATTTTTCAGTTAATAACTAGTTATTGCATTCTTTTTTTAGGAACTTTTAAGTATTGACATGTCGTTATCAGTTCTCATGTATTTTTTACCATTTACATGAACACTTCATCTTATGTTGACATTTAATGATTTAAATTGTTCTGAAATTTTCAATGTCTTCTATACTTTTCAGTCAGGTAATTGTGATAGTTTTTAGTTTAAAACATACAATTTACGGTTTGTAGTTTATATACTGATCTGTGGGATGCAGGTTTTAGTTAAGTTTATATACAAATTTTGATAATTTTGATTGTATATACTTAAAGATTTGAGGAAAAAATTTACGTTTGTCATTTTATCATTTTCCAACCTAGAACCATCCCTATCTTGACCCATCTTATTTTGGACCCGTCCCTCACGCATCACATCCTAATTAGGGACGAGTTCGGATTCAAAATATATCCGATCAATATTTAAGGACGAATTTTGATTCAAAAATTGTCTCGATCAATATTTAGGGAGGAGTGATTGACATGTTTAACCCGTCTCACGCTCACCCTATTGAGGAAGACGAATAAGGTAAAGGAAAAATAAATTATGCCAACAAATACAATATGGCATTATAAAAAAGGTCAATTAGCATGATCAATAACACAAACCTGTTTCATAGATATGACATGCTAATTTTTGCTTCTCTACGAAATGTACTAATTAGGGGGGAAACCTGTCGATAACTTATGATTTAGAGAACCAAGGAATCTATCAAAACATATTTTGCAACTGACATATTCTGGATATAAAAAGACTTGGAATAAGTAATTAAACGTGCAACTCAATATTTGAATCGTTCTTAGAAATATACTATAGCAGCACAAATGTCAATAATCTTTGGTTTATCGATAATGAATTTTGGCTTGAAAACTTAAAGTCAGCAGCAACAAAGACAAGAAATCTGGTAAATATATAATCCTAATGTTTTACATTAAAAAATGTCTTCCATCTGAGTTTATACATTCATCTTAACACAGCTTATCCACTACACATTCATAATCCAACATTCAATTCCATTCAACATTGCAAGTCCAATAGTTGTGCGATAATATTTTTCTTCAGCTCAGATTACACTTTTCGATCACATACAACACTCAAAATACTTTTCTATTTCATTCAACCGCTTGAATCATATGATTCTTCATCCCCACTATTTCCCCACGATTTTTACGACTTACACAACTGAGACAAAAATAAAACAATCAAACCTGATATTTGGATAGCCAAGTTGAAATTTCATCAACAAAAGAATGTAAAATATGAACCAAAATACAAACGGAAAAAAGACATAAAAAAGATAATCCTTTAAGACGCCAAGGAATATTCCAATTCCGTCCTACATTCTGTTGGCTCTCATCCTATTCTGTATTATTTTTACCCTATTGATGTACAAGTTAGTCTATCTATGATGTACTTACATCAACCCACTATTGCCTACTGCTGCTTCTAAGGTTGCCCCTGCGCCCGCCACTGAAATTTAACTTGCGCGCACTACCACCCCAATCTTCATCGTAATCACCATCGTCATAGTCTCCAACTGCCATATATCCAGATCTGCGAGTTTTTCTGGACGATGTAGGTCTGGATGGCGTAGGTCGCTTCCGTTTTATATTTGCAGTGTAAAGTGAGTAATCCACAGTGTCTTCCTTCAATGCATTCTTAAATTCCTGGTGCGACAAATGAAAAAGAAGCACACAATCTTATCGGGTGCAAGGAATTCACAAGGGCATGGAATTAAAGTATATAGTGTCCATCAACAATACCTGGTATCTTTGTAGTAATTCTTGTGGAGTTGTAGGCAAACTGAATTGAAATTCACCGACATTGAAGGCAATATTCTGTTTGGAGATAACCTCTCCAGGTTTTGGCAGTTCAGTTGGAGAAAAAGCCTGAATAAAAGTGGAACAAGTCCCAGAGAGAATGGATAGTTAGGTTCCTATCTGATTCTATCCAAGGCAAAAGGATACACACAGCATATAACAACAGCTTTGCGATGGCAGAGATTTATTACAATTTTACCTGACATCGGGCATCATCGAGACTATACACGACTTTTAGGTGTCTCTTTAGCTTTAAAAGAAGCTGCAATGCAAATGCTGATAAACAGTCAGCCTGCATAAGCACCAGGAACAAAATGATTGTTAGCTACAAAAATAATACACCATGAGTAATCCAAAATGGCATGTTCTACATTGTTCAGGCAGCACTCAGAAAATATTTGTATTCTGAGATGTTCAATTAAGAAAAAATTTACATGGGTATGTGGTACATGCTGCTATATTGTAAGATTAGAGGCACGGTAATGATAAATATTTAGTATTATGTGAGGACTTGGGTATCTAATTATATAACATGTGAAGATGAGAGACTAAATATGTGATTCATATTTAGTATTATGATATAACTAAGAATAAAGAATGGGAAAAGTCCTATGTTTGCAGTCCAAAATGACACAATTCTGAAACAATTTACATCAAATGAGTATCTACGACTACCCAAGAGTATCACATACACCTTCTTTGAAGAACCCATGCAACATAGCTCCCCACAAACAAACCAATATTATTGATAAAATCACTGCAGGTTTGGAAATACCTGAACTTTCTCCAGATCATCCTTCGAGATGGAAAATGAATCTGTCAAACCAGCAGCATGAAGCTTTGCTTCTGAGCTACAGTTATTAGATAAAGGATCATTTGGCTGCTGGTAAATTGTTCCATTTAAATCAACTGATCTCATGTCATTGAAGTTGGATTGAGCATTTAGATTCAACTGAAGTGTTCCATTCAAGTCCATTGACATCGCTAGACCAGTTGTAAGACTTGTCTCATCTGGGCCCTGGTGAGGCATCCCATTCTCATTATGCATACTCTGACCCTCGCTCCGTAACAAGCTAGAACTCCAAGCTTTAAAGTTCGCTTCCAGTGGCCCTGCCCGCACTTGAACTATTCGATTGATGGCATAGATTAAATAAAGTGGCTCATCAGGTAAAGTGAACGGCAACAATGCAAGGACCTCTGTGCAGTACCTGTAAAAAGATACATAGTAAAAAGTCAGTTTGAGAACTTCAAATACAAAAAAAAAATGGTAACAGAGTACTTACGTCAAGAAAGCTATTAATGATCTGTTCCAGTTTGGATTATCAAATTTTCGCACAATTGAGGACATAAACTTGTTCCTTGATATCCTGTTCCCTCGGATTAGCTTGTAAATTCGGGAAACCCCAAGTCTTGCTTGAGTGAGAGAACTGGCCTCAGATTTCCCTTTTCCAGAAACAAGGTTTTTGGATTGGATTTTTTTGTTAACATTTTCAGTAGCACGACAAATGGTTTGCATGAACATAAATGACATTTGAAGTCCATCACCCAAGCGGCTTTCGAAAAATGTCGGATACCTGAAAAATGCTTTATTTAGCAAATACAACCAAGTTGACATGAACTCAAATCACTAAAAGACTATACATAGGATAGGAGATTACTTCTCATTCATATTCATCAGAAGATGATGAGCCAACTTCGCATTTGACTCCAGAGGATCTGTTTCAAGCGCTATGAGGTATGGAACACAGGTGATGGGATGAACAAGACCTTGGCGCAGCACAACTTCAACAATCTGCATTATTAGCATAACTTCTAATCTGAATAAGAGCAAAATAAAAATTGGCTATTTTTATTGGAATGAATAAGTTTACAAGAATTATAGTCAGAAAGGCAAGATTATTCAATCTAGTTTCACGAGACCAATAAATAACGGCTGTAAGATCCACTTTTAAAATCTTTTGCAAAGCATCAACCAAATTTATCATCTTTCCATCACCCCATCTATCCAAAAGATTTGGAAGCACAAAAATAACAATCATCTAAGCAAATGAAAAGAAGAGTACTCCTGTTTACAAACTGCTTTTAGTTAAAGAGACAAGATTTTACTTCTTGTTTATCATTTTGCATACAAGTTTTGAAACTAATCCAAAATAGAAGCTAGGTTCTCTGACCTTCAGAGCTGATTGGCGAACTTGTTCATAGAAATCCAAACATGTGCCTAAAATATTATTCCAATACAGTTGAACTATGCCCCCACAAATGTTTGTATCCCCAGCACCAGCAGCTACAGGTACACTCTGCCCAGCTCCAACTGAGTAATCAACTACATTATCATCAGCTTTATCTATTTCCATTTTGCTTTCAGCATCAAGAAGATACTCGAACATGTTTTGCAATGCTTGAATCTGATTGACAGAATGATTTAGCATCCAGAGAGAGGCACTACATTATAATCCAGACAAAATCGATTACCTTAAGGCGATAGTCAGCAGTAGAAGTTAATGCGCCCTCCAGTATCTTTCCAATATCGTGCTCCAACATAAACTCAGGCCTAGCAATTAGAACAAACCCTAGTGCCTACAAGGGTTACAATCAAACATCAACAGACTTGAAGATCAAACCAACGGAAGACTGGTAAGATCAGTAGCTCTTACCTGCAACGATCTAACCTTAACAACAAGATCCTCCACAGAAAGATACTTTACAAACAAGCTGAGACTCCTTTTAACATCAATAAGTTTATTACTGGAGTTGGATAATAAACAGTTGCCATAACGAATCAGCAGCCCGAGACAGAAGAGAGATCGCCCAACTTGCTGTAGATAGCAGGAAATAGTCAATTTTTACTATATATGCTATATAAAATTAAAAACAACAACCCTTAACATCAAGTTAATAAAGTTCAAAAGCATATACGTACCATGATACAAACATTTTATCATAATCTTAATGTCCAAGTTAAATATTTTATCTACACTCTAAAGACCATAATTCTCAACTGGCAAGCCATATCTATAAGAAATACTATGAACTGTCCATACACCAATTAAGCTATCACTTAAAAGATGTATGGTCCACTAAAAAAAACAGTTTCAGGATATGCAAACTACTTCATGCATCCTTAGCATAATACTAGATACATACTAGAAAAAGGATTTTAAAGAACAATTTAGGAGAAATCAAAGCCATTTATTGTTAACATATAATTAAGACAACGCCAATAGCATTCAGTATCATGGACAAAGAATTTGCTTACAACAAGTGAAGCAACATTTGAATTTTAAGTCATGTGCCATTACCCCATGCAAATAAACACAAGAAAAACATAAACATGGAACAACGAAAAAAGAAGGATTGTCACGAAGAGAGAATATCTGCCCTGCATAAATTGGACATTAGATGCTCATGATGCTAGTGTCAACACTGAGACCTTTATACAATGCTCTCAGAAACAAATGGGTAAAATATAAAGTAACTTCAACACATGACACGTGTAAGATACCTTATTAATATGTTTTAGAAACAAACTAGCCATATTTCAAACATATTACGTCTTGATGTTTTCTTGTGTAGTTGTGTGTGTTTATATTATAAATATATAATTATAGGTTTTATAAATATTATTATGATATAGAAAGATATGCCAAATTCACTTTAAAAGGAGCCCAAATGATAGGGAGAGTAATGAAGATCAGTCAGTACTGACTTTAATTTATCCTTTCCACATTTCATCCAATCAAGAAAGTAGAAACAGGACTAATAGACTCATCTAGTGATTTTCCCATAACCTATCCTTTTTAAAGGAGGTATTTTTATTTTGTGTCCGTATTAGATTGTGTTCATGGCATCTCCCTAGTGCTCCACTCATGATTGTATTCCAGATTATTTCATTTTTTTCACTTCTATCTTGAGGGATGTCTTATGCTTCCTTTAGTTAAACTGTCCATCTTTTCTCTCTAATAATAAATATTTTTCTAGCAGGAAATTTAAAAGAAATTTGAAAGGCCAGTTCCCTGCCCATACAATTAACAAACAATCAAGGCCTCATTTAACATTAGGCCACATACACAGAGGTCCAAAAAGTTAGTGGCAACCTAAACCCAATAATAACAACCCATTCACCAAAAGGGAAAAAAGTAATAGATAACAAATATACGATATTCATTCTATATAAAGTATGTCCAATCATAAGTTTGTAATAAACTGAAAGGTATTGACATGAAGTGTAAGCAAAAACACAGATAACAAATATACGACATAAAGGACAAATTTATCATGATTCTAGCGATAGTTGTACCTGCTTGTTATCAATGGCCTCAGTGTCCAAACATTTGGAGAAGACATGAATAAGATGCTCAACAACAGCAGCCCCTTTTCCTACCATCTTACTCACAGAGCAGAGGCACCTGTAAGGAGAAAAGTAAGAAGACCAAAATAAAGTAGGTGGACGGGCAGGTAAGCTGATATGTTTTATGAGGGGGGAAACAATTTTCCACTAATCCTAGTCTGCCAAAGTGACAGCCTGATAGCTGCAAACTAAAAAGCTAAACCTATTTAGTTAAGGGCTTCACCAAATATTCTGGTCTACTAATTACTGTTCAAACTTCAAAGAGTACATATTCTTGCACAGACATTTACATATTGCATAATAAAATTATTCACATATTCCCATTTGATGTATCAAAAAATTTAAATAATATTTGCATTTATAAGCTCCGTTGAACATACAGCAATCTAGACAAAAGCAACAAAAAAAAAGGTGGCCTAGTGCATGAGGCTCCCACTCAGTGGGATCTGGGGAGGGTAGATATACGCAGCCTTACTCCTACAAGCGGAGAGGCTGCTTGTAGGAAAAAGAGAAATGCACATCACATGAACTTATCAGCTAGTCAATTTCAGGTTGAAGCAGAAAATAAGTAATAGACACGGCTAACATGGGAAATAATGGTGGGAAATCGAGGGTACTTGATACAAGCATGGACAACTGTCAAAAAAGAACGCCGGACAATCATCTGTTTCAAATCTTGTTCAAGCTCATCAACAGTACTTGGTGGCAACTTCCGGAGCAAGGGAACCACAGCATCAATTATAAATATTATACTCTCAAGTAGCTGTGCCACCATGCGATTGTCAACCTGAAAACAAGCAAGAATAACATGTGGTGCGCTTTTCTTGTAGGCAAACAAATGAAAGTAACATAATGAAACGTCATACTAGTAACTATACACCTGGCAATAAATAGATCATAACAAGCCAGAAACAAGTGCCCTAATAAGATTTTTCTTTAGCATACATCAGTTACCCACTATTTGGAAGTCCTGGATATGGCAATAAGCCCAAAAGTCGGGGTTGGGTTCTATATGCACCGTCCCAGCCTAGCACCTTGCCACAATAGTACCTTTTCCTATATCGATGCCAGTAAAAATTGTATACAGACCCAAAAGGCAATTCAATAAATAAATATATTTACAGGATACATATTTAAAGTATAGAAATCAGTCATACTTTAAAATTATAATAAAGGGACTGCCTCTAACCATATGGTAGTGGCTCAGTTGGTAAACGAAATTCCATGTGGGTGGACTTCACCAGCAGTTTTTTGGTATTTCAACCGACCCCACAAGCACGCAGGTCAAGTTGAAGGAGAAAGATCTTTCCAAAACCCAATCCAACCCAACACACTGCTCTCACGAGTGGGTCTGGTCCAAAATAAACACCCCAGCCCTAGAGATTGGGCACAATCTAAATTCATTCATGGCCTAGAAACAACCTGTTTGCTTGTGAGGGTAAGGCTTCTTATATCTATCCTCCCAAGATCCCACTAAGTGGGAATCTCGTACATTGGGTCGCTCTAAGGATGTTAAATTATAAAACACAAATAGATTATGAAGACAGACATGAAAAGGGGGTAGAGACCACTCAATAAATGAAACACCTAGGGGTTTTGTTTTCCTTTGTGTTATTTAATTTAAGGAATGCTTGTGTCAAAATATTTTTATAAGGCATAAATAAATATAGAGGGTGAGCTTGGTTCAATGGTAAGGTTGTTGTTTAGTGGCCATGAGGTCACGAGTTCAAATCCTGGAAACAGTCTCTCCACTTGCGGGAGTAAGGAACGTACATCTACCCTCCCTGGTCCCACTAAGCGGGAGCCTCGTGCAGTGAGCCGCCCTTTTTTAAGGCATAAATATATATATATAAAATAGATAAAAACACAAATAACAAAAAACAATTATTAAGCCTTTTAAAAAAGAAACAATTATAAAGGAAATGTGAAAGTGACAAAAACCGTGAAACTTCACCGCAGTATATAGTAGCTTTTTTATTTAGTTTTTAGAACAATTAAAAGATGTATAAAAAATAGTGTATATGCTTAGCTTGAAAGGGTTGTAATGTCTCAGTCCCACTGCCCAGTCAAAATTTGAAACACACTCCATGACAGGCAACACAAGACAATGATGGGCAGTTTAAAATTGGCATCCACTATGAACGACAATGACACTGATTAAAGCAATACAAGAGAAACATTGATTCCATATATATACAATTCATAATATAATACTAGATTAAGGGAATATATGGAATTTGAGATGATAATGATAACCTGAGTCTTAAGATATGGCTGCAAGGTAACAACAAATTGAGACGGGTTAGAAGCCGGTGCACAGAGAGTTGGATCTACAAGACAAAATGCATGCAGGACCAGAACATATGGAAGGGCATGCACTTCCACTTCACCACTGCTCATTTCCTCAACCTGATCATGAACAAAAGCTCAAGTGTCATTTTAATATCATCCATCCAAGTATAAAAATTGGATAAAGGGCAGCCCAGTGCACAAGGCTCCCACCTAGTGGGGTCTGAGGAGGGTAGATGTGTGTAGTGTTACTCTCACAAGCAAAGAGACTGTTTCCAGAATTTGAACTCATAACCTCCAGGTCACAAGCATAAGAATTGGATGTACAAAACACTAGCATACCTGCAATATTTTCTCCAGCAAGCATTTGCACATCAACTCACAACGTTTACGTACTGTTGCAAGGGACACGGGGTTGAGCCCAGCAGCTTTTGCAGACTGTGGCAAAAAATCCAGTGATAAGTTGCGCTTGATTACAGTTACAAGAAGTTGATTGTTGGGCATTCTCCTCAGCATTTCAACAATTTGCTCTGTCTTCTTAGCTACCTCGAGTGGAACGGTACTACCATCTCCAAAGACCCGAGCTTGTGAAGCAGAAGGTTCCTCAAACCAAAATTCATAAAATGTTTTGCAAACAAGGTCCTGTACAGAAGTAAAATAAGAGGACACTCTTAACGACCAAAGAGGGGGAAGAACCTACAACGGAGCTTAGCATCAAATACGCACAAGTATACAATTACATCTAATGACTAATAACTTACATGGCCTACATTTAAAGAGTGCAAACGAATGGCGCATATACTATACATCTAAAGCAAGCTAACATACAAAAAGATGAACATTTCATATTACACTTTGTGGCACAATTGTTAACAGCCATTTACAAAGTAGTTAAAATACTTCAAGTCATGTCTTAATGGTTTAAGCAGTAGCTTTAAAATACCTGGATACTTGATTCATCATCACTAACACGTGAAATTATCTCTGTGCAAGCTCTGGTAAACCCAGAGAAGTTCGCATTTGAACTGCACATATCTCGAATAATTTTTATAGCTCGCTTTCGAACACTTAGTCCAGTATCTTTGATTCTCTCTGCAATCTTCTCAAAATACTACAGGACAGTTGAGAAAATAGTTTTAACATTTCATCCACCAAAACTTAGTGAAAAGAAAAGTGATGCAAGCTATAGGTGTTTCCATAAGAACTATCCAGTTTACAAGGAAAAAACCAGATTATTGTTTAGTATTAAGAATAGATCTATTCACACATACCTTAAAACCCACATCAGGATGTGAAGCAATATGCCTACCAACAAGTTCCAATGCTGCTTCTCTTACAGATATCGCAGAGTCACAAAACCTTCCTTCTACTGCTGATTGCACTCGTTTATCACCTAATACCTCGGGATCTGCCTCTACAATAATACTGACCTGATCATCATATTAAATGGAAGATGGAATATATTAGTTTGGTACAGAGAAACAATTATATGAGTCCCACTTTCACTAAAAACAAAAAAAAAACGTAATTATATATTCAACTTACTGCTCGTAAAGCTTTAGCCCTAATAATTGGAGAGTTCTCCCTCAAACTTGCCTGGACAAATCATAAAAATAAAATGGTAAACAACAATTTATTTGGAAAATCAGCAAAAGGTAGAAATCAACTGACCAGAAGTACGTGAAGAATCTTATCAAACCCTCGACAAAATGAACTGTTTTGACCCAAAGCTAAAGTAATCTTCTTGATCGAATCCCTTGTCAGCATAGAAGAGACAATAGCAGAATCCCGAACTATGATTCTTGATTTCATTCTAGCAAGGTAGTGCTTGGACTTCTGCTGACAATTTGGATCATCTTTGCACCAAAGGCAGAGATAAAACCTACACACCATACACATGCATCACCTTTGCATAAATATAACTAAAATGTCATTTAGAAGATTTGTCATGAGTACAAACCAGCAGATGAAAACATGCAAGTCATCAGGAGAGGTGATATCTTGAAGGAAATTCAAAAGCAACTGTTGAAAAATTTCATGCTTAGAAACCTCAGAATCAACTTTTGCCACTTCATCCTTGCATTGGGAATTGCAATACGATCCTAATACAAGCAGTTGCTTACTACAAGTGCATATCTGGCAGTACCAGTTCCGGCTGGAAACTTCATGCTCTTTAATGCCCAGGCAATTGGCATGAAAAAGTCTCTGGCAGCCATGGCACATGAACAAATTTTCTAACCTTCCACCCAAACAGACACAGCATGTATCTTTTGGATAATGCTGTGTAGCAGTATCCTGACTATGTAAATCCTGAAGTATCCAGAACTTTTCCTGGCTACAAATCAAAGCATCGCGCTTCAACCTTGCAGCAATTGTACCAAGTATATCAATTGCCATGCAACGTGCAGAGACATCCTTAGATTTAGGCCCAGCATTCTGAAGTAGTAAGACACATAGAACCTGAAACAAATCTCAGAAGTAAATAGATGTTAACAAAACAATAATACATGAACAGAAATGCATATGCCTGCACTAAATAAACTAATACACACACAAAAGCAACCTCTAAAATAGGAACTGAAGCAGGATATTCAGGTAAATTCAGAGTTGTCAGTAAATCCGTGACAAGATTCTCCATTATGGATTTCAGCTCAGAGGCATCATGAGTCTTCACACTTGCAAACCGCTGGAGTACACGGCTCCAAAACAGACAGCAAGCATCTGTTAATGCCTCATGGCATTTAGTTGAATAACTACCATCAACTGAGACTTCTAATACAGCATTACCGCTCGATGCTTGTCTTAAAGCATCAGGAAGGTTGGCACTACAGTGAATTAACTGAATCAGCAAAGCAGTAACCATCTGGATCTGTCTTTGCTCTTCCTCGCGCAGATGATAAGCTCTTACAGTTCGCTTTGAATTGGGTAATTTCAAAAGAAGCTGAAGCATTTCATCTATCACATAAGTACGATGCTGTGTGTATAAATAGAATATCTGTACCACCACAGTGAAAAACAAGTATAGAAATTAGCTGCCTAAAGAAGCATGAAAGCCAACTTTCATAAGGCTTCTTAAGATAAAAAAAGAAATTTCAATACCGCGCAGAGCAAACCAATTGACTTCAATTGCAAAAGCTGGATATTCTCAACTAAGAAGGTGGTAAAGCTTGTTTTTACAAGTTGTAGGATGCAGCTATCAGATAACCTCTCTATTAACAACAAATCCTTCAGCAGTCCAACAACAGTGCACAACTTCTGAAGAATGGTATTCTCAGCAGTAAAGGCCCTAATAATGCAATGACCAAAAATAAGTGAATAAGAAAAGTAACAAACCTAACTTCAGATACATAATAAATTCAATCAAAGGATATTTAGTGTAAAAACTAAAAATAATAATCAGACCTGCTAGATGTTGATTTCCTCAACTTCATTGTCTTGCTAGTACGCCGTTTCTTGGTTGCTGAACCAAATTCAGCATCAACTTCTTCATAATCATCACCTGGAAAATATACAAAGATTGGAAGTTTGAAAACACGGAAGAAATAACTTCTTTCACACCACCCTCCCCTCAAATCAGTACCTAGTGGACCCTATTGTATATTTTCTGTGACTTCTGTAATCCCAGTGTTCCTTAAAGAACTTAGAATGTATCATTAAATACTGACACATTACAGCCAGAAAGACACTTTAACAGAAAAGTCTTGCACTGCTGGTAGGACATCCTCCTAATTGTTATGTAAAATATAAAAATTTGCTATATTTTGCACAAAGACTATAGCGACTAGCCTTCAAATGCAGTGTTTTCGCTCGGCCTATGTAATGCTCGAAATGATGGATCACATGCACACATCACGTCCATTATTTGGCGCTTGGAAAACTCCAGAATTCGCTCAATGATCTGAAATGGACAAATTACATTAAGAGTAAGACATTAAAGATTATAATTATTACGGAGTAACAGTCTACACATGTCATGCAAGGCGAAGCTCTGGTTTCATACATACTATTAGAGTAACCTAACTCCACTCCAAAAGTTAGCTCACGGGAAGATGGCAACAATCTACACATGTCATGCTAGCTAAAGGGTGCACATCTTTTATCCCATACTGAGTGTCACCCCATGTGCCATAAGCTATGATTGGTCAGAAAAATACTTACAAATTAAATTTTAACTTAAATATATTTTTTTCAACCAATCACAAGGTTATGGCACATGGAGTGGCATTCATTGTGGGACAGCAGATGTGCAACACTAGGCAAAGCACTGATTTCATACATATTATTAAAGTAACCTAACTCCACTCCAATAGTTAGCTCATGGGAAGATGGCAACAACATACACATGTCATGCAAGGCAAAGCACTGATTTCATACATATTATTAGAGTAACATAACTGCATTCTAAAAGTTAGCTCATGGGAAGAGGGTTGGCCAAGTCATTATATTTGGTTATTGACTCATACTCAATAGATGTGGTACTTCAACACTTTAACGCATATATAACAACAGTTTTGTCCTGCTGAGGAAGGTGTTCACTGTTTACTTGTGTTGCACAAAGGAAGGTACTAATAAATTTATTGTGGTTGATGATAACAATACTTGTTTGAAGCTAGCATAAATAACAAACCTCTTCATTATAAAGTTGCTTTGGCATTTCGGTATGAGCCATCACCGCCAGTGCAGCATGAATTGACTCCAATGCAACTAAAATAGATGAAACTAGGTCTGAATCTGACTGAAACACAGAACAATAACAGTTATAGCACCAACATTACCAAAAAATAAAATGAATAAGAATAATAATGAATTCACTACACAACTATGATTAAAAAACTGTGTACAACAACAGTTAAACCAGCTACCCGAATCAAACAATGTCATTGGGCTCTATCAATAAATCCATCTACTGAAAGTTTTTTAATGGTTTCTCCTATGTTCCAAAATTTAATCAGACTATCTTCCATTTCATCCATTCGCCTCAAATGATCAAAAACATATTGGGCAGTCCTTTGGGTTTTGAGCTTTGGTGCATTTTGGTTGGAGTGAAATGGATCACAATTTCCAGAATGCTTTGTTCTCCTTATCAGTGTTACGATAAAATAGTTTCTACGGCTTCTCGTTGACCCTAATTCCTTAAGGGAAATTCCCATCAGTATTAAGAGGGATTGGATAATTTGTTAGCAATGATGTGCTTGATGCTGATGTTAATATTTTCATGTCTACTGTCTTCACTCTGGAGATGTCTTACCTCCTTAGTCCTTTCTAATTGTCTTTGTTTTCTCAACTTTAACAACCTAACATTTTTTAGTTACAGGTGATAATGTGCAGTATTTCAAACTAGTTTAAAAGAGTAGATGAAAAATATGTTCTTGAGAGCAATCTTATTATTGTATATGAAATCTTTAGGAATAGGTCTAACTCCTGTACCAGGCTTTGCTTTCTCATAGCTATTATAGGCATAGTTGCTTCAATGTTAAATTTGTGTACATAAAGACTCATCTCTTAAACTCGCAACCTTGCCAAACTTGACCTAGGTACTGGTAAATTTATTTTCAGTATGGAATACAAGTAAGATTTAATAAATTTTATAACAAAAACTGATCCCCTATTCAATGCCAACCAATTCAAAACAAGCTTAAAAATTTCAGCACAAACAGAAATATAAAATAAATGAACAATGAACTTACATTATCAAGATCCTCAATTGACAGGCCTTCTGCTCTATGTATTTGATGATCAAGAACTTTTAATAATCTAACAAGGAGTTCTACTGGAACCAAATGCAGAAGTTTTTTCTCACGTATAGACATTATTTCATTAACAAGCATTCTAAGATCTGAAAGAGGCACTGACAACCACTCTTCTTCATCTCGATCATCATTGTTACATTCAGCTTTGCTGCATAATTCCTCCAAAACCTCGCGAAACCTTCCAATGTGGGCATCTAAAATGATTATAAATAACAGTTGATTACACATGTAAAAATGGGAATACATGCAATGCATGCACACACAGAGTCAATAATGTTAAAGAGTAAAATCCAGCAATACCAACCTTGAAGCTCGGCAGCATCAGGAGCAATAGATGGTCCATTGCCACCTTTCTTCTTGAGTTTTGATTTTTTAGAAGACAATGTAACAATATCCTGCCAAATTTTTTTAAAATTAGCTAATCAAAAGAATATAAACATCACTAGCATATACCACAAACACATTCATACATTGGTAGAAAAGTTATCGAGCTGGCAATTAGGGGATGCATTGTAGTCATTTTGAGTTTGACTTGTGAGAGGAAAACTAGGTACGGAGAGCGTCTTTTCAGGTAACACACTACCAGAGATCTGCTCCTTTATAGGACCTGAGAAACTTAACAATACAACAAACAATAAGCAGAGCACCATTGAAGTATTAGACAAGCAAGTCACTCTAAAAATCTTTGAAGTTATAACTAACAGTAAGTTATCAGCATGAATGAAACTTTGTTCAAGTATGACAAATTGTCTTGACGATAAATCTCAGCCTGGCCAAATTTTATACTGTGTGAAAGTCTAAACCTTCAATTTCTGACAGATCATTATAGTCCAATGGGAAGCTGCAAGCCTAAGATATTTTTTAATAACTATATAAAAGTGTTATTAAGGGCAGAAATCGAGTACTCTATTTACCTGCGGTGCTGTATTCAAATGCTTCAGGATTGCACCTGAGAACTTCATCATGAAGTTCTAAAGGCTCAACATAGGTATATGGAACACCATTGGCATCATCTCTTAATTTCCTATATGTGAGAGCATATATAAAATTGCATTAAATTCAACAATAAAACTAACAAGAACAGGAATAATGTCGATGACGATAACGACAACAATATTCATGCCTTTAACAACGCATCAAATTCCAACAAAACAACAAAATTTTGGAAACATGGAAACGGCAACGAATGGAGTCGTTTTGTTCATTTATAGTAAATCAACACATGGAATAAAATTCCTTGCCGGTTATTGCACAATGCTTTTCATAAAACAGTTATCTCTTCCAAACGGTAACGTTTTCCGTTAAGTTCGGCGAAAATTAAAACATAAATTCTTTTTTTAAAAAGTCAAGAAAATTAAAACATCAATTATTATTTTTTAAAAGTCAACATGTTTCACAGTCTCTGCCTTTAAACCCTATGCACCTATTACAACAACATGCACATTTATAAATCCAATATTAATCTGCTTTTGACTTGAACATAAAAGATGAGCATGAACAGGAAACCTAAATCATTTCAAATTAAAAAGTTTAAAATTAAAAAATGAGAGATACTCAAACTAGTAAACATTCACTTACATAAGTTGCGAAATTTATATATTATCTAACAGCACCAAAACTCATATTTCATCACACACAACTACAGTAATAAACCGCATGAGAATTCGAATTCTTCTAACCTCAGCACATTGAACCAAATTTGAATTTCACAAAAGATAATTATAAAAACAAAGTTCACCGCGAAATCAGAACTAAATTTGCATTTCAAAAATGTCGAACGAAAAAAGAGAGAAGGAAATGTAATGCTTACAGGTACGACACATCAGTACGTTCGAGAAGCTCAGCGATCTTGCTCGACTGAGCAAGCACCTCAGCGCGGTTCAGCATCATCGACCTATAATCTCCGAGGCGGAGGTCCTGATCGGAGGCGCCACAGAACAACGGGAGCGACGGCAACGGCAAGCACGAGGCGACTTCGGAGTGGATTGTGTTGGACAAAGTGATTCCACGGTGGCCGGAAGCCGCCATCGCGGCGGAGGCACCGGAAGTAACTGGAAAACTCATGGATTAGAGCATGAAGCGTGAAAATGGAGAAATCTAGGAGCGAATCGAAGAGAACTAGGGTTTATTATGAAGAGGATAGAATAGGTGTGAATAGTGTGTGAGACCTAGAGGGGTAGATTGGGAATAGAAATAAGAAGAGAATGGAAATGTCATGTGATTCTTGACTCAGTGGATTTGGTTTATATACTGATGTTAGAACGGGGTTGACTACGAAATTACTGAAGTAACCCTGTGTTTGAGTTTGATTGTCATGGAAGCTATTATGTTTATGGGTGGATCATAGAATAAGGATGGTTTGAATTGTAAGTGTGAACAATATTTGTATATTATTGAGTATTTTAAAAGATGATTAGTTGTTTAATGAGGGTGTTTGCATGTAAATGTCAATGTAATTTCAATTTGAGTTGGGAAATTATATAAATGAATTGAAACTTAGGCGAGTTAGTATCAATATAAGGTTACTAGAAAAGGATAGGGAAAGTAAATGTTGAGAATCTTTTCTAAATGGTGAGAAACTTTGGTATTTGATCGATTGAATATGAGTACAAGACTATTGAACTCTGGTCCATGATTAATTTGATGACTTTTCCAAAGTCTTAGAATTATACTTTGACATTGAATACTATGAAGTGCAACCTAAAAAGTTGAAAATAACATTTCTTAAGAAGAACATTATAGAGAGTAAGTGAGATAGTTAATATTCGACATAGCATGAAACTAATGTTCCTAGTTAGAGACTATCTAGAATCAAATATTATAATTCTAATTTAATGAAGTTTTTCTACATTAAAATTCTTTGTGATATTATTTTACTATCGTTGCTCCATTTTATTTTTGAGCTGTTTAAGCCTCAACCAAATTTGGAAGGAAAATCTGTTGCCATCAAAGAGCATATGATATTTTAAATTTTTAATTGATTTCTATTTTTTTATCTGATATGTTGTTCATAATTTAAAAATATTAATTTATTTCCTAAAAATAGATGAGAAAATGAAAGGATAGGTTCATACAAACCTTAGAGAAGAGAAAAAATGCATGAGGTTTCCTTCAATCCCTCTATAAAATTGAAAGCACTCTAAGACTTTGTTTGAGAGATAAACTTGAAGGGGGAAAAAGAGAAAGAGAAAGTTTGAGAGTTATCTCATAAGTATATTTCACGGCTTTCATGTCTTCTTTTTCTCTTCATTCCTATCTAAAATCCAACTCTCAAACCAGTCATAATTGATTTATGATAGTATGATAGTATTAAGTTATAAACTAGACCTATGACTGAAAAGCAAAAAACTTTTTTCTGAATAGTTTTCATAAGGTAACAGTTGAGGCTATATGAAAGTTGTTGGTTAGTCATTGAAGCTTGAAATTTCCACAAGACTTATAGTTAATTTTTAAGATTTATTTCCATGTCTTTGTCATAATTGTATTTTGTTTTGAATAACAACTTTTTAAATGAACAATAACCATGTTTTTAAAGTCGCACATTAGCCACGACTTTAGAGTCATACTAAATGATGAACGATAACAATATTCACCTTCTTATCGGTAACAGTTTTTAACTGTCTGTGTTAACGATGAAAGAGAATCGTTGCCTATTTTAAATATTAGACAATAATTTTAAAAAATGTGTTTAAAAAGTAAAAAATGACCTAGATAAAAAGGCAACTTCTCATACTATTACAGTTACAAAATTGTTACATGTGACAAAGAGACAATTTTTTCTGAATTTGGCAACTGTTTCTAGCTGGTGACATTGATTTTAGAACAATCGATGCTTTAGCCTCCTTAAATCAACATCCCTTTATAACTTTCTTCTCGTCGTAGTTACAGGGATTTTAAAGCTATTTATCTTTTCTTCAAAGGTTGAAATCCATATTATTTTATTTCTTGGAAGCCATTCTTTAAAACTAAGAAGATTGATGATTAGGGAGTCATGAAGTGGTCTGATAGTAAAGAGGGTGATCGTAAGGAATGGAATACAGGAGGTTGTGGGTTTGAGCCTTACCATAAAAAAAAAGGAGTTATAAGGTGGTTAGATGGCAACCTATGGTGTAGGAGGTTGAAAGTGGAGTCTCACCCACAACAAGATACTAACAATTGCAAAGCTAGTTGTTTTACTTTGAGCATATGTGTATTAATATTTGTAGTTAATGTCATTAAACAGATAATTTCAAAGGATCAATGCTAAATCAGTGTTTTAAATGCATTTGTTTTTTTTTCCTTCATAATTTGATATGAATATGAAAATATTACCTTATTTTTTTCTTTCTTTCCTAAAGAACAATGAGAAAACAAAATGCATAGTTGTATACAGTATACATAAGCTGAAAAGTTAACAACTAAACATAGGTTGTGGCTATCATTGGAATCCACAAGCTTCATGTTGACGTTTTTACTTTTTAGTAGATGTTCTAGAAAAAATAATTTCAAATGAAAATGCTAAAGTTGTACTTTAAATTATTTCTACATTTATTCTTATTTGATATGGCATCATTCATAATTATACAAATATTACTTTCAATTGATAAGAAGATAAAACATATAGTTGCAAACATGTCAAAAAGTTAACAACACAATGGAAATTGGACATGATATTATCATGCTTGGAATTTTAAATAGGGTGTTTGTCTTGAATGTGATTATCTATTTTGCCATATATTAGTGTAAGTTTTTATGATAAACTATCAGTGTACCCGTGCACTTGCACGGTCGCTTCTTTGTTTATTCATAATGCAAATATAATATACATATATTTTATAATATCAATAAATCATGTATTGAAACATAATATTTCACATTCATATTGGTGCAATATTAACATTGATTTTTGAGTGTATATGTAGAATATTAACAATTATAAATGCGTTTGTATAAGCATTTATTTGTTGAAAGTGTGATTATAAAAAAATATTTGATTATTAAATAACTCAATAAATAAAATTCAAATTGTATTGGATAATATCTCACCTCTATATTCTCTATATAAAATTATAAATATAAGGAGTTATTTTTGCATCGTATTTTTTGTGATTACGTTTATAAGTATCATATAAAGTCATAAAGATTTTTTAGCATATCTCTTAAATGCTTATGTTTTATTTTAGATTAATGTTCATTGTGTATAAATATTTGAATATATTTTTAGCATTCAAATATTGTATAATTAAATGTTATTTATTTGATTATGTTTTAGCTAATAATCATTGTATGAAAATAACTCATAAATTAAAAACACACTAAGTTAGGATATGACAGATATTTTTTCTGATAAATTTAATCAAAATAATAAAAAGAGTCTAATAATTGATTTGTTATATTACTAATTAAAATACATATATTTTTCATGAATATATATACCATTGTTATCTTTTAATTAAATAATATAATGATAGTAATTAAATACATGTGACCCGTGCATTCGCATGGCTAAAAACACATGTTACCCATGTATTGCATAGTTAAAACGCACATATTACTCATACATTCATATTATTAAGAATATACATCTTACTTGTGTATTTGCATATTTAAGCATATAAGAAAAATAAATTGATAATTTTTAATTTGAATTTTCTACAATTAGTATTAAATTATTATTAACATATAAAATATATAAAAAGTAGGAAGGAAAAAATTTGAGGAGGAGGTGACATGTGACATGAACGAAAAAATGTAAGGAGAAATTGACGTGTGGCATAAGGGAGTTTTTTTTATTATATAGAGAAAAATTAAAATTCAAAGAATCTGAATTGTAATATTAAAATTCGGTGCGAAAAATGTCAAAAAACTTTGATGAGGTGAAAAAGTACAATTATTCTTAGATTAATGGTAAACATTAAATTATATAGATAGATTAATGTAAAGAAATAATTTGAATGTGAAAATGATTTCAATTTCATCTAATGTTCAATGACTATTACTTTTTAACATAACAAAACATAGATGTTGTAAACACTCAATTTTAGTGGGGTAGCGACATGAACCAATCACTAATTAATATTAAATTATTATTAGCATATAAAATATATAATATATAAAAAGTAGGAAGAAAAATATGTGAGGAGGAGGTGACATGTGGCATGAAGAAAAAAATGTAAGGAGAAAGTGACATGTGGCATGAGGGAAGGAGAAAGTGACATGTGGCATGAGGGAAAGAGAAAGTGACATGTGACATGAGGGAGTTTTTTTTATTATATTGTTAATAGATTTCATCTAATGTTCAATGACTATTACTTTTTAATGTAACAAAACATAGATGTTGTAAACACTCAATTTTAGTGGGATAGCGACATGAACCAATCATCACTAATTAATATTAATTTATCATTAGCATATAAAATATATAATATAAAAAGTAGGAAGAAAAATATGTGAGGAGGAGGTGACATGTGGCATGAGGGAAGGAGAAAGTGATATGTGGCATGAGGGAAGGAGAAAGTGCCATGTGACATGAGAGAGTTTTTTTTATTATATTGTTAATAGATTTCATCTAATGTTCAATGACTATTACTTTTTAATGTAATAAAACATGTTGCAAAACACTCAATTTTAGTGGAGTAGCGACATGAACCAATCACTAATTAATATTAATTTATCATTAGCATATAAAATATATAATATATAAAAAGTAGGAAGAAAAATATGTGAGGAGGAGGTGACATGTGGCATGAAGAAAAAAATGTAAGCAGAAAGTGACATGAGGGAAGGAGAAAGTGACATGTAGCATGAATGAGCTTTTTTTATTATATTGTTAGTAGATGAATGATTTGGATAAGTTCACTTAGTTTTTGGTAATTTACCTATTTTGTTGAACTAAAGTTTGATAGATGGAATTGTTATTTACAAAGGTCTAAAATAGGGATGGCAATCGGGTCGGGTCGACGCGTGTAGTATTTTCCCATTCCTAAACCTGCAATATTTATGGTTACTCGTAATCGTATGGGTAGTTGGTACCTAACGAGTTTTTAATTTTAATTATATATTTAAATACTTTGTGATAATCAATATGTAAAAATAATTATTACATGAATAATAATGTATTTATATGATAAATTTATGTTTATAATGAAATATTATTATGAAATAATAATAAAGTATATAATAAATAATCTTAAAATAATATTAATAAACTATAATATATATAAAAATTTAATTAAAAAATTATAAATATGCAGATACCTATAGGTAAGTATTATAAAACTCGTTCTCCATCATAAATTATTATTGTATGTATTCATTGTGGATTTTCCATAGGTACTCAATGAGTCAGGGTTTTTGTCATCCCTAGTCTAAAAGAGCAAAATCATAAAGCATTTATTTTTGTTTCTCTTAATGGTAGAGAAGTTGAATGGTTTAAAGCATAATGTTATCCAAAAATGAAAATGTAAAGGTTTTCAAGCTATGACAAAAGGTTTGGATTACCACTTTTACAATATGCAAAATTATAGTGTTCTCCTCTTTTGATCAACCTTCAAAGTTACCTTCAAAACCAACATTTATGGTTTTTTTTAGATCTATGCAACTATATAATCAATTTGGTTGGCATAGGTAGATTGAATGTTTTGAGAAAAAAGAATAACTATATATTATTCTATATAATAAGAATATAACAAATGTTACTTGTAAATCAATCATTAATAACATAAATAAATTATCACTTTGTGATGCAAGAAAATGACTTATGTTATAAGGAGATTTATAAGCAAATCTTTAGAAGAATATATTATTTTTCTTTCGGGAATGAGAATAATGTGTTTGATTAAATAGGTTCGTTAACCTTCTTAAAGTCAAATATTGGTATTGGACATTGACTATTTCAAGCAATATACTACATTCACTTTTTTTTTGTGATTCTTTTAAAAGTTTGATTTTATTAAAAAACAACCAAATTAAATATTTTAACGTTAATTTTTATTTATGAAAACTAAAACCATGAACTTTATGGAATAGGAGTATAGGATGTTAACTTGAAATTAAATGATTAAGTAAAAAATATTTTTTTTAACAGAACTCTAACATTTAAAAAAAATTGAGTGCTTGAAATGTTGATGCTTGATCTACATTTGAGTCATTTGGTATACCTCTATGAAGAAATAAAAAAAAATATGAGTAAAATATATTATGGGTATTCCTTAGGGGTAGCACCAAATTAAGGAAATAACATGGACCAATGGTGCCCATTTATAAGGTATGAAATTGAAGCATGGTTGAAGTTAGGAATGGCAACGGGGCGGGTTGGGGTCGGGTTTGCACACACCCAAACCTGAATCCGAAATTCAAAACCCAAACCCAAACTCAACGGGGTTGAAAATAAAAATACCATCTCTGAACCCGTCGGGTTTCGGGTAACCCGAAAATGATAAAGTATTAAGGAAAATATGATATTATTTTCGTGTAATTTTTCTCTAACATTTCTATTTTCTCTTGTATTATTTCATTTATTTTATGTTTGAAAATACAATAGTATGTAAAGTAAAATTAGAAATTAAAAACAATTGACAAATGATAGAAATTTCAATTTAAAATTGAATTACCTTACTTCGGGGCGGACTCGGGTTAAGATCTTTGCTATATCAAACCCGAACCCGAACCCGAAATTTAAACCCGGGTAAAACCCGAACCCAATCACATCGGGGTTTCCCCATTAAATTCGGGTTCAGTTCGGGCGAGTACCTACAGGTTCGGTTTTTATTGCCATCCATAGTTGAAGTGTGAGCATGTCAAGGTGCATGATGAATAAATGAGCATGTTATCATATATATTGAATCTGAGTTAAATTAATTATTTTTAATATTTTTACCATATTTAATAGATATTATTTTGATTTGTATGATATTTGATTCTTTAAGTACTAATTTGAAATTTTACCTTTTTCAAAATTAGAATAGTGCATAGATAAAACTATAACAACCAAATTAGGTATCCCCTCTAAATTTAAATTTCTCGCAACTTGCATATACATTAGAGCTACAATAAATTTGGTCATTACTAGTAGGCAAATTAAAATCAATACATTAGTAGCAAATATGAAAATCTAATTATAAATAAAGTTATTAAAGTAGCTAAATATCTGAACAAGAATAATATTGATCAAAATTAATTACATCAACAATAAATCTCATAATTATTCAAGAGTGTAAAATCTATACATTGTCAGTGTAAAGATTTATACACAGACATTATATTATCCACCATTCATTTTGATTACTTTTTCTGAAAAGTCAAAAATTGTTAAATATCAATGGTAGATGATGCAATGACAGTGTATAAAACTCATACATTGTCAGTGCATACATCTTTTTCTTATTATTTAATTTTACCTTAGACATACATGGGTTCAGTGGCACCGAGTGCAACAGAGCGGATCATAGTCGAGTTTATGTTTACTCAATCCCAAATCCAATTTAAAACTCGAACCCAATTAAGTGAGGTTGAAAACAATGTTACATTCTTCGAACCGATTAGGTTTTGGATAACCCGAACCCAACGAAATCACACCCAAACCATGTATTTCTCTCTCTATATATAAGTTTTATACATGTATTTATGTCTAATTTATTAATTTTATATACATTAATGGAGTTCAATATAGTTTTAGGGTAGAGTATTAACTATACTAACACGAACCAGAAAGTTGAACTCGTGTGAAACATGAACTCAAACCCAATCACATTAGATTTTTCCTATTAAATTCAAGTTGAATTCAGATAAATACCCACAAGTTCAGTTTTCATTCTCATATTTGCTGACCTCCTAAATAAAAGGTGCATATATCATTATCTTTTAATATGAAAGAGACTCTCCACTATCCTCATGCACTCGGTGCCACTGAACCCATGTCTGTATAAGGTAAAATTAAATAATAAATTCCTAAGTCTAAAATGAAAATATAAACAATCCATATAATTAATTTCTAATAACGAGTGTAAATATAATATCATAACAAAGTTTATGAGAATAGAAATGTAACTTATTGCTCTAAATTTGGAAACATGAGGTAACCGGATTGTTAATTAGACAAGATCAAAATGATATCCAAGGATCAAATATCACTATAATTATTACTATCAAGAAAATATAAAAGTCAATAACATATAAATATAAAGTCAGAACATAAATCTAGAATAAAGAGTATAACCTATGAGTTGCACATTGATGACAAATTTAAGTTTAATTAACTCAAAGTTTATTAGTTCTAGTTATGTGAAAATCATCCACATTTTAGTTACAACCCATGCTCAAAACACACTCACAAAGTGCTCCAATTTAGAATTCCATCAAAATCAATTTAGAATTAATTATAAGTAGAAACTTTGCACCACATAAAATTAAAATATCATTGATGGAAGCATGGACTAACTACATGTTGTCATGGTGCTTTAAGAACTTGAAAATGGTGTTTTTCACAATGTTTGTAGTCATTAAATTTGATAAAAAGAGTGATGAAGCACCAATTCCACACTTTTAAATTATATTTCACACCAATTCAATACTTTCAATAAATATAGGTAACACATGTTTGTATTATCAAATCCTAAATCCTAAACCCTAAAACAAATGGGCATTGATTCAAATGGTACATGTTTGATTCCTCTCAAGCAAGAACTCGAGTTCGAGTCTTGTGGATGGAAAAAATGCCCGTTGGGAGAGTTAGCCCCACGTACCTGTGAATATTCCCGGCTCGGACATGATTGCCTTCAGTGTGAGGATATCCGTAGGAAACCAAAAAAAAATCCTCAACTAAAAAACAGTGGCATGCAGTTAGATAGAGTAGGAAA
The DNA here is from genome assembly GCF_001865875.1 of Lupinus angustifolius. Classification (NCBI taxonomy): domain Eukaryota; kingdom Viridiplantae; phylum Streptophyta; class Magnoliopsida; order Fabales; family Fabaceae; genus Lupinus; species Lupinus angustifolius. The sequence continues at coordinate 1,670,207 of NC_032013.1, forward strand.
GTAGTAAATTTAGGAATTAAAACACTAGAGCACTTAAATAAACTAGTATTAAAATAATGCATAAGATGCATAAAACTAAAAAGAGAAAAAAATGTATGCAATGATAATATATGATATTTATACACTGTCATTATATCATCCACCATTGATATTTAATTAATGTTGACTTTTCAAAAAAATTAATCCAAATGAATGGTGAATGATGAAATACATGTGTATAAATCTTTACATTATCAATATATAAATTTACACTCAACTAAAAATATAGTTACATAGTTCTCTTGTTTATCCTATGTTCCACATGTCGAATTCTATATATGAGGCTCGTCATAAAGAATGTATTTTAATAATATAAAAACTAAACAAAATACAATGTAACTATTGATGATGGGCCATAGGGCCCAAGTTGCAGCCCAGGATCTCCAGAGCCCAGTTGCTCCTATCCTACTCCACATTTGTTGCATAAACCAGATGGAAAGAAAGATGATAGTGTTGTAAATGTGGAATCTTTGCTTTGTATTCTTTGCCTTGTATTTTTTTTACCTTTCCATTTTTGGTAGTTAATTGAAGGTTAGTTATCTAACTCTTTTTGGTTCATAACTTTGGTTACAAGTTTTGCATCATTACTTGTATAAATAGTCAAGTTGGGCTTGCAAATTCAGTAAGAGTAATGAATATTTTCAGAAATTGTTATAGTAAGTATAATACAAACCTATTTACCATTCTTATAAAATCAGGCTCGAATAAGCTACTTCAACGTGAACTAGACATTTGATTAGTTTGAGCTATTCATTTAACCATTTTTGTATCAAAATCACTCATTTCGACTCGATTGATTTAAGTCTATAATTGGTGGTGATCGGATTGGTCGAATCAATCAATTTTTTCTTCTCAAAACAAAAACAACTAAAGCGACCCTGTTGAATGAATTAAACTTATTTGTAGTTATATATGTCATTTGTTATTTCATGTTTTAGCAAAATCTTAGTTATTTAATTAAATTTTAAACTTATTTGTAGGCTTTTTTATAATTAACGCATAGAATAAATTATACTAACTTCCCAAGTTTTAGTAAAATTATATACATCACCTTTTTTTTGTCTATATATAAAGCACCCCCAATTTATGTACATAGTTACACCGATAATCCTGCAGGAGGGATACATGTGATTTTTAAAGCAAAAAATGTTATTAATGTAATTAAGTTAAACAAAATATGGTACATTATGGAGACAAATCCAAACAATATAATAATCAATGTCTATTCATTATTTTTGATTTGTTATAAAATGCATCAATAATTCTAATGATATGTTTAAATCATTCTTATACTGTATTGTAATGAACAAAAAATAATAAAGTGGTATTGACTCTTCTAATACCTGGGTAGTAAGTGTAATGTATATATAAATTAGGAGTATTTTATGTAGGTTAAAATGGATGAGTGGTTTGTATAATTTCACTAATATTTAGAGGGTTAGCATAATTTACTCTAAAAACTATGTTGTTTGATAATATTTTCAACTTATTTGTAACATCTTGTGGTGACAATTGATTATTTAGTTAGTCACAAAAATGTTTTTCAATTTAGAACTATTCAATTAATAAATAATGTTATTTAGTATTATCAATATTTTTAGAATTTTTAATATAAATGAGTCAATCGTTCCAACCATTGACCTACTAATTCAAGTTCAACTTAATACCTTAACCGAGTTATTGTTCAGTCTCATTTTACTAATACTTCGTTCACAATGATATTCTAACCTATCTAGATTGATAAATCCTTTTATGCTAAAAATACTAGGAGGCATAAATATAGCAAGGAATCACATTAATTTTAAAAAATAAAATAAATTTGGTGGAACTAGAAGACATGATCATAATTTGATAAGATTTGTCCCTCAGCTAATTTTATATATATTAATCATACTATTTTTAATTCGAAATGACTTTAAATTTAATGAACTTGGTCATATATAGATGTAAGTAAAATCGAGTCAAACGAGACTTATTATTGACTCCGACTCAATAAGAAAGTGGCTTCATAAGTAATATTTTTATATCATGGTAATATTTTAATTTTCTATTACTCCAACTAAAAATTTAAAATAAAAGACAATATAAAAACCAATATCACTATTTAAAAACAACATAACATATTTCTAATATAGAGTTTGGTTACTTTGATGGAAAAGTAAATGAGAAGGAAAATATCAAGGGTAAAATAGGAATTGACATTTAAATAGAAAAACCAAGTCTGAAATAAATTACTCATAGGAGAGGAACTTCCACTTTTGGCTTATTTTTTCTCACAAAAATAAGCCGATTTTATAACCTTGATAGATTACCAAACATACTTATATTACAACTTTAAACTTATTTTTTAATCTATAGAAACCAAATGACCTAAAAGTACAAATTTTAATCTATACCAAACAAGCACTAAATCTCCTTAAAAAAAAGTTTGACAACTTTAAATTAACAAATTAAATAGACCTAAACATGGTCGAGTCAAGTCAGATACAAAACAACTCTTTCTAGTAGGGACTAAAAAGGCCCATATCTAACTTGGATTACAATTTTGTTTTATAGACTCTTATATTTTGTGGGCTTATTCTTTTGCAAGCTCTAGTAATGGGTATGAATATGAATTTACCCTTAAGATATGTGTAGCAATAAATTGCTATCCATAAGAATACATGGACCACTATAGTTCTTATCTTTGACTTATATATCAATACCAAAATGTGGATTCTAATACCCTACCCATGCTCTACTCATTTTACATCCCAAATTTGAACTCTATCCTCTGTTTCTCTGACCACTTTACCTCAGTTATGCTATATATTATTACAATGTCACAAGGCTCAGTAATGTTAAGAACCAAAAGTGAAATTGTATCACATTAGACAAAACATGTTGGCATGTGTGGGGACATGGTCCTTCAACTAAAAACTAAGGGATGTACTGAAGTTGAGTTAAGATCCTCTCTAATATTGAATAATATAAAAAATCGGAATATGTGACATTTTTATTCATTAGAGACAATGATATAACTTTTTTTAACCCTTTAATATAAATGCGAAAATAACAACTTGTCTCTTGTATCGGATAAATTCTTTTCCGATATAGGTACAATGGGAGCTAAATCTCTCTCTTGACAAAAGTAAAGGAATAAAGCAAAGAACATGCACATGACATTGTAACAAGTTAAAGGGTTTTGATCAATGAACACATAAGAATATGTTACATCACATCTCTTTGCATTTCAGAACAATGCACCTTCATCATATCATCATCAACTTGTTCCTCAGATCAAATACAAAACCAACTATATTTGTACTGAATAGACAATGACTTAAGCTTCATACAAAGCAAAAGTGCTTAAACATGCCTAATAATAATGTAGTACCAAGCATGTTTATTTCAGTCGATTTGTTCATATTAATAGACAAGATTTTCTGTTTTATTTAGGGTGCATATGCTGAATAATGTGAATATGAATTCCTATAAAGGTTAATAATGGTGGTTCAATTATACATCCTCTTCCAATTAATAATAAATTGATGGTCTTCGATCTAATATACAATTGAATGGATCTTTCAATTCTGCTGACTTTTGTAATATTTTATAAATTTAAGTACATCTTTAATAAAATTGTCCTTTATCAAAAAAAAAAAGACTTTGCGAATTGAGTAGAAAATTGTTTAATAATAATTATATTATTGTCAAAATATAATTTCAGAATAATGGACTAATCCTATTAAACTAAATCAAATTGCCAATATAGTTAGATTCTGAGTTTTTATGATTTAATTCATTTTCTAAAGGTTATGTGTGTTTTATAACATTGTTGAAATTAAGACTTATAATTCAATCTAAACACTTATTAGATGAAGCATAAATTAGTTGTCTTGCTTGATTATAGAGTAACTTAAACAAAAAACTATGGTTTATAGTCACGTTTTAATAGGTCAATTGAAAAAACATATGATTTATAGTTAGATCCATCATTTTGATCTTATTATACTATCTAGTGGATAAACTAACTATCAAATAGTTTCAATTCAATCATTCTTCTTATATGTTTAAAAATTAGTAAAACAAATTTGATTCATGTTCTCCATCTATTAATAAGTGCAAAACTCTTTAATTAAGTGACTATTTTAATTACCATTAACAATCATATTGGATACCTTAAATTATGGTCACCCCTTTTGAATCTTTAGTTAATTTGATGTGAATTAACTAATATTTTTTGAGTAACATCACCTAGTGAAATTATATAAACCATTTATCTTTTCTACCTATACAAATCATCCATATTTATATTCATACATTACACTAACTACCTATTCATGATAAATAAGTGTGATTTTTTAAATAAAAAAGGTGATGAGTGTAATTAAGTTAATCAAAATATGATATATTAGGGAGACAAATACAACTAATATAAGAACCAATGTCTCTTCATTATTGATATATTACATAATGCATCAATAATTCTAAAGAAATTTTGTTTAGATCACTCTTATACTATATCGTAATGATCCAAAATTATAAAAATGTATTGATTCATATAATATTCGGATTTGTCTCCATCATATATAATATTTTGTTTAACTAAATTTCACTTATCACTTATTTTTTTCTTTAAAAAATTACACTTATCTTTCATGCATGGATAACCATCACAATGTACCTATATAAATTAGGAGGTTTATATAAATATACAAAATGAAGATGTGATTTATAAAATTTCACTAAAATTTAGGAGAATGTAATGATTTTACTCTATATTTTTCATACAATAACGCACATATGTTCATGCATGCCTCATGTCATTCCATTCAAGTATGCATATATTAAGGATATGATAATATATATAATTTATTATTTAAAAACATGTTATACTTCTTCCTTCCCTCTATCATTTTAAACTATCTTCATTTAATTTCTTCACAACATGCTCGTGTGAATTACCGTTTTAATGTTACACTTTTAAGTGTGAGATCTAATACATCTTACAATAAAGAGAATAGAATTAAAATATATATTGGTTAGTGCGAAGATCTACTTAAATATATTTTTCTAGGAGAGAGTGATTATTTCAAAGCAGCTTCCTCCCAAATCTAAATCTAAATCCAATTGGATAAAAAGGCATCATTTGAGTCACACGCATAATTTACACATGTCACACATGCCAAATTGGAGAATGGCTTCAAAACCAAGTATAAACATGTGTCTCATAATATTTATTGGTTTAGGGTTTTAGAGAACTAATAAAATAAATAAAAAGTCGGAATCATCACACAAATGTATTTAATGTTTCTGAAACCTTATATTTTATTCATTCCCGTTAAAACTCAACTCGAAAATGTATCTTATACTTACAATAATGTAGGGTGTTTAGCAAATCAATTAATAACCATTAACATTAATAAAATTGCATATAAGAAATGTAAAGATGTGTGAAAAAGAGAATTAGAGGGTGGCATTTGAGGATAAAGATCACCTGTCATAAAGTTATTCAATTTCATGTTCTAAACCAATCAAAAAGTTACTTTTATTACTTTTTGTTTAATTTTTAATTTTTTATTTATTTATGTGTAATATACAATTGACTCGAGATAGAGAATGAGATATTGTTAGAGATATGTGATCGTTGTTCGACATTTGATCAGTCCCATGCAGAGAATGTGCTGAACATGCTGTACATTTCATGCTGCCACACTGTCCCTCTCTTTGTCACATGCTCTCTCTTTCTCAAAGGCCATGCATTCCAAATCTCTCTCTCTCTCTATTCTCATGTGCTCTCCATGTGCTACTTTCTCCTTTGCACTACTCTTTCTTACTGTAATGGAGCTTTGCTGGACCATACATCTTCACATGTATTATTGCACCACAACCATTATGCAATACAAATGAAGAGAGATAATACCAACATTTGTTAATGTTAAATGATTACCAATATATTATCAGATATTAGGATTATAAGCTCTACACATCTTAAGCACAATTAGAATAAATAGAATATATGTATATACGTAATCTTAAAAGCCTATATATCAAAACTAAATTTATTAATGTTGTCCGAACCACAATATGTGTCAATCTATGATCGTAGATCTCTATATTTCATTACGGTCTGACCATGTTTCCTTTTGTCATATGAGTAGTTTACATAACAACTTGCACCCGGGGTGGAACTTGGCTGAGGCAGGTGGGGGCAACTGCTTCCTGGAATTTTTATTTCAATTTTTTAAAATATCTTTTTACTTTTTTATTTTTTTATTTGTGCAAATTGTGTGTCATTCTAAAAATTATAGATAATAGATAAACTTTTATTACATATGTAGATATTGATATTACTTATAATAGTATTACTTTATGATTTCATAATGATTTTACATTTATGAAATATATTATGAGATTACAAACTACCTTTGTTAAATTTTGCGCAAAAAATCCCAAGATTTTGTAGATTTGTATAAAACATTTAATATTGATAACATGTATATTTTTTGCAAAAATTCTACACTATGGATTTCAATGCGAGTAAGAGACGATTTGCTTGAGATATCAATTTCAACGTTTTATTATTGATGTTGTTAGCCATTTATGTTTGAAAAAATCTCGACCATATCTGAATTAAGTGAAACTTTGGGACATACGGGAAAAATGAATGCATTTTATTTGTTTGATTTAGTTATTCATCTTATCTTAACTACTTTGGTTTAGCTACTGCATAAAGATCATTTTCATCGACAAAGACAAAACTATGTAGTAAAATATAATATAAATTTCTTGTAGACAACATGATAATTTATATTGAAAAATAAAAAAACTGAAAATTTTATCCTTAATTTAATCACCAATGAGTTGAAGTCTTTAACGAAGAGCAGCATTTTAAATCAATGCATATTTTTATTTAACGTCTTTAATTGTTAATTAATGTTATTTAGAATTAATAATGGTATTTTAAAACTTTAAAATAAACATCTATATTTTTTGTTACTCAATTAATCTTATATTATTGTCTTTCTTAAACTTTACATCAAGATTCGCAACTCACTTCCACCATTTCGAGAACCCCAATATAATTAGCTTATCACACCACCCTTTTTTACTCTAGCTAAGTGATCACTCAAACACCTTCCATTTTGTTCTATAGATAAGTGTTGAAAGTAGAAGCTTCCTCTACAATTAGTGAACCTTTCCTCCTTTTGTTTAAGAATTTGTCCTTTTTAAATAGTGCCATATTACTAGCATACAATACATGTATTATTTTATTATCCCTAGTACTCTTGATTTGTGCTTTTAGGTCGGTTTGATTAATATCTATTAATCTATATTTAAATTCTTGAACCTAAGTAGTGCAATATTATAGTTCAGGATATAATTTATTTGTAGTGTGAGCATATCTTTCATGCATGTGCAAATATCACAATTCATGACAATTGCATGTCAGCTATGTAATACACTTGATTTGGGCATGTTGCTATTTTATTTTTAAAATATTAGATTTTATAAATGGTCAAAATTATATATTTCTTTAAATTGTGTTTCCCTCAATGGGATACCTTTGGAAAGAGGAAAAAAAGACATTCATGAATTTGATGAAGCTATAAATTATAATAAATAATTAAGTTCTATAAACATGTTAACTGATATTCAATTCATGATATATATATATATATATATAAATATAAATGATTTTGTTGACAAAAATAAAATCATTTCAATCATTTAATTTTTACACTCTGAAATGGGTTAATATTCTAATATTAACTTTAAAAAACTCTCAAACCTCTTATTAAAAATGTCATATATGTATTTTTTCATGAGAAGCTCTCAAACCTCTTATTAAAAATGTCATATATGTATTTTTTCATAAGAAGGAAAGTAGCTACTTCCAATTCTAGTGAAGAGTTTGAGAGTAATCTCTTGTGCTAAATCACTAAAGCTAATATCCCATTGTATGATACTTTTAGAGGTACTACGAATATTTTGTAAAAAGGAATAAGTTATTAAAGTTTATATCTAAAATATAAATAAATCTACGATCTTTATTTTACATTTAGGTCAAAATTCTCTCCGATACTTAAGAGAAAAATGTAAAAAAACTAAAATAAAAAATAATATGATGTGACAATTTTGCCTTTTAAATAAAATGCAATAACACTTTTACCTTCAACTAAAAAAAGAAAGTAAAAACTTGTATCTCGTAGTGAATTTTTTTCCATTACATTTGTAGGTTGCAACTTATAATTATTGATGCAAATATAATTGAAACCAAACATTTATAACCTATATTTGAATGATATAGACATATAGTAATTATGAATATGAAGTTATGGGACCTTCACATGTGCCATTACAGAATGGCAGGCTTTTTTGCCTCTCTTATTCAATTGGGGTAGATAGTGTCTTCTAACTCATCAAATTATAATCATAACCTTCTAACATGGAGATAATTCCTCATGTTCTTTGGTCCCATTCTTTTTATATCTACAAATTTCAATGGATGATGCATGCTTCATCAAATGGGTGAACATTAATTATACTTGATCTTATGTTTTGTTTGTGCTAATTATTGTTTTGAATAGATAAAATTGATTTCAATAAAAATGATTGAAATAAGATTATGGGTTTTTAACCTCGATCCTAAGAAAGGATAAGAACTAAAATGTATATTAATTTTCTATCTCTAAAAATATTAAACACTTGGTTTTATTGTTTGTTTCCTCAAAAAGATTTATTTTTGATTTTTTGTATATTAAAATTCATTATACAAATTTTAACTTAAAGCAAAAACTATATTTTATCACTTTTGATTCAACTATAATTTTCATACAAAATCAATTTGATTATAAAATTATGAAATATATCAGTATAAATTCTAATTACAACCTTAGTTTAGATGTTTCACACTTCGGAGTTATAAGATAGTTATAGAAGAAGTTTAAGAAATGAAGTGAAAAAGAAATTAAAGATTCAAACCTTATCTAAATTACTACTATATTAATATTTGGTTTTAAAAAATATATTTGATAGCACCCAAGAACAAGCTTGGTTGTGGGTCAAAAGGTCATGCTATTCCAATTGATAAAACATTCGCAATCGAATAGTGTTTTACGAAAAAAATTCATAATAAATAAAAATTCATAAGAAATTCTTTATATTTTTCTATATACAATGCCTTGATAGTTTCTTATTATTTCCATAAACTAATAGGAGATTTGTTGCACGAGGAGTATCTATTTTACATGAATTTATATAAACAATAAGAGAATAAATTATTAATATAAAAATTATTAAAGATGTTTATGTATTTCATTGATGATATAAAGATATTGGTGAATGACATGATTTAGAATCTACTATTTAAAATAAGGAAAAAAAATTAGAACATATAAGAGAAGTTATAAAATACATTTTAGAGATTTTGAAATACTTCTTTATAAATCACATTTGTTGTTATTTTTAGCGGTTGACCATTTTTATCATGAATTAATATTTTCAATCTACTCTTGAAATGACTACATATAATTGACCATGACTAAACACTGGTGTAGGCAGATATAAACCTACACTTTGTAAGAATTGACCTCGAAATTTATTTTTAATCATAGCATATGAAACAATGATAAGATGTGAATTTCAGCCTGCATAATTCACACATGTTAAGACCAACATATAACTAGACTGTATAACTTAAATAATCATGCCATCATGTAAAAAGGGATCGAAAAAGCAAAAGAGAGGGACCTAGAATCCCATATTCTCAAATCTACATGAAGGCCCAAACTAAGTTTACATATATAATCTGCCATTATATTTCCCTCTCTAGATATGTTGAAGCCAAACATCCCAAATCCTCCTAAGCAACCCACAAATGCTATGAAGTTCTCGAGAAATATGATCTAAGTGAATTTGCACCTTATTAGAAATGAAGTGAATTGCTTCAAGACAATCACTCTAAAGTAACTTGACGATAACCCAAACTCACACTTTTACAAATTTGAGAAAAAAAAATGTAGATTTATTTTGGAAGAGAAAAAAACACAGTGGCACTTCAGTAAATACCAGCATAATCTAGTGGTAATCTCTTTACACCCCATTACTTAAACCCAAAAAACAAGACATGAAACACAAACATATTTCATTTCCTCTTTCTACTTTTTCTCTTTCAGTTTCACTTGTAGTGTCCATAAACATGATGACCTTAAACACAAAACACAGTTACAAACTCTCTATCAAAAGAGCCACAAGAAGATTTAGAAGACAACAACAACAACATAAAAGAACAACAACCCCATCATTTTACAAGCCTCAAAGAACCTTCAAACCCATCATGAAGTTGAAGCTCTCACAAAAGCTTCAAGTTCTCAAGAATCTAATCCCTACTCACAATAATGGAGATATAGTGAAACCTGATCAGTTGTTTCAGGAAACTGCTGAATATATTGTTTTGTTGAGGACCCAGGTTGTGATTTTGCAGAAGCTGATTGAGTTTTATGGGAACAACCATGTGGATGAAAATGCTCTATTGTTATAGCTTCATTCAACTTCATGGTTTTTTTCTTCTTCTTCTTCTTCTTCTTCTTCTTCTTCTTCTTCATGTTTTATCTTTTAATTGATGAAGAACAAAAGATAAATGAAAAAAAATACATCTTTGTTCTAGTAGTATTTCTTCTATGATTTTTATTAGATTTGGCTAAGATTATTTGTTTTTTGTAGAAGAAAAAGTGGGGAAGTAAAAGTTGGAAATTTGTAAATTAAAATCGTATGCATGTGTAGCCATTTTATATTTTTAGGGCTTCATAATATTATCATTGTCAATTTGTCCTTGAATTGTGCTTGTTCATTCAATCTTAAAACAAAAATGAGAAATTTAATTAAGTAGTTTAGAAAATCAAGTTTTGGTGTCAAGGTGCCATGAAGAATAAGCAAAGCCAACACTGAATTTGGAATTTCATTTTGTTTTTTTGTTTTGTTTGATTGATTAGAATGTTATAGAAGACTTCTTATAAGCAAATATGATGTACTTGTTTTCAAATCAAGTCACATTTTTGAGAATCCTAAGTCTGAATTATTATTTTCAGTGGCTATACTAGTAGCTAGCCTAGTAACATTTATCACAATGTGCTAAGAAATTGTCAATGTAATAGATACTTGGGACAAAGATAGTACTCATATATTCTTTCTCTTCACCAAGCAAAAAGTTTAGCGAGTTGAGTTTCGGAGATTTATTAACACCCGAAATTATCTTACTGTTCAAAATATATTTATAGATATATTTAAAAGTTGAAAATATCCCACCAACTAGGTTCTCGTATTAATTGAGTTTTGAAGCTGATAATAATATGATGAAATATAAGTCGAATTTTTACCAGTTACGTCAATTTATATCAGCTAGTCGATGTTTCAAATCGAGTACCTTTTATGATGTTGATTTATGAGGATGGGCTAGTATGAGTGTCTCATAAAAAAGGTAAATGTGAGGATAATGCAAGCAAACTAGACAATGCAAGAGCATGGCATAGAAGACAATAACTATGGCAAAAGAATGGGGCATGCATGCACACATGTTGGTGATATTTTGAGATAATATTTGGGTGATATAGACAGAAACATAGACCTTAATTCTAGGCCTATAAGGTGAATACATGTTGTGGATGTCATGAACTTGACATGTTCATTGAAAGAGTCAATGAAGCCATGTGCAAAAGCCAATATTTAAGGGCTGTTTCCCTGTATGTATGATATATAAGCATGTGTGTGAAATTTTGCTAGCCCACTTGTGAATTCTGACCTCAAAACACATATGTTGCAAACATCACGTGGGGTACATCTTTTCACTATGTACGTTTGTCTAATGGATCTCATACAAGGTTTTAAATATGAAACTGTCATCGAAATCCAAATTCTCTTTATCAAAAGTTTTTTTTTTACGTCTCTTACCAATTAAATGATGTTTTGCCAAATACCTAAATGTGTTAGTATATCAATTAATGGGATGAGGATCTGCGTTCCTAAACCTGTCCTGAAACCTGTCCATAACTAATCATACTGAAGCAAAAATTGATAAAGTCGTGAATGTTTAACTTTTAACGAAGATGACATAATATGATTGGTTTAAGATAGATTTTGGGACAGACTTTAAGACAGCAGATCCTTGTCCCAATTAATAAGAAATGAAATGAAGTATGTTATTTATTACTATGCAAAATCCTATTGGATTAGTATAGAAGCAAAAAAGCTTTTGGTATATAGAGTTTGGGTTCCCATAATTACTATTGGACCCATATCTTGACATATAGCATCTAAAAAATTATAGGATCCAGATTTAATATTATTTTTAAATTAAGTAAATAATTTTTTTTAAATTATCTTTGTGCTCATATTTAGTACTTAAGAGTCCAATATTAGAGAGGATGATGTCTATCATTGCTAATCGAGCAGGTATCAATATATTAAAGTTTTGTGAGATACCAAAATTGGACCTGGATCACATTTATAGTTACATCATCCTCAAATAGTTGCAATTGTTTGAGATATTAAGATTTTCTAAATATCTAAATCTGCTGCCGAAAAGGTTGATAGTATAGTTTTTGTAGTTATTGTTGTTTGATATGGTGTTTGGTTATTGAAAAATTATTCACCCATGGAAAATAATTTTTAACTACTCCTACCATTATTTTATACTAAATGTTTAAATGAAATTTTTGAAAATGAAGTAATAACAATTATATTTTATGCAAGTTGGAATTAATTATTATAGTTAGACTTGGGTTGATCAACCTTCGATCTATTTCAATTAGTGTAGTGTGCATGTAATTTGTTTATTATTAGAGACAAAATTCACTTCAATATACACAATTATTATATCATTTATTTAGATTATTTTTTGAAGAGTCAACGATAATTACAAATGAACTATAAATAATACAACAACAATGTATAAAACTCATATATCAGTGCATATATATCTTTGTTTTCCCCCAAATAACATGGATTGTTTTCTTTAAGTCTTGATTTTCTGCACGATTTTGTACACATATAAAATAGTGGGTTAATATTTTGTTTTTAAATTATTTAATAAGTATCAATAAAATATAATGTTATCCCGTGCATTTTAGGTGATAAAATTATAGTATATTACTATTTGTTTCTCTTATACTATCAATTTCTACTGTACATGCAGTTGCATAAATGGGACCTAGAGCTACTGTATAGGAATAGAAAGAGAAATGATAATAGCACATCATGGAAAGATTTTCAATGGCAGATGAAATGATATTTTCCGGTAATAAAATATGTTATCTCAATCTCACATTCGATATCATAACAAATTTAATATGATATTTAAGTTATCAGATTCTCTCACCTTATAGATTAGCTTTTTAGATTGAACTTTTATTATGTGCTTAAGTCCTAACCATAATTGACAAGATCTAGATCTTATGTAATCTCAAAAGAAGAAAGTAAATACGTAAAACGCATATCATAACACAAATCGTAAGATATTACCAAATATTATAAAAAAATAATTATAAACATACATAAACATAAAAATAATTATAAACATATCTATAGAGTTAAAGCCACCATAAATATGGACCCTTAAAGGGGGCGACCGTTAGGAGTCTTACATTGTTTAGCATAACAAGCTAATGTTACTTAAGCCATGAACCTCTCTCATCTAATAGACTAATCTTTTCGAGTTGGACTCTATTCATGTAAAATCCTAACATCATCTTACACTTTATGGTATTTATTTAAAGTGTCAATGTTTTGTAATTGGTTGAAACAATACAAGTTTATTTCAAAATTTTAAATTTTTTGATATTTTTGATCGATCACAAATATATAATAACGCAATTGCACAAAGCGTACATATGATTTAATTTCATTTTTTCATGTGAAAATAACTTTGCATATGGTTTTCAATTTACCAAACAAAATGAAAATACAACTCATTCTCATTGATTTATTAAAATTGGTTCATTTACAAAGAATGCTATAAGTGCTATATATATTGAAGCACATTGCCTCGTAGAAATAGAAAATTAACTAATTGGAAAACTAACTCTAACTAATTCTCCTAACAAACTAATAAACACATATTGTAAAACAATTTTAACATGTATTAAATGTGTAAAACGTGTCAATTACAAGAATTGTTCAACCAATGCTTCACTTGATTTTTCAACTAGTTAATCGATTAATTGTTATTGATGTTGTTTTGATTCTGTTTGGTAGCTTTGTTTTCCAATATCCCCTCAAACTGGAAGGTAAATGTTAATGACTCCAACTTGATAATTTGATTTGATAACAATGTGATGGATCAGAATCTTGATCATGATGTGATTGGATTTTCTCAATCACTAGATTATTTCCTGCTCAGACATCTTGACCATATTCCCATAGTTTTTCCATGATTTTACATTGTTGAAGCTTTCGAGTTGCTCCTGATCATACATAGTATTCACTTTCTTGACATGAATTTCATACATTTTCTTGATAGCATTTTTTATCATCCCTTTACAAACAAGGTCTTAAAACAAGTTATAACAATCTTCAAAGCATGATCACAATCTTGCATGACACATCATAAATATCCTAATTTAAATCTTGCATGTTTTGTACTATCAATTACAATTTCATTAAGAACCCACAACAGGTCTCTTTCCATTGTGGGTCGAGTCTTGATCATTGTTTGTAATACTACGATGGAAGCAAGACAACAACAATAACAGCTAATCGATTAAGTGTATAGTTAATCCATGAACTGAGTAAGTGCTAATCGATTAACACTATAGTTAATCGATTAACTGCTTAGAAAATCAAGTGAAACATTGGTTAAATAATTTTTGTAATTGACACATTTTACACATTTAACACATGTTGAATTTGTTTTACAACATATGTTTATTAGTTTGTTACTTAGTTAGATAATTTTGATAAGTTCTTACCTATTCATATACTATAAATAAAGCATTTTCACACCTTAATCAATAATGAAAAATACTCATAATATTCATCTTTAAGATTTGACAATACTTTATCTATTGAACCTTTATTAAGCTCATGCATATCCCATACTCATGAAACTAATGAACATGCCATATAATTGGGTCCATTGGTGCATAACTTTAGGATAAAGGTGTACATAATTACTAATGTGTATATGGCTATGAGCCTAGCTATGAGTTGTGGCACTAAGATTCAAGTAAGGTACATAACATAACATGATCATGCTAACTTCCCCACCGACAAGTCATATTTGTGTTCCAAAATCCTCTGTGCATGTTAGGGGAGCGTGGCAATTTCATCTACACAACTCACTACAACCATCATTGTTCACTCATAAAATAAAACCTCAAATTTCTTTCTTATCAAAGTTGTATTATACTTTTAGAACATAAATTATATTTACTGATAAAATATTGATCTTTACCAAGAAGCTTGCTTTACTTGTGTAGAAGTTTCTGTGGGCATGCAACTAATGAGAGATATTATTATGGTTAAAACTGAAAGCGTAGTAGTTATTATTATTGTAAAACTGTTTAGAATACATGTGATATGGATCAATTAGTCTCACTTAATAAGATTAAGACTTATCATTATTATAAAGTATATTTTTAGCCTAAACTATTTCAAAATTATCCAATATACCTATGGATGTTTCTGACTCGGATATGATTGCTTCAAGTGTAAGGATACACGTGAGAAAGAAAAAAAAAACTACTTCAAAATTAACTTTTTTTTAATAAATTGATAGTGTGATGTCAACCAAATTTCTAACGCATAATTGACAATGATGTCATAATTAGAGATAAATAAATATAATATATATGCATTGATATTTTAAAGATATTCCTTATATCATTCACCATTTATTTGTATTATTTTATATTAAATATAAATAATATATATATATTTTCATAAAAAAATGTCATAAGCTATTTTTTTAAAATTTAATTTACACTTTCATTGCATAAAAGTGTTGTTTTTATATGTAAATAAAACAAGAGGGTTAAGAAAACGTAACGTTGTGGTATGGTAAAACCCATAACAATGGAGTAAACGTTAAAGGTTAAACCTTATTGTTAAAGGTTAATGCAGAAGAAGGAAGATGAATAGAGTCGAAGAGGGTAGTGAAGGAACCTCACGAAGGATCTAAGTACGATTCATTACCAAGTTAGATGCTCCATACAAGGTCGCACCCTTTTCTCATTCAATGCTCTTTTAGTTATTTATTTAGCTTACAAAGGGTCGTTTCAGTGAACGAGACTCTCAATAATGAGCATGAGGAGGAGGTGTACGTAGTATTCTCGTAAGTGAAAATGTTGTTTACAGAATTTATATATTTCATAAAATTAATTTAGTTAATAGTTGGTGTTGTTATTGTATGCAGATGTTGAGCAAATCAGACTCCTCTCCACTAGTGGAGAGGGAAGTACTTTATAAAATAAAACAAAAAGCATGATAAAAAGACAATTATATCATTTTGTTTACACTTGCAATGATACTTTTATTTTGAAACTAAGTGTAAAAAGATCACTTCTCTATAGTAATGGTGAGGATCCTTGTGATCCGGAAACTTTTGATTTTTCGGTTGACCATATAAAATTTCTAATGCTAATTACTCAATTGTAGATTTAGTAGAATACTAGTTAGTATATTTGTGTATGCATAAACCATAACTCCTTGTTATTACATTTATTGAACTCCAAGAACATAACAAAATCCATAAAATCCTTAAGGGCTGTTCAAGATCACATACTTCAATTATTGTAGACCTTGCTCTTATTACTTGTTCATTCATAAGTAAGAAATTGTTCCAACCTAATGCTTATTCTTTCAACCACTTAACAAATCTTTTAAAGTTCATTGAAGATTGTCCTTCTTTTGATATATTAGATAGTAGCTTCTCTTTTACCTTCAAAGATCTTGATCTTATGTTCTCATCATTGAGTAATTGGTCTACTTTCATTTTTATCTCACCATGTTGTATCAATCCATTTTCATCTGAATCAAATCCTAGCCCAACCTTCAACTCTTCACAAATGTATGTTTTGTTATGAAATTGATCAGTAAAATATGGCCAACACAAGAATGGCACCCCATTAGATAAACCTTCAATAGTAGAATTCCAACCACAATGGCTAACAAAACAAGCTATGGCAGGGTGGCTTAGAACTTTTTCTTGAGGTGCCCATCCTACTATCTTACCTCGATTTCCTCGAATTTCGCTGGTGTATGCTTTCTTATCGGTTCGATGGTAATCTTGACGAACGACCCAAAGAAAGGGTCGATTTGTGAGTTCGAGTGCAAGAGTTAGCTCAGCAAATTGGTTTTGATCGAAAAGAGTGGAACTACCAAATGCAACATACAAGACAGAATTATGAGGTTGTTGATCTAGCCAACTCATGCAAGAGAGATCCTCATCCCAAAATTGTCCTATCGATGTTGCGGTCGCGATTGCATCGTCATGACTTCTCAACAATGGGCCAATTGGGAGGAGCTTTGGAACATAGGATAATGTTGCAGGTTCAAGTTCATATGTTGTGTTGCAAAGCCACCAATCTGACAAATTTATATATTGCATGCATTGTACAAAATAATCATAGACCTTTTTCTGAATTGTTGTGTTGCTGATCTTTGACCACCAAATGATATTTGTGTCCATTTCAGCAGGCATACCTGGTAACAACTGAAATCTCCTTGTTGTGAGTGGCATTCCTGTAACACCATCATACAAAATGTAAGTCAAGTCTCGCAAATTTATACGCAATTGTATCACAACTTCGAATATACAAACCAAAGGTATCAAGTAGGAAATGATACTCCGAATCAGAAAGACTTATAATTTATCCACCAATAAGCAAGTCAGTAGCGAAAATTAAACTCATACCTTATGTGCTACGAATAAATTCCTTACGAATTCGACGAACATCGTTGGGTAAATTTAACAAATCGAAATTCCGTAAATGTGATATTCTTACCTTGAGAATCTATGACACCATTATGAATTAACATGGGAGTATTGGATGTCAAGGCAAACATGACTGCTGATCCTGTCCAGAAAAGTGCTCCTCTGATTCTCATCTTACAAGCAACTTCCATTGCCCAACCCATAGCCATATCAGCAACTATGCAACTAATTCTATGATCACTACTCAAATGAATTTCATCTATGAGCTTCTCAAGCATTGAAGGCATTGTTTTTAACATAGATTCACATAACTCCCCTGCATTGCTTCTATCATTTTCAGCTCCTAATCCATCTTGGATTGACACAAATTTTATTGATGACCCATTATTATTAGTACTTTCTTGCTTCACAACTCTGTTATGGTTGAATTCTGTGTTCACAAAAATGATATTGCAACCTTGTTCAACCAACTTTAGTGCTATGGTTATCATGGGATTAACATGTCCTGTAGCTGGACATGGTAACATTAACAATGTTGGGATTTGATTCTTCATGTTGTATTTAAGATTCTTATATCTGATAGAAAGAGAAGTGTTTGGTTAGTGGAGAAAAAAAGATATATGCATTAACAATAATGTAAAGTATTATATAGTATCATTCAATTATTCATCATTCATTTTTAATTATTGTGGACTATAGTTTAGAGAAAAGGTGTATCCAGATTTTATTGTGGACTATAGTTTAGAGAAAATCACACTATTGAGCAACATGGAATTGGTTTAATGATATAAGT
Source organism: Lupinus angustifolius (assembly GCF_001865875.1). Taxonomy (NCBI): domain Eukaryota; kingdom Viridiplantae; phylum Streptophyta; class Magnoliopsida; order Fabales; family Fabaceae; genus Lupinus; species Lupinus angustifolius. Next base: position 1,688,950 of record NC_032013.1, read on the forward strand.
TTAAGTATGATACAAGAAATTAGTAACTTTGGTATTTTATATAAAAGGTATTTTTTTTTATGAAATACTAGATCCTCCTATCTAATTATAATTGTAAAAAATTTACAAAAAAATATTTTTTGATAATTATTTTTTATGAAATGCTTTATATAATGACATCCTTATTCCTAGTTTTATGAAAGTTTTAATTTAAGATTTGAAGATTAATGTGGATTAAGTTTTAAAGATTTTCAATTAAATTCTTAAGATGAAAATATTGATGTGATAAAGTTCTAAGAGTTAAATGTCCTATAATATAAATGAGAATATCCTAAGAAAACACTTAAATTCTTATTGTGCACTATTTAAAAAAGTCTTTTGAATTTTGATAGAAGACTTTGCTAGAAAGGAAAACTCTACTTTGTTGATGTGGGCACCTCTTTATGAATTATTCATAGAAATAAAATACTATTAATTGGTACAGATTATTAATTAGTTATGAAATAAAATACTCTAACATGAATGTAAATATCATTAATAAAAAGACTCCCCAACAAAATAATAAAAAATAAAACAAGTCCTATAATATAAATGAGAAAGTAAAGTTTCTAACCTTATAAAAATGTTCCTATCCACCGTTGGCACCTCTTAATGTTTTAAGAATTTGTTTATCTTTTAAAGGCAGAAAATGCCTTGCAGTCCAAGTTAAAGGTTGAATAACACATTTTAATTCTTACTAACTTTTTTGGCATAAGTCAAATGTGATGGCTTCTACAATTTCGTTTTTTGTTCCTTTTTATGCTTCGTGGCTTGGAGCACACGATACTAATCATTTTAAAAAAAAAGTATAACATAAGGTGGTAAATGTTTCTCATTAGTATATTATAGAAGATTCATGTTAACTAGATTAGATTCATGTTAACTAGATTAGATTCATGTTATTTTATTTAATCTCTTACGTTATTATTGACTTTGTATTTATCATATACAAATATTTTAGACACAATAAAAAATATGTTTAATGTCTATACGTTATTAATATACTTTTTTTACATGTTTTATATATTATTTATCACTCATGTGTGTAGGGATGACAATAAATCTTAATGAGCTCAGATATTGCACTACCCACATTGCGTTCTATCATTTTAGGACTCATACACTGTACCCACGTAGGTACAATTTTAACAATATAACATCAAAATCTTAATGAGCCTAAATATTGCACTACCCACATTGCGTTCTAACATTTTAGGACTCATGGCTACAAAAATTAGAAAATATTTAAAAAATTATAAACAACTTATACATTTGTGCACACATTTTCTGCAATCATATATGTTATTTTAGACAGTCAAAAGAAAAAGTAAAATGATGATAACAATTATACAACATAATTAAAGTTAGAGCATGCAACTTTAAATTCTCACTTAAATATATATCTTTTACTAAAAAAACATAATTTAGAATAAGATACTAAAACATATCAAACATCTAATGTCACTCGTTTAACATAATATTATATCACAATTATGTATTAACAAATATAACATCACTTTTAACAATATAACATCAAAATTAGGATGAAAAATATGTTTAGTTATGTTACTATATACATCTAGGAATTACGGGTCCAGGTACTACGAGACTGAGTATCTCATTACCTAAATTAGACTCTTTGAAAAGCGAGTATCAAAATCTTCGATCTCAACTACGATGGGATTCAAAAACATGGACTCAGTCCGAATATTTGTTATCTTTTATTAGTCTTATTTTATAGTGAGATTATCAAATATACAATAAATGATGACATAATAATATAAAATATTCTTACTTTATTGAATTCATAAAAAATATGGACCCAATACAAACCAGTACACATAAATAATAATAAATTATAAATAATTAATAATTAATTTGAAAATGGAACTATTGGACCCTGCTCAACGGATATTTGAATCTCAACCACTCATAATTCGACCGTTACAAACCCTATTCTCAAACGTTCATATAATTAGTTAATTCAACTATTTAAGTTGCAGTTCCCAATTTAATGTTCCAAACACAATTCATTGTTGAACCATAAAGAAGCTTTTTTGTTTGTTTTACAATCTAATGGAAAATATGCTTACAACAACTCCTCCAAAAGTTCCAATTCAAAAACAAATTACTCAGCCTGAATGCAATACTCCACCTCCAGTTCAACCACTGGACCAGAATTGTCACACCACCTCTAATGAATTGCGCAAAGTTGTTACCCCGGATCGTCTTCGAGTCCCCAAGGCATTCAAATACCCGGAAAGGTATACATTTCAATCATAATTTTAAATTGCGATTATGATTATTGCTAAGTGAAACTGTAGTTACAATTGTTGTAATCGTAATCGTTACATAGCAGAGATTATATAATACATAATATTGTTGTAGTAATTGTATTTGTGGGTCCAATTCAAAACATTAAAAATACTATAGGACATAACATGACTTTAATCAAAATAATAACCAGTGATATAAAATTAGTTCGGTTAAATCTTCGGATAGATTAAAATGTCAAGGTTTGATTCCATACTTATTCATAGATAAATATATTTTGTTGTTAATTTTGTAAGGTATAGAAGCCCAACTGATATGATGATGTCCCCAGTAACCAAAGGACTTCTTGCCAGAGGTAAAAAGGGTGCTCCAATATTACCACCTGGGAAAATGCAACCAAAGGTATCGATAATAGATTTTTTACATTATATAATTTTTAATCTCTAGGGTAGCTTTTAATTATTTGAATGGTTTGGTGCTGCAATAATTTTCAATTTATTTATATGTATAACAGTGCTAGTTCCTGTTAACTAGTGCAGATCCCAGACATGTGTTTGCCAATGAAAATGGATGAGAAGCTGAACTCAACTTGAGGGATTTAACGAATTCAACTTTGTTACACATGATGAATCATGTAAAGATGATGTAATAATGATCCCAGAGAGAAAGAGAACTATCTCTTTCTTACCCATCTTCAACAACACTCTGTTCTGTAATTATCTCCTAGTTCAAACATGTTCCTGTGTTATAAAATTTTGTACTTTTAGACAATATTGGAGTATCTCACTTGAAGAGTTTATCTTTCCATTGAATAAAGTTAAACAAAACATGGTAATTTGTGAATGATAAATTTAAATAATATAGTCAATATATATCTTTATTATTTTTTGTTACAAAATGCATTAACAACTCTAATCAATTATTTTTACGTGATTTCGTCTCCATACGAGTCTTTCTAGTTGGCCGGTGGGTGGCTAGTGGCTTTAGAAGGCAAACAACCTTATCACTCCTATTAATATCTACTCCTTTAATCCATATGTGAAAATAAAATAATTTTAATAGGCTCTATAAAAAAATAGAAATTTATTTGACTCTATAAGCAACGACCAAAATTTGTTAAGTTTGACTTGATGTGTAATAGATAATCACTTTGTTACATATACAGATAAATTACCGAGATCCTCTCTGTGCCTTCCTTTAACATTGTCATCTCTGTCTGTGTTTGTTCATAGACAACCATATACCCAAAACCCATTTTTTTATCTCCTTATTTTTCCATCAATTCTTCTCCTTCTCTTCATCAAATTTTCATTACAGAATTCATTGTTGGGTTCTTTTCATTCATTCACCTTCATCTTACACCAATTTTCTGATTGAAAGATGAATTAAAAATTGAAGCTACTTGGTTTCCACAATTAATTCTTAGTGTTACAAGTATGTTTTTATAACTTTTCCACCATATTGTATTTGTTGATATAATATTTGTTTAGCATTTTAACATGCATGTCAAATGTTGCATGGTAATAATGGAACAAAAATAATCTCTTCTTATGTGCATGGCCTATATTAAAATATTAAACCCTTTTCTTTTTGTGCCCAAAAAATCATCTATTATCACAAATAATACATGCTAGATTTCTGTAATCTATTAATTCTCTAAAAGTGCTTATTTTATTTCTTTTGTAGAGTTACAAAACTAATGGCTTTTTTGGATTATGAGAATAAGAGAGGAGATAGCAATAAATTGCAAGTGCATTTTGATCTTCCTGTGGATGATGATTATCATATTTCTCATCATCACAAGGATTCAAGTTCTTCTATTTCATCAGATTCTTCACAACATTCAGATTCAGATGATTCAGAAAAGGATAATCATATTATCATAGATAACTTGGAATCCAAGAATGATGGCAATGGTTATGGTTCTCCTGTTTGGAGTTATCATGATGGATCAGTTACACAATCTCCTCCAATGCAAACAATGAGTCCTTCAGGTTATGACCCAAACAGAATACCCTCTTCTATATTTTCTAGTCCAAAACCTATGGAATGGAGTGTTCAATCAAATGAATCATTGTTTAGTATACACATAGGGAACGCTAGTTTCTCTAGGGATCATGTTTTCGCACTCAATAAGTCCGGGGAATTGTTTTCGGTCAATGATTCAATCGGGACGCCTACTCCTATGACACTGCCAACTGTTGAAGAGGTAGCTCATGACAACAAAGAAATGGAAAGGCATTCGGTATCATCGGATTCATCAGACGAAACAGCGAGTTTAGCTGTGGAGAATGACTACGAAAGAATAGAATTACCTGTAGAAGTTCATACACCTGTGGTAGACCAAACTCCAAAGGATCATTGTAAAGAAGTAAATCAAGCAATGGTCCCTAGTGATGAAGCTAAGAACTATAACAGCGTCTCTTATCGATCTGTGGAAAGCGATCGGTCATTTCAATTTCCTATGTGAGCTCAATTTTATCTTAGCTATATGTCATTTTTTCTCTAAGGGCAGAGGATATTTAATGCAAACCAACAAGATTGAGAATGTTTTTTCATAGCATATAGCAATGTCTCAAAAACTATCATCAAGTATTATTGAAATCAATTGGATATCATTGTTTGATGAAATCTGAGTTAACTGAGATAAATGCTATATGCAGAAAAATTCTTCTAGCCTCTTGAGTCTTTGCTAGTAACATATACAACCTAGTATTGATGAAAAGTGTTTCTGTCATACAGTTATGCTATTTTATATTGCTTACTTAGAAAAGTTTAATATCTTTTTTAGAGAAATTTACCATCACCAATTTAGGTGGAGTAGAATCTTACAGAAATTAGATGTTAAAGACTATTTATTTGTTCCTTCATGTTATGCCTACTTGGTCAATGTTTAATTTCGCGCAATGTTTTGAAGAAGCAGGTGTCGCAATCCAATTTTCGGTTGAACATCAATTCCGCAGAACTTGATTTTGACTTATGCCAAAAGATTTAGAGTCACCACTATATTTTTTGTGCATCATATTATTGTTTTGTTTATGGATTGTTTGTCATACGTATACTTAAACTCGGTCATGGATTTCAATTTTAGCATCCACTTCATGTGCACATAAAAAATCCAAATAGAGATGCACTAAAAATTTCAGTTTCACTTATCTTATCTGGTTAAACACTGGTCAGAGGGACAGTTACGCACCATGGAAAAGATTAATTCTTTATTACAAAAAATGGGTATGATATGATTCTATTAGTATTAACATTTTCTTCTTGTTATCTTTCAGATTGACACTTGATAATGGAAGAAATAGTTATTCAACAATAGAGTCAGAAAAGCAAGAAAGAAATGAACACAAGCACCAGCACCAGCACCAGCACCAGCAGCCAGAGAAGCCAGTGGAGCTTGTTAAACCTGAAACTGAAAATGCACCACCAAAGAAAAGTGGAAGAAGTTGGTGTTTCTGCCTCTCTTGTTCACCATGTTGCTTTTGAGAAAAGTCCTCAAAGGATGTTGCAACATGTTCACTGTTATATGGGAACTATTTCAATATTGTGTATCTTCTATGTAATGCAATAGGAAAAGGAGGCCACATGTTGGAACCACGTACCTGACTCTCATCTAATGGGATCTGAGGATAATAGATATGCATCATCTTACTTCCTCTAAAGTCAAAATTTCCCGATCATAAAATGTGGGAGAAAAATGTGTAAATGGTGAATAATGAATGTTAGAAATTCTTAAATTTTCAATGGATATCTCATTTTTCTCTTTTGAAAAACTAAATTATTTGAATATCTGTTTTTAACTTATTTATTATTTTTATGTTTTTTTTAATTAAGTGAAACTTTTTAACTAGATTATACATAAATGAGATACTAAAAGTGGGATAGATGATATTCATTCAAATTTTTTAGGGCACACAACATAGAATATGAACTTTCCACTCAACCATGTGTCTACCTTTAACAAAAGAATCTTTTATTCATTATCATTATCATTTTCTTATTTGTTTATGTTTATTGTAACTTTTATTTTATTAATTTTTATTATATAAATTAGTTTTAATTATTAGATCAAATATTTAATAAAAATTAATAAAATAGGGGTGAAAAATGTTAGTTTAAGTTATGTTTGACACAACTAGCTTATCATCTAGCTAATAGTTTATAAGTCAAATAAAAGCTTACGAGTTTGATGATAAACCATAACTATTTGATAAGATTAGCTTATAATCTAGCTTGTAAGTATAAAATTAAATAAGTATTTCCTTTAAAGTCTCAAATCACCATCAAATGAGCTATTAAATATAGAATAATAAGTCAACTCATGAACTTATAAGCTCTTTTGTTACACAACCAACTAACTTATTTTTTGGTTAAATGTTGTTGTCCATAATTACCTAAATGTTTAAGGCAGACCGTGTCCCAATGTTTAAGGGTTTGTTGGGAATTGAATTTTGGAGAGAATGAAAATGGAAGATTTGAGAGCCATGAAATATACTTGCGAGATGACTCCCGTGCATTTACTTTTCTTTCATTTACCTCTAAAATCAAACTCTCAAACAAACACTAAGCGGTCGATGTGACGACAACTTTGGTTTAATTGGTGATTAATGTATTTTTATTAAATAATTATATTTATATATAAAAAATGTATATATTAATAGTGTAAGAGTTACATATAGTGTTATTGTATCATCCACCATTCATATTTTATTATCATTGACTCTTCAAAAAAATAATATAAAAAATAATAGGTGATGTATTAACTTTACATAAATATTTACACTAACAATATATAAATATAAAAAAGTTAGAATAAATTGCCGTAACATAAAAATGATATTATTGTAAGAAAAAATTACTTGATATTCTTCATTTTTTAAAAGTATAATAAATTAGGTAAAAATTATATACTTATACCAGCTAGATCAGAGAAATTTCAATATTTCAAAATCCAAAATTAAATTAACCACATTTGTTATAGTACTTTGATAAATTTAATATAGATATTCCTAGACCTCGTGGGATGATCCCCGGGGGCCCCACCTGGGTCATATGTTTCATGGACCCATCATCATCCACTCCCAACTCCTAAATAGTATCCATTGCTTCTGCTTCAACCATTGTTTCTGTTCTTATAGCCAAGGTGATATAAACTCTCCCAGGGTAGTCCCTGAATCAAAAGGTAAGGGAATCAAAGAATGTCCTACAACTAGGGCCAGAGCAAAATCAGGGTCCTATAAGCTCACAAATGACTCAATTGACCCTGAAAACTACATGAAGGAAGGACATTTATGTCCTTAGGTTTTATTTCAGCTTAGTTTCAATTTATTTGCATTGTTATAAATAAATGAAAATTTATTCTCATAGGCTTAGGAATTTAATTTTATCTTAGAAGTTTATTTTATTTAAAGTATTTTCATTTCATTTCAATAAATTAGGGGAATATTGAGAATTTATTGTAACATGGTCCAATAGTGGCCAAGTGTCTTTGTTTAGGCATAGCATGGTTAAGACAAGATTTGTCTAGGTTAGGACATGAGTATTTCAAATTGGTATGATCAAGGAAGGCCAACAATGCACGGCTGGAGCTAAGCACCTCATCTAGGGTGCCCAACCATGAGGCACGTGTGTTAGGCGTGTTACAACCCTTAAAAATAGAACACGGTTTCACCATGGAAAGCTTGGAGATAAAGAGAAGATAATGTTGATGATAAGGAGCCTGATTCAACTAACAAATTCAAGAGGGGATCAATTCAGTTAAAGGAATTCAAGTAGATGTTGTTGTGAAGGCTTGAAGATAATATTAAAGATAATTCTTTTATCTCAATTCAGCCAAGGAGATCAAGATAATTATTTTTCAAACTCAACTCCCTAAATTCATGCTAAGTAGCGTGTGGGAATCAAGCTGCCAACAACTAACCCTTATCAACAATTTCATTCAGATTCTGGACCAAATACATGGTTAAATCCTTTCAAGAAATTCGGCCAAGACTCATGTACTCAACCCCAAACCGACATCTATTGACCATATGGTTGCATCAACGCAAATCAAGACCTCAAGGTTGATCTGAATAAGTTTTCAAAAAGGAACTCAACCTAAACAACCAAGACCAAGTCTACTAAGCCAAACAACTCCAAAATCTCAACTGAACTACATCGTTAGGGATTTAAATTTTCAGATTTCATTTTGCTTAATTATGAATTTATTTCTTTTGTTTATTCAAATTAATTAGGTTAGACGTAGCCTTATCTTTATTTTAATTCAGCCAAGGACAATTGCCTTTTTATATTTTGGATTGATCATTAATAAAAGTTATGTTTATTTTGATAATAATTTGATTTGTGTTTTAGTAGAGAATTGTTCTCCTAAACCTATCTTGGTCGTGACTAGCCTCTGTTCTTATCAAGCATCTTTGTTTGTGGTGGACTACCCTAGCTTATCAAACATCCCTTGCTTGTGGCACTTCCCCCTTCCCTATCTATTCCATTTTCTTCAACAACAACCTACCCAATCTGCCCATAACACTCCCATACACTTCCAACCGAGAACATCAACCTTAAAACTCATACCTAACCAAGATCATCAAGCCTCAATCACATATCCGACCTTGACCTAATCCTATATACACTCCCTCACCCAAAACAACCCAAACACTACCCCAATCACATAAAGTTGAGACCTTTAACATCAAATACATCAACCCTAATCCCTACATCAATTCTGTAGCCAAAGTCTACAACAAACCTAAATTAATCTTCCAACCAAACCCTTAACCTTACAGATCCAATCATACACAACCCATAACCTATTTATCCTACTTAAACCGAACCAAAACTACCAGAAAACTCTAACCCAAAACCCAAACCGAGACTACATCTAAAGAACCCTAATTTTCAAGCTAAAAACGGTCCTAATCTAAAGGTAGCCCTTAGAAATTGTCATCACAAAGTCCATGCATGGGCATGCATGCTATTGAGACAAGGCAAGACAAAGGAGTTTTTCACTCCCGGATTATGGGATACTAGGCTAGGAGAAGATTTGGTTGATGTCATACACTTAGCGGTTGTGTGTACGATCGACTCTCTATCGACTAGACCTACAATGAAATAGGTCATAAGACAACTTAAGCAATTTCGTTAAGGGTTCAATTCCTGAGAGCGAAACTTGTTGGGAGGAGCAGCCACAACCTTGAAATGGATTAGTTCCTTACCCAAAATTTTCTATATAGTTGTGCCCCCAATTTTCTATGCTTTTTTTTCCTTATTAGGTCAGGGGGCTTGGGGATGATTATGTGGTTCTGCTTACTTTATTTATTATTGTATGTTGAATTGATGCTTTCATTTTTTTTGGTTAAATAAATTAATGCTATCATTTTAACTCTCTCAAATGTCATATAAAAAAGGCTACAAAAATAAACAATTATTTTGTTTAAACTATAAACCATCTCTATTGGTGAAGTACTTAATAAAGAGAAAACATAAAATAACCACCTCACTATGGTGTAATTTGTGATTCCCTATTTTGCTCGTATTATCTTCTTATTTCTACAAAAAAACATATAACATTATCTTCTTATTTTATCATCATTATCTTCTTATTTTAAAAGTGTATTTAAAAAAGTTGAATATTACACCAATCAAATAAATTCAAATGCAAATTACAATTATTTAACACAAAATACTATATTTGTCATTTATAACGTATAAATTGTATGTTACAAACGGTAGGAAAACGGATTCACAGATACAACAATGATTGTCAACACACTAGTGATAATTCTAGACGTTTTGAGCGTGCTTGTAGAGCATCTACCCACCACTAAAACCTTTGAACAGTTTTGTCGTATTTTAATGGGTCTTCTGTTTATTTTATACTTAAAATATACACCAACAGTGTAAAGATGTGTACACATGCACTTTATCATCCACCATTCATTTGGATTACATTTTCTGAAAAGTCAACAATAATAAAAAATCAATGGTGATGATACAATGACAATGTATAAAACTCATATACTGTCAGTGCATACATCTTTTTCTGTTATTGATATTTGCCAACAACTTAATAATATGCACTATTTATTTTATATTTGCCAATAACTCAATAATATTCACTCTAATGTGGAACTTGTATCCTTTGTCTTGTGACATACATAAGAATGAGTTGTGAAATAGGAACTTTTTCTTTATAAGAACTCGTCCCATACCTATAATGTTGTACACATTAAAAACAATCTTAAAAAAAAATTGAAGAACCCCATTGTTGATGTTCCATAGGTAAAGGACCCTACCACTCCGAAAGCTATGTTGAGATTAAACAATAATTCGGCATTTTTACGTTTGAATATTCCTAATTGCCTCATTACAACTAGTCTCACAAAATTATTTGTATATCTATATCTCAATTAAGTTAGTTATATTTACATCCTGCATATAGCTAGTCATACCTAAATTTTATTAATTTTGCACTCTTAATTTTATAATATCTTCTATTATTCACATCCATTGAATTTACTTATTCATGGTGGTAAGGGTAGTAATTGGGTTTGTGACAGAAGAAAATGATGAAGAATAGAATATATATGGGTAATTATGAGTATTTAAATTAACCACGTCATCTACATAATAAAATAATCCAACGTACTGTATCAGACACCAAATGTAATATGCTAACCAATCGTTTTAGAATTACACCCACAAAATGGCTAATTACACTTTGTTGGGTCATTTTCACTCTAAAGTACCACGAAAAGAAATATAAAGAATAAGACTACAAATGCTTTCAATAGAAAATAAGAGGGAGATAGAAAAAGTTGAGAAATTATATCTCAATTAATACGACTTTTTATAAATGAGGAAGTCTCTATTTATAAGTTGAAAACTGAAATGACAAAAAAAAATCAACACTCCAAAATGCAAATAGGATCATAACCATGCCAGGTCAAGCACAAACTTACATAAAAGATGGTGTGTGCCAATAGAGTATTAAGTGGGATGACATAAACACTTTTATTTTACCTATTGGCACAGATTTTAAATAATATATCTCTTACTTACAAAAAGTGTTCAAAGTATACATTTTAGCTAATATAAACTTCTGTCCAAGTATTCCTTTTTCCATTTCACACAGAAATTGCAAACATAGGGCACTAACAATAGCAGAAGCACAAACAAATGGAAATGAAGTTCATACTAGGGGACAGCTATAACACTAGTAATACTTAATCAATAATTATTATAAGATAGAGTAAATTGTCAATTGAGAACTCCTTTTGAATTATAAAAACTAAATTCTTCAATCATTTCAATTTTTTATAAAATTATTTCCCTGTCAACAAAAAGTTGAGTAGATTCTTTTGAATTGAGCTCATATCAGTTGACACTTTTTTTTAATATGGCTTCAGTGCTAAAGACCCAATTTCATTGATAAAAGAAACAAAATACAAGAAAGTAAGGGAAAAAGAACAAAGCAAAGAGCTCAACTAGAGAAAGCTAATGAGCAAAGACCACACTACAAATGAAACTCTCACAAGTTGGGTAAAGGTTCTGAAATACATGCCTATGGCACCCAATCAAAGCATTCAAATTCAGTTTAACATAAATGACAAACTCTTATTTCTCTTACCATACTTCAAATCTATGAATCTTAAAAACATTAAAGGGTTTCAATTTCTTGATCAAAAACAGCAGCAAAAGCTTCCATGTCACCCTTGTTCAAAGCCAAACCAATCTCAACTCCTCCATCATTCTTCTTACTCTCAGAAAGAGAAAAAGCTCCTGTTTTGTCAATTGAAGAAACATCCACTTTTTTAGGCCTTCCCCATCCAAAATCAATACCATATACCTCAAACCTTGGGGACCCAGCAGTAGAAAATAATCTTCCCTCTAATGCAGATTGTACTTTTGTCATCCAATTTTTTGCTTCATTTAGCATTCCATTGTCTATCTTACTCAAAACATCAACGACCCTTTCTAAAGCATTAATAAACCCATCATTCCCTAATAACTTGTTTGTCTCAGCAATAACTAATTGAGGCAAAACACAGTTCCCAAAATATGTTGGCAAAATTGGTGGGTCCAATCGGGATCTAGAATCCACAGTAAATATAAATGCTACTTTATCAGCCTTTGGTTTTTCTACTTTCACTAAACATGCTAACAAATAAGCACATGTAACAGAAAACGTTGATACCTTAACATTCACCTGCGATTGTGCATATTGCTTCAGCTTTTGGATATAGGAAGGTGTTAATTCAAACAAACCTTTAACTTGTTCTTTCTTCTCTTCATTATTGATGGTATCCCACACTTTGAGGCCTCTATTATTTGGTCCTTCATTATTCAACCAACTATCCACATAGGTTTCAGTGATTCCAATGGGATCACTTACCACTGATCTATCAAAGAAAGGAATCAAATCTTCACGTAAAGATAAACCTGGTAATGGTGATTCTGTTAAAGAACCGAGCTTGGAGCAAATATAGGCCCATGTTTTCAAAAACATGGTCGAGGATTTTCCATCTACAGCAGCATGATGTGTTGTTATTCCAATACAAAACCCTAAATTCGGGAAGAGTGTAACTTGGAGGGCTAGAATAGATGCTTGTTCATGAGAAATATTCAAGCGAGGTATTAAATTTTCACGGTCCACAACTTCACAAAGATTGGAAGAAAGACGGTTGAAATCAGCTTCAGATTCAGCAACAGTGAAGGATACAGTATCACCAGGGACATAGTTGATAAAGGGTTTAGATGATTCAAGAGGCCAAGTGATGTTACCAGCAAGAGGAACAAAGTGTTGGAGTGTGAGTTGAAGAGAGTGTTTCAGATTTGGAACAATGACATCAAAGAATGAAGTTGTTGTTGTTTTAGGGTTTGGGAATTCATAGAAGAAAAGACGTTCAACTGGTGGGAATCTAAGCCATAGTATATCAAAGAAGGTGAGGGGCAAAGTAGTTGCGGTGGTTCCATCTGGCGGCGCCACCGAGTAGACATGGTGAACTTTGAGAGAAGTTGAAGAAGACATAAAGGTGAACTAAGAAAAGTTGCGTTTGGAGTAGTTGGTAATAACGTGATTGACTTGTTTTGTTGATTCTAGAGTGCCTCACAGCTTGCTTTGTAGATGTCATTCAACTTTACTTTAAACAAATCATTTTTGTTTGTTTGAACATGTCCGGCTATTATGGTTCTACCAAATAGTTGTCCGTAGTTGATTGCAGTGTTTGTTAAAATCGTACTGGTTATTAAACCAGTCAGGATATTGGTATAATAGTATAATGGTTTAACCGGTAGTTCAGTAATTAAACCGCATACTGGTTAAACTGGATATACCTACTTATATTTATATAAACGTATAATAAAAAAAATTCAAATAAATAGATACTCAAATTTATTAATCTACTCAAAATTCACACAAACAAATAACTTTAAGTCTTTAACAAATATAAAGTCTAAATTACCAAACATATATCAATCCAAAAGTATCACTTAACATCCGCAAAATATAAATAAATGACACAAGTTCATAACTCACTCTACAAAACAAATAAATTTGGAGTTTTAACATTTAACACCAAAGAGTAAAAGTTGTCTCACATCGATATTATATTTTTGCACCAAATCCTATCTTAAGATAGAACTCCAAGATTACACAAATGTCAGTGAGATTACATACGAATGCAAGGAACCAAAATGTGTAATCTAAGTATGCCTTGGAAGCATGTGTCTTGAAATGTTGAATAAAAGTTGGAAATATGAGTCACCTTGTGATGAGTTTTTTAGTTTTTTTTTTCAAAAAGAAAATATATGTATAAACCGGCCAATTTAGTGAAATACCGACCGATTCACCAGGTTTTGACCAGTTTTTGACGGGTTTTAATACTTGGCCAGTTCAACATCTGTACCGTACCAGTTAGGAGACCGATTCACCAATTTTCCGGTTGAACCGGTCGATACGATCCGCTTTTTACATCACTGGTTGAGTATATGGTCTTTAAATCTTACAATATTCAATATGATATCTCTAATTGATTAATATTAATTTTGGATAATTCTTTTATAAATAAGATATAAAAATGGTACCATTCAAAAGTTAGATTTATAATTAAAAAATGACCCATGAGATTCTCACTTAGAGACAACGTCTAATAGGGCTAGTAATAAACTGAAACAACTTAGTATTTGTTCAAACTCGATTCGTCATTTAACTTGACAAATTTGGTTCATAAATTAAATGAGTCGAACTTGAGCTAGAAATTAATCTCGTTAAATAAACGAGTCGAACTCGAGCTGAATACAGTTTAACTCATTAGATTCATGAGCCGACACTATATATATAACCTTGTGCAATATTGTTTTTAAAATTGAATTAATTAGTTGGGTTATCGAGCTGAACCGTTTGGAACTAGAGCTCAACTTGACAAGGATTTGTTCAGCTCAAAACTCTACTCAAGTTCGATATGAGTTATTCTTTTACCTTGATTTCGCTTGGTTAAAATTCATGAGTTGTTCAACCCAGCTCGAATCGGTTCATTTGGACAACTCAAATAATTAAGTTATTTTAAAAAAAATTAATGATCTAACACTTGATATTAAGAGAAAGTGGATGAGTTAGAACTAGAGGTGTCAAAACAGGCTACCCGGACGGGTTCGAGCTAGCCCACATCATGTTCGAGCTAAACCGAACCGGGCTAAAAAGCCCGAATATATTTTATGCATATCAAGTTGTAGCCCAAACCCGCCCTAAGCGGGTTGCGGGTTATGGCGAGCCGACCCGCATAATTCTAAAAAAAATATTTAAAATTTAACAAATTTACTCTATTAATATATATATATCATTTGATATTAATGTATACTGTTTATCATACTTGTTATGCTCAATGCAACCAAACTTATAGACTTAATACCATGTGTTTGAGTTAAGACGTGATGTCAAGTCCACATATATGATTTTTAACATAACTTTAGATCTCTCATTTCTATTGGACTCTATCTCCCTTCCCTAACACAGTATAATAATTTGTAACTTCACTTTAATATATAAACATTTAGATACTATCAAAATATTATCACTTTGTTATATAGTAATGATGATATAGACTCAATTTTAGAATGAATTACATATGTCAAAGTATAATCACCCACGTAATATTGAAAGTGAAAAGGGTCAAGGATTGCATTAGCAATGTTTTGCCTATATTTTGATGAAGACAAGGAATTAGTTAATGCTTGAAGATGGCTCAACAATCAACATGTTGATGGCTCAAGTGGTGTCTTATTAGACTTAGGTTATAATTCTTTATTATCCTTTTAGAAGTATAAGATGTTTGCCATAGATATTGAGTCTAGGTTAGGTAAACCTAGGTGTGAGTCTCACAAGACTTAATAAAGTAATCAATCCACTAAAATGAGACATCATCTAGAAATATATGATAAGTAGGTTCATGCATTTGAATACATTGATTTTGTGCATTAAAAGTATTATATATGAAAATCATGTATTGCATGAGCATATATCATATCGGTAGTTTACCATGCATTAACAAGCTAATTCTTACACTGGTTAATCGATTAAGGTAATCCATTAATCGATTAATAGATTAACAGAAGTGCAGAGAATTGCAGTTTCAACAGAAAACTAAAAACTAAGAAAAGACCATATAGAAATCCAGTAGTTCATATGCATAAAAAGTCAAATAATAACATGCCTACTTGTTTCTATTGTGGTACACATGGTCACACATGCACTACATGCTTTATTAAAAAATTTGATGTGCCAAGTGGCATATATGTTTCGGTAAAGAAATGGCAAGATCCCATAGTTACTAACAAGAAGGGACCCAAAATAACTTGGGTACCCGAAAGAGACAAGTAAATTGTGTTTGTAGGTGTGCCAAAGGACATCTGAGCATCAAGGGATAAATCAACAAAAGATGTTCTAGGCACAAGGTTGGTGAGTAGATCAAGGTTATTATTGAGAAAAGTTATTGAAAAAGATTGTTGAATGAGCTTCCGTACTATGCTACCTACCAAGAGTACTTCTCTAAATAATTGAGGGGGAGAAGATAAAGGGAAGAACAATGAAAGGGGAGCAACGTACTTTGAATGTCAAATACACTATTCTAACATCATATCATCAAACTTTTCATCTAGTATCACCTAACACGTGGTATCACAAACAAGTGGTAATCTTGACCTATCACCAAAGGGTAAGCAAGGTAATTATATTAACAAGGTTAAAAAATTATTTCTTAGTAAACTCAAAATCGTGCTTAAAACTGTCAACTTTCTGTCATTAATCGATTAACCTCTCAGTATAATCGATGAAATGAGTTCCACTAGCTAAAGTCTTCTGAAATAAATCAACTTAATCGATTATATTTTGTGATAATCGATTACCTGAGCTCAAATTTTTATTTTTGAAATTTAATTCTTGCCGTTTTGTGGCTTACGTCTATATTTTTGAGTCAAGTACATCACATGGTTATGGTTGTACCATCGTTTAGTAATTTGTAACCATGTTTAACCATGCTAATTATGTTAAATAGAATTTGTTTTTGCGTGAATCTTGAACATGTATTAATTGTGTATTATAATTGAATGATTGAAATATGCCTTAAAATGAAAATAACCTAACAAGTGCTAACTAGTGCTACTAACAATTGGTAACCTAACAAGTGCTACCAAGTGGCATACATATATGTTTAATCATTCCATGTCTAAATTGTTTACATAATGGATATGTCATGCAAAATCTGTCTATATTCAGTTTTAGAGTAAAAAATCAACGCATTTGTTTAAGCTTCTCAAACTGGTTATTGCCTATGCTAATAATTACAGTTTTTCAAAACGAATTGTTATATCTCTTCTTACTTTTGACTAGAATTGAATATTCGTATCTTTTTTATAATGTCAAAAGGGAGAGAAAGGTTGATTGTTGTGTTTGATATCATTTGCAGGTTGTTATAAAAGATTCATTGCTTACCTGAGGGAGAGTACTTGAGGGGGAGAGCAAAGCGCTTCAATTTTGAATATTCAAAACCATTATGCCAATGTACAACATCATCAAGCTAATTCATCAAATGAAATGTATTATTTGATATGGTGTTTGTCCTCATCAAAAAGGGGGAGATTGAAAGTGCAAAGGGTCAAGGATTGCATTAGCAATGTTTTGCCTATGTTTTGATGAAGACAACAAATTAGCTAAATCTTGAAGATAGCTCAACAATCAACATGCTGAGGGCTCAAGTGGTGTCTTATTAGACTTAGGTTATAATTCTTTATTATCTTTTTAGAAGTCTAAGATGCTTGCCATAGATATTGACTCTAGTTTAGGTAAACCTAGGTGTGAGTCTCACAAGATTTAATAAAGTAATCAATCCACTAAAATGAGACATCATCTATAAATATATGATAAGTAGGTTCTTGCATTTGAATACATTGATTTTGTGCATTAAATGTATTATATTTGTAAATCATGTATTACATGAGCATATATCATATAGGTAGTTTACCATGCATTAACAAGCTAATTCTTACACTAGTTAATCGATTAAGGTAATCTGTTAATCAATTAACAGATTAACAGATGTGCAGAGAATTGCAGTTTCAACAGAAAACTGAAAACATTTGAAAACAATTATTTTCAAACAACCCGTTAATCGATTAAATGGGTACTTAATCGATTAACTCAGACTTTAAACAGTTTTCTATTTAAACTGAAATATCAGCATATGTGGCATAAGAATCAATACACTTTTACATCATTCTCTCTGCATATTTTTGAGTCACTCACTGTCATATCTAGAAGAAAATATTGGATGTTGAATTAGGAGAAAGATTAGATCATGTTAAGGGTTTAGTTTTCATATTCATATTGCATGATTCTTTAAAGAGTTTTCTTGCATCATTCTTATGTTTTCTTGAAAAGAAAAAGTGATAGTTTTCTTTATGATTGCATATTTTCAGAAACCTCATGCATGAACATTCATATTAGACTAGGACGTCGTGTGAGTTCTTGCTTAGGTTTTAGGCTTTGATCTTTATTGTAATATCCGAGTATTAAGTACTCATTCATAACTCAAAGCATTATTATTAAAGGATTGGAAAAATCCTAGCTGCGGTTAGGTAAGATGTTCATCACACAAAGACTTGGAGGACTTGGGATAAAGAGCGATACTTTGGCTAGGGCCGAATCGCGTAAGAAAGGTTTTCTTGGGAGGCAGTTTTGGGAAAGGTCAAACCAAGGGTGACGAAGTTCTTTGGGTTCCAAGAAGGGAGCGTTCGAGTCTTGTAATGGGAAGCGTATATGTAACGTACATTGTGTTCTATAGTGAAGAAGGAAAATCTCCCAAATCAGAGAGGAGGACTGAATGTAGTTTTGCAGTGGACAACAAAATGAACCAGGATAAAATCCCTGCGCAATCTTTTCTATCATTTTCTCTTTTATATTTGAAGATGTTTTGATGCGAATTTGGAGCTAATACTTTGCATGCTTGTTCCTTGCTATGTTCTTGTTCATCTTGCATAAAAGAATATGTTGTATATTTGTTTGTGTGTAGGTTAATAACTGTACAAGAAGTTGATCTGTCATTCTGTTTGTGTTACTGGTTAATCGATTAAGACTAGTCGTTAATCGATTAACTGAGCATTTTTCAGCAAGTGTGTAAAAACCAAAAAAGTGGAACTTGAGCTCCGCCACACCTATTCAACCCCCCTTCTAGGTGTATTCTGCCACTGATACCTAACAAATTTATGATCATATTCTTTACTTTCAGTCTAAAGATCTTTTGTATGTTTTTTATCAAAAAATTTAGTGTGAACTATTATGTTAAATTTAGTGTTGCGGAGTTCTCTACGGTAAACAATTATGTTTTCTTTTAGTATTGTTGTTAAAATTATTTTCTTTATTATGTTTTTGTTGTAGAAGTTAAATCTAATTAAAATGCACAATTATGAAATGAAAAGTGGAATCTATATGGTTTAATGTCTTCTTATTTGATTTGATACACTATTTTGTTATTATGCTGAAAATGATATTATGAAAAATAGGAAAAATAATATATAGTTAACTTTATAAACTATTGTAATTTAAAAATATATATGTTATATACATTACTCTATTTTTTATTGAAAGTTCATAACATAATATTTATTATATATTTTTATCATAAGTTATTTTGTACTGAGGCTTATTACCAAGTCAAATGTCCCTAAAAAGAGAAAATAAGGGAAAGCGGGTAGCCCGAACACGTCTAGGTAAGCCCGGCCCATGCCCACTTTTAATATAGTCTGGTTGGGCTGGGCTAAAAAGCCTGAATTGAATATACTTTCGGGCTTTGGCAGGCCTGGCCGACCCGAACGACCCATTTTTACACCTCAAGTTAGAACTTTTAATTGTTATTAGTGTAACATTATCTTTATACCATGGCCGATTTCACCATTAGCTAAATTTTAAGGGGTAATTAAGAAAAAATAATTAGTTCATAGTGTCTATTTACAAAAAGCATAAATTAAGTGTTTTTATTATAGATTTTCCCTTAAAAATTAAGATTTTTGAATTCTTTATCAAACTTTTGTTTGGAATTTAAAATCATTTTTAAACTATGAAAATTTTAAAATATCAAACTTCTATTTGGTTCTTTAAAATTAAATTTTATAATGAAAAATAAAAATAAATCAAAGATAATTTAAATCTCCATAAAAAAAACTATAGGAATTTGTGATCAATATTAATATGTAATTTGTAATAATAAACATAGTATGTAAAATTTGAATAAAGTTGATATATATATGTATATTATCTAAATAGTAATATTTGAAAATAAAATTGAGATTTTTTTAAAAGTAAAACTATTTTTTGCACCTTATACTCAATTGAAACCGATATAATTATCAAAGTATCAAAAGTGGTAAATAAACTTCAATTTTTCTTTTTGGATTCTCAATATTAATTTTTAACTCTTTCTAAGTGTAATATAATTAACAATGAGGAATGTTGATGTCAAATGTATATTTTTATTTAAAATTATTACTAATTTCATTTTTGAAAACTAAATTTTCCTATGAAAATGGATGAAAAAACAAAGATGATTTAAACATCTTTCATAGTAATTTTAAATTGTAGTTGTGATAAATAATAATAAATAATTGTTAATTTTAAATAAAGTTTTTTATAGTAGAATATAGTTTTTATTTTTTTAGGAAATTATATAAACTGTACTATTGGAAAATCAATTTAATATTTTTTAAATATGAAAATGATATTAATTCTCAAACTATTTTCTGGAATTTAAAATCAATTTTGATAGACCAAAATTTAAAAATGTTAAACGTATTGTTTTTACCCTTCCTAATTATAATATTATTTTGAATGAGGAAAAATGACAAGTTAAACATGAAAATAACATTTTGAAATCTAAAAATATACTTTTGACACATCTTAATTAAAATAAAATTTTCATTGAAGAAAATCGATATTAATTTAATTTTGATTTAAAATTTTTATTATTTTGATTCTTAAAAACTAAATTTATTTTAACTAAATTTTGACACTACTATGTCACGATGTATTCTCCTTCACCTTAGATTATCGAATGAGACCCCCTTGGTGTTAAGTGTGAAACGAGTATGCTGCCAAACTTCGGAAGCTTCAGAAATAAACACAAGAACAAATCAGTAGGTTTGTGAGTTAAAATTCTTGCATGATAACCCTAAGGTAAAGATATCTTTTAATCTATCATGGACTCAATCACTTTCATTCATCCGGTTCAAGATTACATATTCTTGAACCATCCCTTATTATCGAAAGTCTTATTTAGAAAACAATCCATTTTAAACTAAGACTTTAACAAAGCTTGTACTTTTAACTCTAACACAAATTAATACTTTCATGAAGATATTTTAAGGCATATTCACCACTTTAGGGTAAGTTTCTTAACCAAAATCAACACTTTAAATCAATATCTCTTAAGTTAAACTTACCACTTTAAAGTAAACTAACTCAAGTGCATTCAATAAAACTCTATGGTCATCTCAACATATTTCATTCTATAGTAACCACAAGGGTTGATCGTGTTGATCACATAACCAAGAACAACATATTAAAAGATAACATTTTAAATCAATATTTCTTAAGTTAAACTCACCACTTTATAGTAAGTTAACTAAAGTAGATTCAATAAAACTCTAGTTATCTCCACACATTTCATTCTATAGTAACCATAAGGGTTGATAGGGTTGATCACATAACCAAGAACAATATATCAAAAGTTATCATTTTAAATCAAGATTTCTTAAGTTAAACTCACCACTTTGAAGTAAACTTATCTTAACAACGTCCCCACTTTAACTAATTTACTATCCAAGACTTCATAACACTTTAAGTTTATGAAGTCAAGACTTTACTAAGTTAACTTTTATCCCAAATCATTACTTGAACTTGGAAATCAAAGGATAAAATTTACTAATTAAACCCTTAACACATAATACTTTAAAACAACACTTTTTCAACAAAAAATCATCATTTCCTTAATATGGTTCACAACTTCACTAATGTGCCCAAGATGTGTCATCCAACAACATTTCATTCTAGGTAATCACATGGCTTTTTAGTGTTGATAATACATCCATTAAGCACACTAACCACACTACTTTAACACTTTCAAATACACTTAAACTCATAAACATTTTGGATTTCAAAAATAGAAAATAAACTTTTCCTAGACACATATAGGCCACGATTTTTAGGTCAAATGGCAAGGAAAAAGTTTTGGTTTTTCAACTTATCATTAAACACATTCAAACACCAACAACACATTTTCTAGCATTAAATAGAAAAATAAACTATTCTAAAATTGTCCAAGACTATGATTTTCAAGCCAAAAACAAGTGGAAAAATCCAAGCTTTACATGATTTAAAAACTCTTTAAAGGTTCCTTTGATTACATAATCATCTCATTTAATTAAAATAAAAAAAACACTTAAATCCAAAACATTAAAAAAACAGCTCCATGAACGACATAACAAAATATGATAACTATCTAATGATGTATGTGGGAGAGATTGAGAAAACAAGAAGAGAAATACCTTGAAATCTCTTAGAAATGATCTCCCTCAAGGCCAAGGGGTTGCTTTTATAGATGGGGAAATCAAATTTTCGGGGAAAGATCAAGGTGGATTCCCAAAATCATGGTGATGTAAGGAGTTGATGAGTAATTTTGGGATTGTGCAAGAGATTGTACTTTTGCTTACTCAACAAGCAAGCTTAACTCATGAATGATGATATGACTAATGCTATAAAAACATCGTGATTAAAATCATACCCGGGTATTATCGGTTAAAACTCGGTCGAAGATTAAAAATCTCCCGATTTGGAGTTACGTTTAGAACGTCGCAACTTGGATTTTGCAGTGAAAAATATCTACAGATGAGTTATGGACAAACTTGATGTCCATTTTGAGATGAAATAGTATTTCGAAGATAATGGCGCAATCAGAATTCGATTCCGAATTACGGAACTCAAAAATCAGCTTTTGGGCCGAAATTAGGGTGAATTTTGGCTGAAAGAGGTCCGAAGACTTTCCGTCACAGAAAATTATGAACATTTACTATAAATTAGGAAATTATAATTCAAGACTAAAACTTAACCGAGGTTTAGCATAAATCAATACCGATTAATTTATAAAATTAATCTCTAGTTAATTAAATATTTAATAATTCTCACATAGAAAATCAGAGTGTTACATCTATCACTTTAATTTTAAATCAGAGTGATGATGAATAATAAAAAATTATTAGTAGATATTTCTTGAGCAAATTATATAAATATGAGTTTTTAAAAATCAAATTGAGATTTGCTTCTTTTAAAATGAAATAAAATCTTATTATCTCTCAATTTTTTATTTGGAACTTCAAGTAAATTACGAAATATTGAACTTAAAAATTTAAAACATGCTAAATAAACATGAAGAAATGTTTTTGGAGTCTTAAAATATTCTTTTGAGGCTTCCTATGTATAATACCATTATGAATAGGAAAAAATGATACCAATTTTATCTTTAATTTAAAACTATTTAAGAATAATAATGCATTATTCGTAAAAGTAAATAAATTATTTGAAGATAATAATCCTGAAGTCTGAAAATATACCTTTGATGTTTACTAAATGTAACAACTTTTCAGTATTATATTTAAAATTAATGTTTATTCTAGAAAGTTAATATTTACCAATCAAAATTGATTATAAATAAAAGATGATTTGAATTTTTGTCACTAGAATTTTAAATCAATGTGGTGAGGAATAATAGTATATTATTAATAATAGTAAATAAAGTAAGTGAAAGTAGAGTCTATATTTATTGAGGATATTATATAAATAGTAGTATTTGATGATCATATTGAGATATTTTATAAAATTAAAAATAAAAGTTATTTTTCAAACTATATTTTTGAACTTTAAGTCTATTCAACTAATTGAATTTTGAAAATTGCAAACGTAATTAATTAATTTGAAGAAGTATTCTTTTGGAGTCTAGGAAATATATTTTTAACTATCAAAGTATATTAATATTTTAAATGTGGAAAATTGACACCAATTATTTTTTGGTTTAAATTTTTTAAGATTTCGATTACAAAAAGTGTCATTTGAAATGAAAAAAGGAAATAACACAAAAATAATTTGAATCATCATGTTTTTAATTTTCTGTGAAAGTGGAGATGAATTAAAATATGTTATTACTAATATTAAAAACATTTGTTCTAGTAGAGTCAATAAGTATTTGATAATTTTATATAAATAGTAGTATTCAAAAATTAAATTGAGTTTTCTTTTAAAAAATTGTCAAATTTTTTGTTCTTTCACAAACCATTTTTCTGAATTTAAAGTCAGTGAATTTCAACGTATGGAATCTTGAAATTGCTGAATAAATTTGAAATAATTCTTTTGGTGTCTCAAAATATATTTTGGACGTTTCCAAATTATAACATAATTTTAATGACAGAAATTGATCCCAATTATAATTTATTAACTTTTATTACTACTTTGATTTCCAAAATATTAAGTTTCAAATGGAAAAGGAAAATAAAGCAACACAATTTGAATATCCACCTCTATAATTTTATATCAAATTGGTCGAGAACAGTAATATTTTATTATTAATAGTAAACAAATGTACAAACCTGAAATTGTTAAAATTTTAAATTGATATATGTTTATTAAAAGATTTCCAAATTAGTAATACAAACAAAAATTAATGAGTTTTGTTTTGTTTTAAAAAATGTCCAAAATTGTAATTCTTTCTAAAATTGATTTGTGGAAATTAAGTAAATTAAAACATGAAACTTTGAATAGTTTAATCTTGATAAATTTGAAAATAATATTTTTTAGGAGTAGGAAAATCTACTTCTGATGCATCATAATTACAATACAAATTTTAATGAAGAAAAAATACATTATTTTTAATTTTTATTTAAAAAATTAATAATTTGATTTTGTTCCAAAAGGGAAATAAATCAAATAAAAATATTTAATTATAAATAGTAGTATTTAAAAATAAAATTGAGTTTTTAAAGTCAATTTCAACTAATGGAATTTTGAAATTGTCAAACTCTTTGAATTAACTTCAAAATTATTCTTTCGAACTCCTAAAATTACTTCTGTGTTTGACATAACTCATCTTACTTTTACACATCCATATGTGCAATATGAAAATCAAGATTATATAGTTATAGGTTGAAAATTGGTTAATGATTTGTTTGATTTAAGAATATTTAAATATATTGATTTTAATTTAATTAGATGAAACCAATAGCAAAGAGATAACACTAGTTATAGACGGAATTTCAATATAAAGTAAGAGAGAGCATGAAACATTTATTAGATGGAAAGAGTGTACATATAACTATAATATTAGGGTTTCAAATATAAAGGTGGACTAATGTTTGGTTTAAGTAGAATAGCCGATCTCAACAAAGATTGAATATTCACATTAGTCCTTTAAAATTTTTTACGTGTATTAATTTGATTATTGAAAAATAAAAATCGAAGTTATAAAAAAATTAATTTAACTTATGTTTGATATATTTGGGAATCACTATGGGACAAATAAGTATTTAGTCAACAAAAAATTATTTGTATAAATTGAAGTTGAACCACATTTACAGAGTAAGCTGGAAGGAAATCTAGAATCAACAAAAGAAGTCATTCACATTAATACAACTTCTCTTAATTCTCTTTTATGTCTTCTTCAACTTCTCTCAAAGTTCACCATGTCTACTCGGTGGCGCCGCCAGATGCAACCACCGCAACCACTTTGCCCCTCACCTTCTTTGACATATTCCACCTTAGATTACCAGCAGTTGAGCGTCTTTTCTTCTATGAATTCCCAAACCCAACAACAACAACAACTTCATTCTTTGATGTTATTGTTCCAAATCTGAAACACTCTCTTCAACTCACACTCCAACACTTCGTTCTTCTTGCTGGTAACATCACTTGGCCTCTTGAATCATCTAAACCCATTATCAACTATGTTCCTGGTGATACTGTACCCTTCACTGTTGCTGAATCCAAAGCTGATTTCAACCATCTTTCTTCCAATCTTTGTGAAGTTGTGGTGGACCGTGATAATTTAATACCTCGCTTGCATATTTCTCATGAACAAGCATCTGTTCTAGCCCTCCAAGTTACACTCTTCCCGAATTTAGGGTTTTGTGTTGGAATAACAACACATCATGCTGTTTTGGATGGAAAGTCCTCGACCATGTTTTTTAAAACATGGGCCTATATTTGCTCCAAGCTCGATCCTTTAACAAAATTACCATTACCAGGTTTATCTTTACGTGAAGATTTGATTCCTTTCTTTGATAGATCAGTGATAAGTGATCCCATTGGAATCACTGAAGCCTATGTGGACAATTGGTTGAATCATGAAGGACCGAATAATAGAAGCCTCAAACTTTGGGATAGCATTACTGAAGTGAAGACAGAACTAGTAAAAGGTTTGTTTGAATTAACACCTTCATGTATCCAAAAGTTGAAGCAATATGCACAATCAAAGCTGAAAATTAAGGTATCAACGTTTTCTGTTACCTGTGCTTATTTGTTAGCATGTTTAGCCAAAGTAGAAAAACCAAAGGCTGATAAAGTAGCATTTATATTTGGTGTGGATTATAGATCTCGTTTGGACCCACCAATTTTGCCAACATATTTTGGGAACTGTGTTTTACCTCAATTAGTTCTTGCTGAGACAAATAAGTTATTAGGGAATGATGGGTTTATTAATGCTCTAGAAAGGATAGTTGATGTTTTGAGTAAGATAGACGATGTAATGCTAAATGAAGCAAAAAATTGGGAGTCAAAAATGCAATCTGCAATGGGGGGAAGATTATTTGCTGCTGCTGGGTCCCCAAGGTTTGAGGTTTATGATACTGATTTTGGATGGGGTAGGCCTAAAAAAGTGGATGTTTCTTCTGTTGACAAAAGAGGAGCTTTTTCTCTTTCTAAGAGTAAGAAGAATGATGGAGGGGTTGACATTGGTTTGGCTTTGAACAAGGGTCAGATGGAAGCTTTTGCTGCTCTTTTTGATCAAGAAATTGAATCCTTTTAATGCTGTTAAGATTCACAGATTTGAAGTATGTTAAGAGAAATAAGAGTTTGTCATTTATGCTGAACTGGATTTGAATGTTTTGATTTGGTGCCATAGGCATGTATTTCAAAACCTTTATCCAACTTGTGAGAGTTTCATTTGTATCGTGAAATAAATTATTTTCTGGTAATAATTATCTTATCCTTCTTATTTTGTTTATGGTTTATGTCAAGTGTCAATTTATACGAGCTCAATTCAACTTTTTGTTGATAGGGAGAAATAATTATAAAAAATTGAAATAAGTGAAGCATTTAGCTTTTTTAATATAAAAGGGGGTCTGACAAGTGCCAAAAATGCATATATTTTATACACTTTTTATGATACTTCTCCTTGGTAAAATTGAAAAAACCAACTTAATTCAATACTTTTTGGATAAAATATCATAATCTTGTATATATGCTTTGTGTATTTCATTTTTATTATATTTTGTAAGATTTAGATGGAAAATAGAAGAATTAATCAAATACAAACAAAGTGCTTAAAATAGGCCAAAATGATCCACAAATGACATGCTTAAGCTTGACGTAGTAAACTATGTGCTTAGCCTTAAGCATGACTCAACAAGACTTGGCCTATGTGGAAAAATATGGAGTCAACTTGAAGCTGCTCACTAAACAGCTTAGCTTGGGCCAAGCCACGCCTAGCTGATCTGGACACCAACTTAGCACAGTCAGACCTAACCTGACACGGTCAGAACACAAGCCAACCTGCTCAAGTAGACAGCTTAGCGGAGCACCTGGACCGCCTAGCTTGGAATCACACACCTGACAAGATTAGCAAGCACCAGGCCACATTACCATCAACACGGTCAAAACTGCTCAAGCCAGAGAGCTTAGCGGTGCCACATAAGTGCCTGGCGGTTTGCACCCAGCAACTTGGTCAAGTTGGCTTAGCCACCAAGCAACCGTGACATCATGCATTACCTCACTTCAAGTAGCCTCCTTAAGTTTTTCAGAGGTAGCTCACAATAGATGGATCAATAGCTCACAACTAGCTTGGGTGAGTCAGCCCCAAGCAGGTGACTAAGCTGCTTGACCAAGTGACCAAACTCATGCTGAAGGGTTTGGTGTGCAGCTTGGCGGTGGAAGAGAGGAGCTTAGTGGTGACAGAGAACTCCTATAAATAGGAGACACTTCAATGCTTAATTCATTCATTCATACACACATTTTTCTTACTCCACGTTCCACTTGTCTCTAGAATATGAAATTCTCTATTTTTGTACTTCTTCTTTGTAATTTCTTGGAGGATTTCTTCTCCAAAGTAGTTTAGGTAAGTTTATTTTGTAGTTTCTCCTTAATTCAATAAGAGAAGGAGTAATCAAATGAGATGTAAAAGTTCACTTTGCAATCTCATTTGTGCATGTAAAGTGTCTTAAATCCTTGGATTAAGATGGCTAATGCTCCTAAATTTTAGTTGAAGTTTAGGTCAATAATATTTCCTATAATTTCTTGTTTTATTATATTGAATCATGTTTAAGTTATTACTTAGACAATTTCAATTCTTTAGAAAGTGCTTAATACGGTTTTAGCTTGATCACCTAAAACTTGATTTCAAGATCCAAAATGCTTCTTTTTAAAGTTTTGACAAATGAACTAAAAAGTAGGAACACACCTTAGTTCATTTTCCAAATCAAAACATCTATTTTAAGCAACTTGTAATCATAGATAATCAATGCTTACAGAGCCTGAAATAAGGCGTGACAACTTATTTCGTCGAGTGGCAGTTTTTTATTGATTAGTGGTATTTTGTAAGGTTTGAAAATCACTTTTTTCTCGTTGGGGGACTGGGGGAAATTTTATGAACTGATGTTTGGAATAACCAAAGTATAACACATCTTTTATAAACATTTTTCATAGAAACATGTTAAGAAATATTTCCATCATTCAAACTAAATTTTCTCCTCAAGAATTTGTGCATAATATTTGTTTATGTTTATTTATGTTTACTTGTTCAAAGTCCATAAACAAAATCAATCAAACCAAAAATGTGATCAAAACTTTATTAGTAATATAGCATGTTTATAATAATGTTCTATTAGGCAATTCCTTGTGGTTCGACATAACCCTATACTATACTACAATTGAATCTTGAAAGAGATGCAAATGTAAAATAGTAAAGTGTTAACTTATAAATTTATTTGTTGACAAAGAAAGAAGCCTTGAATCAAAGTGCAATTTAATTCATAAATTTTATATTTGTGAAAAGGAAAAAATACACAGTTATAATGAGTGATTTAACTAATATCTTTTACTTTATGTCATTTACTTTCCGCAACTAACATTTATTTTCTGTCATTTACATTTCCGCAACTAACATTTATTTTTTGTCATTTACATTCGCAACTAACATTTATTTATTGCTTTATTTTTTTTACCAACCCTTCAAAAGAAGTGGTGCGGTTAAATTATAACTTTATTGCTTTATTTATTTGTTCTTTACTAGCCTTCCATAAGGAAGTAGTTTGGTTAATAAAGGAAAACAAAAATAAATATCACTCATTATCACTTGTGTTAAATTGCAAAATTCATATCATTATGTTGAAGTTGGAATTTATTCCAACAAAGCCGGGATGGTATAAAATTGTTCATAATACCACAAAGCTAAGTTTTTTATTAAATGAACATTCTTGAAACCATTATACCGATGTTGAAATTTATTCCAACAAAGCCGAGATGGCGAGCTAAGAGTCAACTTGTCATTAAATAAATCAATCGGAAATTTGTTGTCTCAAAAGCAAGCAGAAATACTCTTCCAACAAATTGACGCCGTTGTCGGGGAATTGCTAAATAATATGATTTATTATTTATTATGCTATATTATTAATAATCTTGTACAAAATCTTTTTCTTCATTTTTGTACAAATTAATTTGAATTTTTATAAAAATGTAAATAATAAACTCTATCCTAATCTTGTTTGTTGTTTATACTTTAGATTTCTTTCCCTACGAATTTCTTTGTTGGAAATAAATACGATTTCCATTTTTGTTTATCTCAGGAATATGGCTTACAATCAGAACATTGATATTCATGATGAAGTTGATAACTTCATGAAGAAGTTTCAACAGAAGTTAGATCAAATACATAAGAAATTGGCAGAATTACCTAAACAGTTGATAAACATCAAAAATGAGAAATTTTGGTGCAGCCAAAGCCATAACCGGAAGGAGATTTGTTTCATAAACCAACATCAATCTCCTCAAAAAAAACTAAAGGAGATATTGGAGCAGTTTATACAAACAACCATCACACGTCAAAAAGGGACCGAAGATGCTATCAAAAGAATGGGAGATCATATAAGGTAGATAACTGAAATTCAGTCAAACTCAGTTATTTCAGCACACTGCGAAAGTATCACGACAAGAAGAACTATGTAGTTTTGATTTCTCTATTGTAACTAGAGATATGTAGGATCAGGTACTTCCATGTCAAGCACAAAAACTAAAAATAAAATATTTTTGGTCTTTCTTTTTGTTTAATGATGTGAAGGTAAGATTAATATTTTGAACAAAAACCCACATGATTGATCTAGATACTGTTTTTATAACTGACGGTATGAGGTTCCTAACACTTTCCTTATCCATAACATGTACTGTGTTTTTCTGAACACATTTAATTAAGTAATTAGTTATTAATGAATTAATTATAAAAATTAATCAGTAATTTTTTAGGCTAAACCTCAGTTAAGTTTTAGTATTGTATTATAATATTCTTGCTTGCCCTATTTTTTCAAGATTTTTGGAGAATAAAAGTTTCTGAGACGATTTCGGGTCGTTTTATCGAGTTTTCAGCCAGTTTTTGAGTTCCGTAATTCGAAATCGAATTCCTATTTCGCTATTGGCTTTGAAATATTATTTATATTCAAAATAGACACCAAGTTTGTACGTAACTCATCTCTAGGTATTTTTCACATCGAAATTCAAGTTTCGACGTTTCGGGTAAAAAACCTAAATCGATAGATCGTATATTTCTGGACAAAGTTACCCGATAATACTCGGGCACGACTTCAATTGTGAAATCATGTCACATCAATCAAGTAGGAGTATTAATCACATCATGGGTTAATGACTTGTCAAACAAGCAAAGTCAAAGCTTCCATAATCCCCTAAATCACTCACCAAATATCCTCACTCCACTTCCATTAGACACATCACCTAAGCTAGCCTAAAGCTAGATTGCATTTCATTAATTTTCAGATTTGAGAGAGGGTGAGGCTCTCCTATAAATACTTCATCCCATCCTCTCATTTTTACACTAATTCTCCTAAAGAAAGTTAAGGTATTCTTTCTCTTTTTTCTCTTCTCCATTTTTCTCCACATACACCATGAGAAAGTCATGATCTCTTAGTATGTTATTCATGAAGTTGAGTTTATGTTTGTTTTCTTTAAATATTTTGTAAGTCATGACTAAAGGGGATGATAATGAAATCATATGAACTTTTGTGTAGTTTTTGACTGATGTTATTATACGACTCTAGAGATAATCAAGAAACCTGGGGGTAATGTAGATTTAACATCAGTCTCTCCTCCTAGAGAAAACATCATAGAAGGGAAAAGTTAAATGACCATGGGGTTGATGATGAGCCATAACCAAATGATGTTGGAGAAGAAGAAGGTGTTGAGTAGGGGGAGCAACCCCCTACGCTACAGCATAGGAAAAGTGATAGAAAGTGACTTTTATCCAGTAGATACCCCAATTCGAAATATACAGTAATAAAGTCTTGAAGAACAAATGGGTGTTCAGGCTAACGAAAGATGGTGATCAT
Organism: Lupinus angustifolius; assembly: GCF_001865875.1. Classification (NCBI taxonomy): domain Eukaryota; kingdom Viridiplantae; phylum Streptophyta; class Magnoliopsida; order Fabales; family Fabaceae; genus Lupinus; species Lupinus angustifolius. Next base: position 1,720,651 of record NC_032013.1, read on the forward strand.
CTAGTCAAATAAAAAGCTCGCTTGGTCGTGAAAGGCTTTGGACAAAAGTGATGAGTAGATTTTGACGAGATTTTTTCTCCTGTTGTCAAAATGAGTTCTCTTCGAGTTATACTCGGATTGACAACTAGCTTAAATCTAGAGCTTGAGCAATTAGCTGTGAAGACTGCATTTCTCAATGGAGATTTGAAGGAAAAGATCTACATGGATCAACTAGAAGGATTTGAAGAATCTGGGAAGGAAAACATGGTTTGCAGTTTGAAGAAAAGTTGGTATGGATTAAAATAGGCTCATAGGCAATGGTACAAGAAGTTTGACTCGTTCATGGTGAGTCATGGATATACCAAGACTAATGCATATCATTGTGTATATGTTAAAACATTTCCAAGAGACAAATTCATTATCCTTTTGTTGTATGTAGACAATAAGTTGATAGTGGGACAAGATGCAAAGATGATTGGTGAGTTGAAGAAAGAATTATCAAAGTCTTTTGATATGAAGAATCTAGACCTTGCTAAGAAAATTCTAGGCATATAGATTTTGCGAGACCGGAAGGCTAAGAAGTTATCATTGTCACAGGAACAATATGTGGAACGGGTTCTAGAGAGATTCAACATGAGGAATGCTAGTTCGAAAGAGAAGAATGACATGGCTAATATTTCCTACTTCTCTCTAGAGTTGGGAGTTTAATGTATGTCATGGTTTATACTCGTCCAGATATGCTCATGCAGTTAAAGTTATTAGCAGTTTCCTTTCCAACCTTGAAAAAATAATTAGGAAATGGTAATGTGGATTATGAGATACTTGAGTGGTAGCTCTAAAATGTGCTTGTGATTTGAAGGACCAGAAATAATCCTGGAAGACTATGCAGATCTAGATATGGGTGGTGATATTGATGGTAGGAAATCTACATTAGGGTTTGTATTTACTTTTGCAATGGGAGTTGTGCCATGGTAGTCAAAGATGCACAAGTGTGTTGCCTTATCTACAACTGAAGTAGAATACATTGCCATGATTGAAGCAGATAAAATAATGTTTTGGTTGAAGATGTTTCTTCAACAGTTGTGAATGAAGCATGAAAGATTCGTGATCCATTGCAATAGTCAAAGTGCTCTGGATTTTATAAAAAAAATATGATGTACCACTCTCATATAAAGCATATTGATGTTAGATATCATTGGCTACGCCATGCAGTTGAAGAACAACAATTCAAGCTAAAGAAGATCCACAAACTGTAAAATTCTACCGACATAAAGACAAAAGTTGTAGCACGTGAAAAGCTTCAATTTTATGCCAAGCTGGTCGGCTTGAATCATAGATGAATGTTTCAAAATTTCCCCATTGGCTGAAGGGAGAGAATTGTGGCATCCAGCCCATGTGAAATGTTAAAGCCATAAAACAAGGCATTCATTTCATAAAGAAGGAAAGTCTTTGACGGTGTAGTATATAGGCATAGGCGGTACAAAATAAGGCATTGTTTTCACACTACACAAAATCCTCTATAAATAGAGGTGCTCATCTTCAGTTGTAGAATATGATAGAGAAAAGAATGCCGAAGCAAAGTTAAAGCTTTTGGTAGTGAGTGAAAATAGAGATTGTGAGTAAATCCTAAAGAGTGTAGAGTGTGTGAAAAATACATTGGGCTAATTTTAGGTTTTATCTCTATTATTCATTGGTCCTACATGTTATAGTATTTGAATAGGAAGGGTCTCACTGGGAAACATTATATTTGTAACTCTTGTATGAGAAGAGTGTGTAAATGATATTGTGATTGTCCTACATATAGTAGAATATTTTCGGAGATTGTCCTGTGGTTTTTCCTTGGAATTTTAAGGGTTTTCCATGTTAAAATTTGGTGTTTCTTTTTTCTTTACATTGCACACATTTATTTTACTCCACTGCTGAGTTTGTAGATTTATTTCCACTGGACCTATTTTGGTGCTCATTGCCACATCACAGTATCATTTAATTTAAACTTTAAATCAATATCAGAGCCAACAACTATGTCATGAGACCAAGGCGACTTCTCTCTAGTATGGTGGTTGTGTATGAATGGTAGTTCTCTATGGGTGGGAGCCATAAGGTGGTTTGAGGTTAGGGTTAAAGGTTTAAGAAACTTGAGTGAATGATGTTGAGAGTTCAAGGCTTACTTATAACAATTTAAAAAAGAGTCATAAAGTGGTCTAATGATTAAGATGAAAGTTTTAAGGAATGTATTGAAAGAGGTTGAGGGTTTGAGGGTAACACCTCAGCCCTGACATGCGACCTCTCAGGCCCATTAATATACTGAGCATTGACTATTTATCCATGAGGTCACGGGTTCAAGTCGCGGAAGGCTCCCCTTGGAGGGGAATAAAATACTATAGGAGTATTTAAGCTTAATGGGTGGCATGCTCAGTATATTCATGGGTCTGGGAGGTCGCATGTCAGAACTAAGGTATTACATTGAGTCTCACCTAAACAATTTGAAAAAAAGAGTCATAAGGTGATATAATTATTAGGCTTAAAGGTTTAAGAAATGGAGTGAATGAGGTTGGACGTTCGAGTCTCATCTAAAAATATATATTAACATACTAACATTTAACCTGTAAAAAAATATGTATTTGAGTATCCATCTAGTCTTTTGATATGTTCATTTTTCAGGAATAATAATAGTTATATAAAAAATAAATCAGAAATAAAAAAACATACACAAATACAATGTCATTATTAGTTTATATAATATATATTAGTTTGCCCACATAAAATTCACAATAGTACACTACACATATATAGTGCTTAACATATATGATAAAGAGCCAAATATGAATGTGCTCACAGTGTATGAGATTTATACACACTTAGTGTGTTATTTACCATTCATGTTAAATCATCATTTGTTTTTTAAAAGTATTATAAATGAATAATTCAGATAATGGGATTTCAGCGGTGGTTGAGGGTTGTTGGATATTTGGCGGAGAAGGTAAGATACCTGCATATTTACATCATTCATATTTCTTTATCAAATTATATATAAATATTTACATTTATTTATTTATTTATTTATATATATATATATATATATATATATTACACTCTAACGTAAATGCTGAATATTTTTACTTGACTTATTTTTTTGATGGTTTTGAAGATATATTGGGACGGCTAATATAGCAATTCTGCTTCAATGTTGGCACCCTTGTTGAAGAAATTCCTACGAAACTCTCCAAATGTCATGGATTTGTATCTAGGTGCATCGTTTTCATTCACCATATTATTTGAAGGTTCTATGATGCTTTCACATGATGGATATATGAAATAAGCAACACTTGTACGTGAAGTGCTTGAATTTGTTACAACTCGATGTTCAGCACCAATAAGTCTTCCATTACTTATGATCTGAAAGAGTTTGAGGGCAAAATTTAATAAAATCTATGTCTTCCTTGAAATAATAGGTTAATGGAAATTCATAATTTGAAACATACTTTTTTCACATTACAAATACAATATTAATGTTTAATAACACTGACTTAACATAATCCAATATTATAGAAATTCGACAAAGCTAGAGTCACATAAATCGTACAATATTTTAGGATCGATGATGATTTACCTGTAAGAGTAAGCCTATGTTAACCACGAATGCGTTCGGAATTGGCTCAACTACAATCCATTCTCCATCCTTGAAGACTTGAAGTCCATGTACCTTTTCATCTTGAAGCAAAATGGTGATAATGGAAGGATCACGGTGCTTTACTACACCCAATGTTAAACTAGGGTTAGGGCATGGAGGGTAATGATGAACAATCAATGCTGGATTTTCAGTAAGTTCTCCACAGAAATATTCTTGGTTAAGTCCTAAGCCTTCACAAAGTAGCTCCAAAATCTTAAATCCCAGTGTCCCTAGTTCTTGTGTATATTTCCTAACAATCTCTCTGAAAAATTCCGAAACTAAACTATGTTATCATTTGCTAATTCAATTGGCTTGACACATTAATTTCTATGCAATCTGAGCTTGGATTTAATTAACGTTTAATTTTTCCATATTCCACAATAATTTTATTAATAAAACATACCTAACTAAAGCTACAATGGTCATTCTTAGATCACTTGTCTCAAATGATATCATATTTCCTGTCTTGGACCAATTAGATATTATCGCATGAATAAAAAGAATAGTTAAAAAAAAAACAAAAGATAACATTCTAATTAATCTGGGATAGGAAATGAAACATTCTTAGGGGCATGTGATCTTTGTTTCATTCTTCTCACCATTTATGAAATTTGAAAAGTTGAAAAGCAATCACCCAATGTGCTTGTGTTAATAAAAGTTTTCTACATTGTAATATTTTCTCTTCAAGTTACTATTTTAAAAGGCAAAAGAAAAACATTTTACACTAACCATATATTAAATTTAATTATCTATTGAATTAGTGTATTACACTGTTTCCTTAAATATCTAATCACTGGTCATTTCAATGTAATTCCTTAATCAAATATGGTAATAATGCAATCACTTCCTCACTATAGTTTTAAAAGCAACGATACTAGACCGAGAACACTTCCAAGTAAATCAAAATCAGTTGCCATGATGAAATATAAAAGTTGATTTTAGTAGTCCACATAAAATTACAATTTTATCCATGTGACATAGAGTTTGTTTTTTTTTTAAGAATGGAACTCTGTAAATGAAAAAAAAAAGATATGTATATAGATAACAGAATATTTCTTCTTAATATCAACCTTAAGGATTTAGAATAAGGATACTAAAATCAAACTTTCCATTATAATAGAAAATATTTATTAATTAAAATAAAAATAATTATTATTTTTCAATAAGCATCTGTTTCTATTTTTGTATTAATATTAGTTATGAAAACCCACAAAAAATTACAAATTTTTCATATTCAAATATTCTAAAAGAGAGATGGAAGTAATAGAAGTATAGAACACACAGATTACCTGAAAGAATTGTAATTGACCTCATATTACAATTTTGTCCTACACAATTATGTAAAATTCATATCTAAATTGCATCTTATTTGTAAAATAAATATAACTAAAAAGGTTGGATTTATGCCAATCAAATAAATTGGCCCATGGAATTGCACGAAAATAGAATATCAAATGTCATATTCCATCGCAATTTAGTTACACAAAAGTCTTCATTGATGTCAAATCAACAAATCATAATTTTTTAATCACCATTTAACTTAATTAAAACCCATAAGTTTTAGTCATTTGATTTTACATCCTTTGCATAGCATGTAAAGAGATATCAAAATAGGTTATCTAATGGATTTGGGTTAGTCCATACAATACTCCTAATAAAAGTTTGGTTACAAGTTACAATTCAAATTCACTTTAAGCAGGTTCTCCTAATATGATTGGAATAATATTAACAAATTAATTTAAATTTTAACTATTTTTAAAAGAATACAATTAAATATTAATGGATAATTTTTTTAACACACTTACTCAGTTAGCCTTACTTTATAGTGTATTAAAAATAATGTATTACTAATATTATGTGTACACTTTGTCTTCACAATACAGTTTTACAAGCTTATAAAATTATTAGTACAATTTCTAAGTCAATAGTGGAGAATTCAATCGGTACAATCTATAGTAGGAAGACAACAAAAATGTGTTCCCAAAATTGATTCAACTAGTATAACCATGCATGAAAATTAAATTATGTGAAATAGAAGAGTTGATTGTAGTCCAATTCAATGAGAAGGTACTTGTGTTCCAATCAATGTGAAGTAACTTGTTATTTATAATGTGAATGCTTATTAGTATCAAACCAAAAATCCAAAAAAAAGAGAAAAGAAGGAAAAATGTGTAGCCAAACTAAGCCCAGCCCCAAGGTAGGTTTTAAAATAATTTGGTCGGTCGAGGCTAAAAAACCTAGTTTTAATAAATATTTCTAAAAAGTACTCATACCTTATAAATTTTTGAGTTTGAGACGGACTATTTTGAAAGGATTCCTGAATTTATATGTAAAAGAGAAAGCGCCAAATGATAACAACCTTAACAAATTAAATAGTAACAAAAACAAGAAAATTATAGCCGAGTGAAAATATGAAAATAAATAAAAACAATAAGAAAATGAAATAAGGCATATATATACAAACTCTACCTGTATTTGGGTGGTTTCTGAGGCCAATACTCTATGACTTGTTCAGAAGGAGGACAAGAATGTGTTAATGTGTCCTTCCAATTCTGAACAGCATCTTTTTTATAATTTTCACTACTTGTGTAGAACTTGCACCTTCCATTTGGGTCCCTAGAGCATTCATTTACCTTTTCCTTAGGAGGCATAGCATGGAATTCCTTAAAGATGTTCACTGCTTCATCCATTAAATCCTTAGAAACTCCATGGTTTATCACCTACTCACAATTTTTTAGAATTTTGAACACTATTAAAGGTGTATATATATAATTTTGGATTTTAGCATAAGAAAATGAAGCACTTCCTTGTCATTAGAAACCTTATAAAACCTATCCTTCAACCTTATGAAGAGGAAATACATATTAGTGAAAACTGTATCGTATAGACCAGTTCAATAAGAAAATCAATGAACTAGTCTTCATACAGGTACAGTATAATAATTATATCGGTCATGCAATCATATAGGTCAAAATCAATCATAACGGTCGATTTTCATTTAACTATATCAGACGTTTTTCATTTAAAATTTTAAAATGTATACGAATTGACTTAATTTTTACCAAAATATTATTGCGGAGTATCAAACACATAATTATTATAGTTATTTATACTTCTAAAACATGGTATACACCAAGTCACAGGTTTTGTTTTAATAAATAGTTTAAATAAAAATATTTACCAAATTCTTTATTAGTTTTTAATATTAATATTAGTATAATATATATATATATATATATAATTTCATACTGGCCAAAATCGATCGCTGATATAATATTAATAATATCCAATATATAGAGTGAAAAAGGAAAGTGGTAGTGATTTTTGAAACCTGGAAAAAGCCAAACTCCTCAGAAGCTTTCAAAATTTGTTTTGCAATATCATCATGATCATGAGCTCCAAAATCAATCACAGGAATTGCCTTACTTGAAGAACTAATAACCTTCCCAGGTCGATTTTCAATTGGTTGTACATATGATGGTGGCACCGAGAAATGAACATTAGACCAATTTGATACAAACATGTTGTCCAAGGTGTCCATGCTTAATCTATGAAACTTGATGAGAAGAACAATGTTTGGTGAAGAGTAAGATTTAAACCTTCTAGTTGTCTCTTCTTATGGTAATGTTAAACACTTAAACATGCACTTCTTATTTAGCTAAAGTGATATACGTCATCCATGACAAAATGTTTTACACTGATATCATTAACATTTGGGAGATATATCTAAGTTTTATTCTCATGTACCAAAGTTTTGATACTATCAAGGGGTATCTTCTTACCATTTTCAGTGAATAACTAACTCATTTCGGAGTATGTGGTTGTCCCTCTCAACAAATGTCGTTCTAAAATATCGAATTCTTACATTTTGGTCATCATGGGATCTAATAGGACGTTACAATACTAGACCAACATGTTATTATCTCTGAAAAATAAAAATGACAAATTTATTATAAAAAATTTAAATATTGATCATTAATAGTCTTAATGGTGATTTTATATTATATCCTGCAATCATAATTGTGGTAACAATACATCACAATTTTACATGATAAAAACAATGCAAGCACAATTTAAAATACCCATTCTTGAAGAAACTAGGCTAAAATATCATAAGAGTTGTCCTAAAAAAAGTATTTTAAATGAGAGTTGACATATTTTAGAATAAATTTGAAAATCTTAAATTTAATTAAGGACCAACTTTTATGTCAAAAAGTTTTGGATGGTCAAAATGATCTTCACTCTTAGTTGATATTATGTAATTTTCTTTGCACTTACATAACAATTTCTTTCCATCTGGTTTTTTTAATTATAAATTAGGGTGAGATATATGATATTATCTCATTAATTTCGAATTCAGAATATATCATAAGTTTTTTGTTATTGCCTATCATCATACTTACATGTGATTTATAACATTGCTAGATTTTGCAATTTAGCTAGAAGTTGGGCCAACCATCAATAAGAACCATATTCTATATTGTTACATTTTAGTAAAAGAATGCCGCTAATTAATGAATAATTGGGAGTAAGTAAAACAAACGTGTACGTTTAGAATCCTTAATAATATTATGTACCCAAAAAAAAGAATCATTAATAATAGTCATATACATTAAATTCTTAAAAAATAATTACAATTCAAAAACATAAAAAAAAGGAAGAAATGTAATGTATGATTATCTAAATTAGTAAATTAGTAGAATTCATATCTACGTTTAGGGGTGAGGCAAACCCGACCATACTCGTTTATTCAATATGCATCAATCATGATTAGATTCAAATAGGGTAAGGTTTCTCCGAGTCTATGGCAGGATTCAGGTTCAAAAATTAGACATAATCAATGTTTAGGAACGGGTAAGGAACAAACATGACATCAGTCTATCTCATAGTCACTCACTCATCATGTTTGTATATGTTTATATTCAATTGTTTACGAAGTAACGACACATCTTTGATTGAAAATATCATTCATTCTCTAATTTTTCATCATATATACATGAACAACAATAATATATATATATATATATCATTTTATATGTCAATTTCATATTCATAATAATAAATATTATTGTCAAGACTTTATATAAAATAAGATGTATTGTATTTAATTGGATCTAGGGTCAGGTTCAAAGGCTGACCAGTCAATACTTAAACGTGAGAAAATGAATAGATTTTTATATTGTTTGGTATGAGAAAAATGGAGAAGAAAGAGAAGAGAATAGATATTAATATTATGTTTTAAAAGACAAAACTACCCTTAAAAATAAATAATAAATAATTGTTATGTTATAAGGGTTATTTCCATATATTTTACTTTCTTCAATCACTTTCTTCTCCTCAGCCCCTTCTTTCTATTTATCCAAATGGGTGAAAAACTCAATTTCTCTCTTACTTCTATCCCTTCATCTTCTCTTCTCTTTTTCTCTCAAACTAAATGAAGACTTTATCTATATCTATAATTATCTTTATCCCCATATTCATATCTATATTTATATCTATAGCTATATCTATAATGTATATTTATATCTATGTATATGTGGTATTAAAATAAAGCATCCAAGAATAATTATTATTGTGAGAAATGAGAACAATTAATATGAATCATTAGATCTTATTTGAACGGTCAAGATTAAAATATACATATATATATGACTATCATGGACTAATAACAAACTTTTAATCTTAACCCTCAATTTATAATTGTAAAACCCAAATTTATTGTTCTATGGTTATTGTTATTGTATGAGAATTCTTATTACTTAAATTGTTCAATCCACATCCATATTCATAAATATAAATATAAATATATATATATATATATATATATATATATATAACTAAAATTGTTATGCAAATAGGTGGATACTTTAGAAGGGGAACTTTTGAGAGAAAATATGACACTTGACTTGTGGTGCCATTTGAAACAGAAAATAGTTTAACTATGAGTTTATATAATTTTTTATTAAAACGTGATATTTATATCCTCCAGAAATCTAAATAAAGACACTAAATTTATCCTACAAAATATTATTAAATAAGTTAATAAAAATTAAAAAGTTAAAATGATCACCATGTGTCATGTGATGTAAAATTTTCTAAAAGATTTAGTGATAATTAATTAATTAAGTAACATAATGACCAATATGATGTTCAGTATTAGATTTCTAAATTTTAGTTGTTGATCATTTTCTTTAAAGGATTAAGTGGTGACAATTACATCTTTAAATGATGTTATATTCTCAAATATTTTAAGGTTTGCCCTTGTTTTTCTAACAGGTTAGAGAGAATCTTCAAGCAAATTTATAATGATAATTTTCTTGTGTCCCATAAAAGTGAGCATCCTCTCCATTATTAGAGTGGGAAATATTTCAAAATGAAAAGAAAATGATATTTTTAACTCTTTAGTAAAAAATCATATATGATACTTTTATTCTTAAAATCGAGAGCGAAACTAATAACTTTTCTTTTCAGTACCGGGAAGGAATCTAATTCAAGAAAAGAGGGATTTGTTCGGCAATTCTAGGGTTTCTAAGTTTGGTATATTTCTACATCAAGCTCCCTTTGAAGGTTTGAAAGCTAAAACAATTGACAAATAATCTTTTTCCAAATGAAGAACAGAAGAAAACTCTCCTACGTTTCTGATCTTAAACTCGATTATCGACTTTCTTTAAATAGAAGAAAGCATGCAATTAAATCCACTTTTTGGTGTGTCAAATATTAAGCTTCTAAGTGAAAATCACAACTTCTCTCCCATACATATCTCTCTGCAATGAAAATGTGTGGTCATGTTTGTACTAAGTATTCTAAAAGATAACATGGTACCAGATATCTAGGAATGACAATGGGTACTCGGATCAGCAGGTACCGTAGATAATACTCACAATTAGGTTGGATTTAGGTTAATATTATTGAACCAGTAGGTAAATGAGACTCGAGATTTTGAAACCCGTTATTGGATGGGTCTGAGTTCGGATAATGAGGTACTCAAACCAATGGTATCCGGACCCACTATTTCTTCCTAAATTTATATATATATATATATATAGCAGCATAATTGTAGTATTATGTTAATCATAATTGTATTGTTATATTGCTAATTCATAATTGTAATATTTTATTAATTTATAAATTTGACTGTTGTTAAATAGTTATCTTATATTGTTAAGGAGTGCAATGTGATGTTATGTTGTTAATACTTAATACATGTGGGTATGTTATGTTGATTAAAAAATTTTATTAAATCAATTTTACATCATATGTTGAAGTAGTGACTTTGTTTTTTTATGTTTGTTTAAGTAAAATGAGTTATGTTTAATAGTCGATTTAAATTGTGTTTAAAACTTTAAATTATGTTTTATAATTTTTTCTCTTGTTGATGTCTAAATAACATATATGATTATAGGAAAGAAAATACAATTACATAAATTATTACTCACACTTTCTTTTTTTATAATTTTGAATTTGTGGGTACTCGCAGATCCATTGGGTACTCAAAGACCTACAGGTAACAGACACAAAAGATAATAGCACGAGTCTGGGATAAGTCTGGGTTCAAAAAATGAAATAATGGGGCAGGTCCGGGTAATGCAATACCTGAATCCATCCAGACCTATTGCAATCTCTACTGATATCAGTTGGTATACCCAAAAATATAAGCATGTAGATTTTTTATTATTTTGAGCAGTGTTGTGAGAACTGGACCAGACCGGACGATCCGACCGGTCTAACTACTGATCAGACTTGAAAGTGGCTTTGTATTGCAGTCTTAACCGAATGAGAGTTGGATCGCTTTGAACCAGGGAAATTCTTGTCCGACCGTGTTAAACCCGGTTAAATCGAATTAACCCGGGAAGTTAACCGGACGGTTTACTTAAAAATAAAAAAATTGAACACTACTCTAATATTTTATTCTACTACCATCCAAAAAAGATGAAGATTTTATTACTTCAATATAATTATACATAATTATTAATTATATAAAGTTTTACATTTATATATAACCATATATTTATAGATAAAAACTATTAATTATGTAAGGAATCAATGGTCAGACCAGACGGTTTAACCATTTAAACCGATTAAACCTAATATGTGACCTTTGCCGGTTTGACGTCCGGCTCGGATTCCACAACATTCATTTTGAGTGTCAAAGCAAACTACACCAGCTTTTCCTTTCTCCTAAGTAAGTTATCAAACACAAATACATAATTATACTCTTAGGCTAGGCACCACAACTTTTGAGTGTCACTAAATGATTTATCTTAAAGTGAATATCTCTTATCCCTCTCCATGTTATGTCTTCCTGTATTTTTTGTTCTATCTCCTTTTTTCTGTTATCTCTTTCTATATTCCTTTGTTTTTTGGATAATATAAAGCTTATTGCACAAAATGAAGTATTTTAATGATAAAACAAGTGTAATATTTTTCTTATAAAAAATACACTCAAATATTTTATATAGTTCATTAATTTTGGATTGTTGGTTCTAGGTTGTGCAAGCTAAATAATTTGTTAGAAGTAGCATCGTAAGAGTGTGTCTATGGAAATGGAGATCTTGATTCTTGTCTTACATAGAAGGAGATAGGAAGAGAGAAGATCGATGAAATGCTAAATTCTTTGAATCAGACTAATCCTTAGATTTATTTATATCTCGCGAATTTTCTTGTAACAAATATAAATTTCTGATTTTATATCATTTATTTATTTGTAGGTATTTAAGAATATTTTGGCCAAAAAACAAATTGCTAAATATTTGAAGTGGGGAAGCTTTGTTATATTTTTTATTTTAGTTGTAATTTATTTGAATAAAATCGGTGTAATAGAGATGAACTTTGACTTCTTACTTTTATAGTATGAGACATGTTCATGTAATTTGTATTAACTCAATTATTGAGTAGTTAAATTTTATACATCTCAAAATTTCATATATTTTATTAAATTGTAGTGATTATATGAGAATAGTGTATCTCTTTATATAAAGAGATAATTTATCTCCTCTAACCAATAAAAATGTGACATGTGTGCTATTTTGTTTATTTTTAAAAATGTTTTTATAGAAAATGGTGAAACATGACACATATCATGATTTCACAGGAGGAGATAACTTATCTCCTTATATAAGGAGATACTCCATTCCCAAATTATATTTACTTCTTTCAAGGTTGCTTTCGTTTATTGTTTGATTTTTGTACGTATTTAATTTATAAATTTAAATTTTCAAAAAATTGCTTTGTCTAAATTTATATTTAGAAGAAGAAAAATTAGAAAAGGAATTATTTAAAAATTGTTTTTTAGAATGACAAAAAAATTGAAACAATATTTAAAACTTAATATGTTTTTAAAATGTTGTACATTATATAATGTATGGCATATTATTGTTTCTTTGTTAATCATGTTTTTTAATGTGACACTAAAATAGTGTTTTTTTTGTATAATAATTTTTCATTTTCTTCCCATCTAAATTTCGCACTCTAAATTCCTGCTTAGAAAAGGTTTACTAGATTTGTCTTTCTTTATTCTTCATTTTATATCCTTCATTTTCTTTTGTAACTCCCAAATAAAACTTTAGACTTAGCATACATTTAGTTATCCCACCATTATCAAAATCGAGTCATATAACTAGTCTTAACTTTCTCCGGATGATACCTTGTACACCACTCCTATATTGTCATGTTATCTATCATTATTATTGAGATTTTTTTCTTATCTTTAGAAATTTGATTTTATAATAAGTGTAATATATATGAATTGTTAATGTGTAAAAATTTATATGATTCAATGATAATTTAGATATGAATGGTATATGATATAGTGATAAGGTACAAAACTTTTATATATTTTTTTCTCTTTTATAATTAAGATTTTTATTTGGGATTTATTTGATAATTAAAATTATTAATTGATTTTATTAGTTTAGGTAAGAAAAAAGGTTTGCTTTCCAAATTGAAGTGAGAAATATAAAAAAAAGTTCAAATCTTATTTATATTTGAATAAATACTTATTTTAGTATCTCAAATTTCCTCAATATATTAATTTAATCTATTAAAAATTGAAAAATTCATCCACAAAATAAGTGTAAGTCAAATTAATGTTTTATAACTAATTGAACCCTTTACTTATTATGAAGACAACTTATTTTGAAGTGTGAATCTCAAAATTTATAAGTAAAGAAGTTATTCTTCTTTACTTAACATTCCACTATAAAACCTCACCCATCACACAATGTGTGCTACTAGCTATGTTATCTATTTTAATTAAAATTATATTTGAAGTAAAAGTTTAATAATTAAATATTTTTCTAACCAATAATAATATTTGGAGTGAAACACTTTATGTTGATATAGGATATGCTATCCCCAGTTACTTTGCTTAGTGAATTACACCAACTCTATTAAAAACTTTTAATATCCTGTTTTTTTTTTTGTGAAATATTTAATCTTTTGTTTATCACCATTACTCATTGCTACAAATATAAATTTGCTTCACTAAAGTTTTCTTTATTTTCAATTTTTCATTGGGCAGAAAATTTGGTGGGGACACAATTTTAACATCACTTCATGTATCTTACACCTTCAAGTTGGTAGATTGACTTAGGATGATTACTAGCCAATTTTTTTCAGTTGATTTGAGTCATTTGACATAAAGTGGAAGAAATAAAAATCAATTAGGTCCAACTACAACTTAAGCAGCTAAAACCATGCACAATCCAAGTGTTTTAAATTACAGTCGGATGGAGTCGCAATCGCATTACACTTACTATAATTGCAAGAAAGCGTGGCTACAACTACGGTTGCAATGCCGTTGCGGAGACTCCCAAAACGACAATATGCATAGTGTGTTGTAAAATATAGAGAACATGTTATGTTGTCAAGACAATTAATGTATTAAGACATCTATAATGAACTTATAAAATGGATCATATACTGTTATATACATTTATCTGCATTTCTACATGTATTTCATCAACATACACTACAAATGCATGCAAGAAACATGAAATCTAGACATAAATGTTCATAAGTTTATTAGCCAGAATTTCTACTTGGGAAATTGTAGTTGCCTACAATGCCTTTCAGGATAGTTAGCTACTTCACCTCTCACAGCATCAGTGATCAAATCTTTAAAGATCAACCTTTCGATATCCAACACAACATTAGGTATCTCTCTTCGATTTTCGGTACAAATTGTGGGTTGATGCATCAAATCCTCCCATATGAGGTTATTCAAATATTCATCCTCATTGTCACTGCTGAAGTTCTTATCTTTATGTTGTAACTTAAGTATTTCTGTGGAAATATCATTCAAAATTTGATGATGCCCTTTTAGTTTTCTCCCTGATGAGTGATTTGGCAAGCACCATAGTGTGGAAGAATTCTCCAATATCAGTTTTTGAACTAGAATATCATTCAGAACATCAAATATGAGTTTTCTTTGCATTTTCTCATGATTATTGAGATGCAACTTGTTAGCCTTGGTTTGCTCTAGTGCAAGGAACAACTTCGGGTTAATCGGGTGAGCTGGTGAGTTAACTGCCTGATTATACCCAGCACTGCTGAGCAGCCCAGATACTAACAGTATTTCTGATATATACTTATGATCAGGATCCTTACTGTCGTCGAAATTAGGTAATTTCTCGTTGTTGTAGCCGATTTGCTGAATATCTTGTGAGTTCTCGTCACTACTATCATATGCATTTAGAGTTTCATCTGTAGCAATAAAGTTTAAGAGAATCAAAATGTCAACCTATGGTATAAAAATGTATTCATTCATTTGGCAGATGATTGTAGAGTAATTCAAGATTCAATCTATGTTGCTTAGAAGTGAAATGTGCAACATACCTAGATCTTTTGATATATCTGATTTCTTTTTAACTGGAGAAGGTGGATCTTCTATGTAGAATGCAGCATCAAGAACAGACACAGGACTTGGTTGTTCTGCAGTAACTATTTTCTTGGCCATAAAGCTATCCTTGCCCAACTCTTTCGTCGAATTCTGGTCAACGAAAAAATGTTAAGGCGGGTAACTTAGATGCAAGAATGTAGTTATTGGTAGGAAGAAATACTTACATTTTGATTCAATCCATTCGGATGGGTGAAGGCGGTATTGCTCTTTTCAGAATGATCAACATGAATGACTACTATGTCACTGTGAGAGTCCATGCTTCTTTTGCTATCGGAATCTTGCGAACTAACATCAACTTCCTGCTTAAAATCCCTTCTTTGATAGCTGAGCATGCTGAAACGATCATTTTCTTCTTGAAAAGTAGAGAATTTTTGTCTAGGTGGTGTGCTTGGGGAAGCCAATTCCAATGATTGTTTGTTGTGTTGTCTTCCGTTACGGCTGCAATCTGATGATGGACTTCTTGGTGGCGAACGCCTCTCCAAACCGAACCTCTTTTGTAGTCTCGGGCTCCTTGACTCTGATGTGTTGCTGCAGTTGATGCTGTTTTCTCTATTGATGACTTGAGGAACTTTCGAGGGTTGCATCGATTTTGAAGTTCTCACCTTGGTACTCTTTTCTTCTGAATGAAACGCTTGACTAAAAGAATCCTTGTTGTATCTGCTTGTTGGACTCATACCTTTTGCTTTTTGCCCATCATGCTTGTCAAACAATCTTCCATTTGTGTGATTACCAGGACTATTGGTTTCTCTAGTAACTTTTGCTGGTTTCGTGATCACAATCGGCGATTTACTAGCATTGTTCGAATTTGACTTCATAGATGTTGGATCCTTCTGTCTTATTCTTGGGCTTTGTATTTTGGAGCTTTCACTGAGACTACTATTACTCCTACTGTGAGATGGAGAATTTGAAGCCTGGTCTCTTGTTATATCTAATGTATCTTTATATCTTTGCATTGCATCAAGAATCTGTTTAAGCGCTCTAAGGTCCTTTCCAGAATTTTTGAACTCAAGATTCGCCATCCTTTTCTCGATTTCCCCATATACAGATAGGGCATTGTTTGCGGCCTTTATTGAAGATTCACTTCCCTTGGAAGCCTGCAATTGAGAGCCTTGGCTTGCATTTGTTGTCACAGTTGTGACTGAAGCATCACTCCTGGATTGAGGCATAGTATTCTCCTTCCTTGTCCTCGGCGATAAAGAACTTCGATGCTGCCTGTACTCATCACTAATGCTAGAGAACCCTTGTGGAGGAGTATCACAAGTTTGTGTCGCGTCTGTGAAAGATTCCAATCCCATTAACTTAGCTACAACACTTGATGAATGTCTTTTCGGAGTTTCGGATTCTTGCAGCTGTTCAACCATTGTGCTAGAACCCCCATACCCTTTCTGCACACCCTTTAAAAGGTTGTTAGATTTTGTTCCCTCATTGATACCCTTAAAGGGTCCTTGTCTGCTATCCAAAGAAAGCCTCGGGAGTTCCTTGTGCTTCGTACCGGATTTAAATGTATCATGCATATCCCTTCCATCATAAGAAAGCCTCGGCGAATCCCAAGGTCTATTATGGAAGTGTTCATTGACAGATTTGTGTGGCTGCAAAGGCCTTGGAGAGTCTATGAATTTTACGGCGCGGCCCTTCTTTTCGTCTCTAGAAATTGTTTTCACTGACAATCCTTTGGCTTCTTTATGCATTGAGCCTTTCACAATATCATAGAAATCTAGTTGCTTCATTGCTGCAGCTGCATTGGAACTTTCTGAAATTTTGATTGGAATCATTGATGGTTGTTCTATCTGAATTGTTCGGTTAAACTCGAGGGATGACATGCTCGATGAACAAGACGATGAAGAGATCGAAGTTCCTGATGATTCTGTTGAGAATTGTTGATTCTCTCTTGCAACAATCACATTCTTCTTTGCCTGCAATCATAGTACATTTTTTTAAGTGATTCTGCAAAAAAATCTCTAGAGGTTTAAAGTAAAACTACTTTTATGTACTTATCTTACCTCTCCCTTTTGCATTGTACTATTCAGCTCTTTGATGTGATTACTTGTTCCACCTGAGAAAATAAGGAACTTTTAGTAGGAAATAATTGGAATCTATGACAAGTGAAAACTTTAACCTCAACTAGTTGATCATTATTTTGAAATTTTTTCTTAAAAATTATGTTGGTTTGTTTAAACATGTCAAAGCTCCAAAAAAAAGCACATAAACTGATAATGTAACTATCAAGGATTTAAGTTTAGCATAAACAGTGTGATTGTTTGACGCAACGGGAAGGTTGTTATTCAGTAACCATGACATAGGGTTTAAATCCTCGAAACAATCTCTCTGCTTATGGGATAAGACTGTCTGCTTTATCATTACTTAGAGAAACAAGGATATTTATGGACCGAAAATCCTATATTTTTTTGCATCATTACTATTATTTAAAGAACCATGTGTCATTGCCCATTTGAAAATTTATAATTATGGAAGAATTTATAGCAACTTCAACCAACCAACATGTACTAACAAAGGGAGTACAAAAATATTTGTGTATGTCACTGCTTAAAAGGTGTCATTCTAAAACATTGAATTTTCAATAAAATTTTCAAACATCTGAAACAGAAAATTATAAGAAAACCTTTTTGAAAGTTTTATATATTACTTTTTTTTTCATAATTTTCAGAGTTTCATATTAAATAAAAAATGGATTGTTTGACATCTTGAAATAGGTTTATATGAAAATAATTACAAACAGTTATAAAAAATTATAAAAAACCTTGTCATGTCTTGTAACTATCTTAAAGATCACTCTTATTCAAAATTATAAAAAATTGAAAATTAATTAATTAATAAATTGGAAAGAGAAAAAAAATAGCTAGGAGGGAACAATGTGACTGTGACAGAACCCACTACTGACATATTGGACCAATACATTACTGTTGGAAAAAAAAAAGAAACTTTAATAATTAATATCCATGTCTATCAAAATTTCAAGATTTAACATACTTCCCAAAAACCAAAAATGTGATTTCAAGGACTCTTACCAATATATAATAGATTTAGTTATATGCAAATCATGTACAAAATTTTTTGCATAAAACTAACATATATCATGAAAAAGTTGTGCAAATCACTTGTTCAAATAATACTATATATCATTGTCAAAATTTGTGAAAATTGATCATTAAAACAATTAAAAAAAGTATATGTGTAATAAGATTTTAGATATATTAAATACATCATTCTTCAATACAAAATGATTATCATTTTGTATTGTCAAAATACAACAACAACTAAATCTTCATCTCAACATGTCGGTTTGGCTATATAAATCGAATAACATCAATCAGACAAAGTTAAAATGTAGGATACCTAGTCCAGGGGTAGTTCTGTTCTGACTCTGGCTGCTTTCACTGGTTTGGTCTGTGATGAACCTGTGGCTATCAAACAGCTTAAAGAATCCACTGATACAACCAATCTGCTTCTGCAAAAAATCTGATTTTTCATCCTTCTTGGTTCTCAAAACTTTCTTAGACATTTTCTTTCTTTCAACTTTCCACAAACTACAATGCCTCACTTAAGAATCTCCCTATTTATAACAAAAACAGAAACTTCAGTTTTGATCCTTCAAGTAAGGTAAAATGAATTTGAATTGATTCATAATGAAGAATTGGGATTCAGAATCAGAAGCATTTAAAGCAGATTATAATAAATAATGCATTGACTTAAACTTTGCATAAAGTGGATGAAAAATACTTAGTCATGCAAATGACACATAATGAGTTATTATTTTTTATAAAGTTTGCTACATGTGTATGCATGTGAACATAAGAGAATGTTCATACCCATATGAAAAGATCCAAGGAGATAAGATTGAGATTAAAAAAACAGAAAATTGCATATATTAGATGTTGGGTTTTCACATAACAATGAAGAGAATAATATTTCTCATGCAATAGCAGAAGGAACAAAGAGAAGTGTAAACAAAGCAATTCCAAAGTTCTACCTATAGTGCACAAACTCTAGAGAAATTTTGTAGACCCAAGAAGGGATGTTTTTTTTTCTTTTTTCTTCTGTGTATTTACTATATAACAATGAATACTTTTATCATTTGTTTTCTGTAGCAGAGGTAGCTATAGTGTGAGATAGAGAGAGGAATTGTAGTTGTAAATAAGGCTCTAAGGTCCTCATCGAATGAGATAGATAGAGATATTAAAAGGGGGATTTTAAAAACAATAATAGTTTTATTTTACTAAATAATCTTAACATGTTTAAGTTTTTTTGTATGTATCTTAATATAAAAGACAATAAAAGTTCTCAATATATATGAAGAGATAAATTATCTCCTCAAACAATATATATGAGGAGATAAATATCTCCTCGAACCACTAAAATTATGACATGTATTATATTTTATTATTTTTTACAAAACTATTTCTAAAAACTACATAAAAATAGGACACATGTCATGGTTTTAATGAATTCAATGAGATAACTCATTCTCAATATAAATATAAAAAGTATGTGATGAATTTTCAAATCTGATAAAATAGGTGTTGGTTTAGTTGTGTAAGGCTTAGTGGATTTTCAGGTATCATGCAATGTCTAAGGTTAAGAGTTCGATTTCTAACAAAGATATTTATTATGAGTATTTACACACTTTGAAAAAAGTAGTTTATTATTTATAGGAGGAGGAATATCTTATCTTTGGTTACAGAAAAAAGTAGGTGATAAATAAACAACATTTAATTTAATTTGATAGAGAAAAGATATCAAATTAACTTACTTTATTTTAAAAAATAAATTGGCATTCTTTAGTACTGTCTGGAGGTAGAGTATTTTGGGTAACAGTTGATATAAATGTTATGTCCTTATTGTTTTAGAAAAGGTTTGCTAGCCGCATTAAATAATTAAAAAATCAAACAAATAGAAAAAAGACTTAAAATGTAATAATAGTTAGAAATGAATTATGAAGTTTATTTATTAATTTTTGTGAAATATTGAGATTGAATAAAATATTAGTTTCTCATAATGAGAAAGTATGCAAAAATGATAAACGATCAATTAAGCAACCTTCTCAAATGCAGAAATGTTTAAATCGTAACTTAAATATAATATTTTCTCAAATTATGTCACATACTAATAAAAACATATAATATTAATTTAAGAAATTAAAAATTTATTATTTTTTCTATTTTTGCTTTAATATTACTGACGACGAGTGGTATACTTTTGGACAAGAACTCTTTATTAATTATGGTGTAAATGTGTGGGTGATATGACTCAGATCTGCTAGGTCATTTCCTAACACTTCCATGTAGACAAAACAACGTGGGTGGGTCTTTGGCTTTGATATCTCTCAAAGGAGCATGTGGAGTTTGTCAGAGAAAGAAGAAAAAAAGAGAAAAAATAATTAATGGAAGTTGATTTTTGAAGCAAAAGAAAAGAGACTTAAAGAAAACAAAGTAATTATAGATTTTCCAGTTGAAGCTTGCAAGTTCTAAAGAACTTGTTCAACCATTCTCATACATAAAACACTTTTACTAAATTGCTTTTTTTGATGAATTATCAAACTTTTTCCATGCTAGGGACCATACCATAAAATGGTTCTCACAATATATCACTATGCATAGTTTTTTTAATAGGACAAATTTATTACTTGAATTTTGTAATTTACCTTGGTATTGGTAAATTTCAGTGCAAGGCATTAATATTCTTATGTATATAGTACTTTCTCTGAATGTAAATTTTAACCTTAAACAACATTAGTAAAAATGGGAAATGAATAACATTTTTATAGGAAATAGTTTATTAATTTCCATAATATGTTTTATACCATTATAGCCAACAACATGATTGGTTCACCCCCAAGACAATATGGTTGGGTATGAGCTTTTTTGTAGGTACATTTCAGAAATATCTGGTCCAATGTGTAGTCACAAGTACTATTATGCAAGGCCAAACATGTATTAAGTGTAGAATAAAAATGTATTGTCCTAAATCATGTTCTAAATTATATATCGTACCAATAAAAATATGTTATATTAATTAAAAAATTAAATATTTATTATTTTTTTATTTTCAATTCATTATCATTGGTACGAGACATAATCCGAGACATAGTTTAGGAAAACATATCATTATTCCTAAATGTATGGATATAGTTTGGACCATTAGCATTTCCAAAATGATTAATTAAAAGATTAAAGATCAAATTTGAAGAGAGTCCTTTGGAAACACACTATCGTTTTCGCAGCAAACATTTGGTCCCTTACTGCCACTTATGCCATATGGTACCACATGTTATTTAGTGCCTCACCACTATCATTAATACAATTATCAACTATATTTCATTTATCTGAATTGTTGTTGAAAATTAATTTTAAGCGTCATTATTTAATAAATTTTTGATTGCTTAATATACTAGTTGCATTTAGTAGCATGTGATGTGATTTTAAATACTGCATAGTGGAATAAAGGAAAGAGATGAATTAAAAAACTATAACCTTAAAGAAAATCCACAATTTTTTTTATTTAT
Organism: Lupinus angustifolius; assembly: GCF_001865875.1. Lineage (NCBI taxonomy): Eukaryota > Viridiplantae > Streptophyta > Magnoliopsida > Fabales > Fabaceae > Lupinus > Lupinus angustifolius. Next base: position 1,742,719 of record NC_032013.1, read on the forward strand.
ATTAAAAAAATAATCATTAAGGGATGGAATGAGTAGTATGTACATGAGGAATCATCATCATTTTCTTACTTCTCTAGTTCTCTGGCCCAAAATTATATTAACTTCCTTTCACATGCATGGAAGAAATATTCCAATGGTATATAAGTTTTGATAACTTTTTTAAATTGTTAGCGTCAATATTATAGCTGACATGCACAGTTGTATAATTCAATGAAATAGGAGAGAGATGAAACTGGAAGATGTCTCGTATTAGGTTTAATCGGTTTAAATGATTAAATTGTTTGGTTGGATCGAATGATTTAATATATAATTAATAATTAAGTATAATTAAATTGAACTAACATCACTCCATCTTTATTTGGACCGAAGTAAAAATAACATTATAGCAACGTTCCATTTTTTAAATTTTAAGTGAATTATTCAGTTCACTTCCCGTGTAATTATGGTTTAAGCGGGTTTAGCACAGCCAGATTGGAATTTCTCTAGTTCAAAGTGGTTCAACCACTCTTTACTATAAGCCAAAGTTGTTTTCAAGTTCGGTAAGCGATCGAACTAATCAAACTATCTGGTCCGATCTGATTCTCATAACACTAATATAATTAATTATTTAGAGTTTTGACCTTCCTAATAGTATTTTAGTATATAGTTTTATCCTTTGGAATATGCTAATTGAATCAATTACATAATTGAGATCACATTGATGAGCATGGTAGTACATTTAATATATACATTTTGCGTTAAGCCTTCATTTCTAGTTGATAATAAATTATTGGCAGAGTTGTGGTCCTATAAAAGCTAAGTGATGTTTCTAATTTAGGTCCATGAGCTCCTCACATAGCACATAAACGTGTTAGCTTTCCCAATATTGTGGATAATAGGTACTCTATTACGGTATTATTACCTTCATTTCTATTTATATATATCATTATAATTTGTAAAATAATATATTGATTAAGGAATGTTATGATTTGTTTTTTAATTTACCTTTTTTTGCTTTGTCTTTTTTCACTTATTTAGGTTAATGTGAAACTTGAGCTGAACAACAAACTAAAAGAGGTTTAATATTAAGTTTAATTATGTATAATTATATTGAAGTAATATTTGTTCATTTTTATTCAGACTGAAATAAAATAAAATATTAGTATAGTATTCTGCATTTTTTGAAAAATTATGTGAACCATTCAGTTTACTTTCAGGATTATTGCGGTTTAATCAGATTTAATACAGTCGGACTAGAATTTCTCCAATTCAAAGTGGTTTAACCCCTTATTTGGTTAAGACCGCAAATCAAAGTCGTTTTCATATTCGATTAACAGTCAGACCGGTCAAACTGCCCAATCCGGTCTTGCTCTCATAACAACACAAAAATTAATGTATCATTAAACTTTTAAATAAAACTGATAAATAGAAACACAAGAAATGTTCAAAATGAACCGATAAATAATAAGTAATAGTGATGATTGGGTGAACATGGTGCATAAGGTTGGTTTGTCCATTTATGGTAGAATTAAAGTCATAATTTGTTATGCCCAACTAAAATTAATACTACAAATGTGTCTTTGCATGGAAATGTCCTTTAATTTGAAATGTTACTATAATAGAGTATAATTTAAAATCTAGCTTTGTTTTATGTGATGAGTATCATGAGATAGCTACAGATTAATAAGTGGTTTTGGTAATCATAATCATGCACATGATGATGATATCATATGTTAGGTTTATCTTCCCTTGTTATTTGGAAAATTTATGCAAGCTGGACAACATAAAGACACAATATTCCCCTTAAATATTCTCATTTTGTTCATGATAGGGTTCTGCATGTTGGAATGTTAAAGCTCAATTTGTCATCATTTATTTAAAACTTTGATGTGATTTGGATTTATGATATACATTTTTACTGGGTTAGATGAAAGTCTGAGTATAGTTTATGTTCTCAAATGAAGACATAATGCCGTGCATAAAGTGATAGTGTGGTTGTCCTTTCCAACAAGTATCGATTTTAATAATTGAATTTTTGACCTTTTGGTATTACGAAATATCTGGTGGAGCCTTATGCTACTAGACCAACATATTGTTGGTGTAGAAAGTGATAGTTAATATGCTATTATATGCACTCAATTTCTTCAAAGTTCCTAATTCATTATGTAAAGTGTTTTGGTGTCATGTTAACTTGATTAATTTACAAGAATGAAGGAAGAGTTAAAGAGAGAAAAGGCCTAGTTTGTACTATATAACTCATATTAGTTTATGTTTCTAAAATCTTCTTGATTGTAGAATAGACACTGGCATCTTCTTCATGTAAAATATATTATTAAAACAAATTAAATAGGTTTATTTAGCCATATATTTTGGAAGACAATATAGTACTCCAACTACATTGAAAGGTCAAAATCATTTGATTATTGGTGCATATACCTAAAGAAACGGGGGCGATGGTGATTGATTGTTGAAGTATAAATTGGTAGAGGGAAATACACCATCACATGGGAAAAGTTGAAGCATCACTAGGTTCTAGGTACCTTACTTTTGGGCGTGGTCCAACTTATAAGCAAGTTATCTACTACTCCTAATTTTTATAAGAAATTGAACTTTGAAGAGAAATGGAGGGAAATATAATTCTGACAAGTATATTTTATGACTCTCAAATATTTTATTTCTCTTCATTTTTTTACAAAAAAATAAACTCGTAAACAAACCTTTCTTAAAATCCGAAGAAAATTTACCCCATGATAGTGGTGATATGATTGGCACATGGCTTATATAACTTAAAATATAATAATTATTATAGGGAGGGATCTACTTACTCTAAGAGTAATTTTTTAAACTTAATCTTCATCATAGCTATCAATTCTAGAGAAATCTAATTGTTTGAATTAGTGAGTAGATCTAAATCATTAGATGTCCTTAGAATTGATAGCTAAGATGAAGAATAAGTTTAAAAAAGTTACTCTTAGAGTAAATGGATCCTCGATCATTATTATATATAATAAAGTAGGGAGGGATGTAAGCCACATATGATGATTTTATTAAGAATGTGATGACTGAACTTCAACTTATTCATATGACAAATTATTTGCTTAGTACTAATAAATGTAATAGATTTTAAATTTTACAAATATATAATGATCATAAAGAGAGAATTCCAAAGCAAGCTAAAACGACAATCTTATTCACATTCCAATGAGTGTCCAAAAGGGTCCCAAGATAGCTTCATCATTAAACAAGAGACACACCATGTTATATATACAAAGCTAGAGTGGATTATTATTATTATTTAATATAGTGAACAAAGTCTTGATTCCATTTTGTTCATTTGTCACGTGAGAAAAAAAAAGGCTTTATACATATGTAACCATTTACCACTAACATTTTCTTGCTTGGTGGGGAAACACATTGAATTTGAAGTCTTTTTTTCTTGTTTTTGAGCGATATTTGGTTATCTATCACTTTCATTAGAGAATTTCAATAATTGAGAGATATTTCTCTTTCCTAATATTCTAAGAACTTGATAATTTGGAATGGGATCACCAGTCCTAAAATGAGTATATGCCCCATGTCTTTAGTCAATGAGATTTCTCCAAGTAATGCAAATATGTTATTCTATGTTTTTAGAAAAAATTTTTTAATGAAGTGTCACTTTTTCATTGATTTAGTACAGAAAAATGGGACAGGAATTGGGATAGGTGATCTCTGCCCAATTAATTGAAGGGAAAAAATGGCTAAATGGAAGATTGTGGCCCCTACTAAAGGATGAGTTGCACATATACACATGGCTCTTGAATTCACTAACACAAGTTTGTTATGTAAATTATATGAGCATGTACTAAGAATTATTGACAATATTAAATTTATTTCTGCTTAATGCAATCACTTTGAAGGAAAAATATTACTAATTAATGAATATATAAAATATTATGAAATGAAACTATTTTTTATTAAAAGTCTTCAAGATCTAAGACTCACACAGGGTTAGTGTATCACATGCCCCAATCTATATTTAAGAAGATCCCTTTTTTTTTTACTTTTTACTTTTTTATATTTTTTTATCATAAATATTCTAAATTGCGATACCAATCCCTAAGCCCAATCAAGAGCCCAATACAACGTGCAAGAATGAGTAATTGTTCCTAACTTCCTTTGTATATTGTTCTACTATAATTTTTATTTTATGTGTTACTTGTTATGATTATAATCGACTAAAAAAATATTTAATTATTCAATTTTTAATGAATTATAACATGTGATATATAGAGAGAAAACATGCTCCCACCTATCACACATTAAATTGTTCCAAAATTTTCTACCGTTAATTAATTAAAAATAAACATGAAGCTTTGTTAGAAATAATAATTACTTCATTTACTTGTATCAGGGAGATCGAGGGTATTTTTGGATTTAGAATGAAAAATATATTATTTGAATAATTGATTAATTAAATATGTAATGATTTTTGTAATATAAATGATCATCATAAAATTAGTTTTATGTTTTGATATATTACTAGAAAAGCGATTTTAAGATTCTTTATTTTACTACAATAATCTCTTGTAATATCTCAAAATACCTTACAAGAAAATATTAAGATTCTTACATGTAGTTATATTTAGCTGGAGGAAATTTTAGAAAAGTTTGAGATTTATAAATCTTGTTTTGAGAAGGCAAATGAAGTTACTTAAGTCTTCTAATTTCCTAATTTATAAGTTTTCTTATACTATTTAACATTTATTTATCAATGTTCAACTTTTAATCCTATTGCCTTCTCAGTCTTCAAGTGATGTTGATTTATGAAGCATTTCACTATAAAGTTGCTCAGTGTCCACAATGCGCTCAGCATAGATGTCATGCTTAACATAGTTGGTGGTGCGCTCAGCACAGCAAGCCACACCCGGTGTAACCAGGTGCGTCCAAGAGTTGCACCTAGCCAGTTGGATCTCACGCTTAACGCAACAACGGTGTGCTGAGCGTAGAAGCCAACATGAGAACATTATTTATAAGCTTCTAGATCACTTCATTTGTACACTTACTTCTTCGAATTGTACTTTTCTTTTAGCTAGATTTTAGAGAATTTAGCTCACATAGTTCATTGAAACTAAGTGTTAGCATTATAGTTTTTTTTGACAAAGCAAAAGAAACCAATGTATTAAAATAGCACAAGGGGTGCTAACTCAATACAGAGAAACACAAAGTTAAGCAGAATTAACAATACATAACCAAGGATTAACACACAAGTTAGCAAAATCACAATCGCATTAAACCAAGACCAAGATCTCACTTAGATAAGATCTATGATAGCAAGAAAGCTACGCTCTTTGTCATTAAACACAACCTCATCGACCATAAGGACCAAACTGTAGCAAACCAGAGCATGCATCAATGATCTAACCTCATTTTATTACTACAATGTTGGATATGAATCTTGAAGAACTCACTACTATCTCTCAGCACAACCAAATTTACCTCAATACAATTATAAAAACTCTTCCAAACACTAACATCAAAAGGACAAGAAATAAACATGTGTTCAATTGATTCTAACACAATACCACAAAACATGCATCGAACATTAGGATCAACAATCCTATCATATCCACCTTGTAGCAAAATGTCTACCTCATCCACAACTAAACCAGACCCTTCATCAAATAAGAACCTTCTACCACACCAATTATCTAACCAAAATTTAGTTGTAGAACCATCTCCTACTATTTTCCAAAGATTATCAGAGAACCAATCTTGCTCTGACCCCACCTGATTGCCCACTTTCACAATGCCACTCCACCATTTTGGTTACCCACTTCCACAATATCACTCCACCATTTTGATAATCGTTACTCTATTGTGTACGATTCTACTGTTTCATGAGTGTATTATTCTTATCCTACTTACACTTTATGGATATGACTAGCTAAGCAACCTTGAGTTGGAGTTGAATGTAGTGCAAACTTGATGTAAACACGTCTGAATCAATATTAATCCACAAAGTTCCACTCAATTTGAGTATTATCTTACTTACTGGTTGCATTTAGTTTGTTCAACTTTTGCACGAACTTAAAATATTTGATTAAGTATTCGGCATCATTCTCAACTTACTTTACTCAACAAATATTGTATTTACTAAACATAGACTTGTAGTGATTGCCATTGAATGCATGTCACCTTTTGGTATCTAGACATAGAATTAATATTGTGATTTTATAACTCTCAAACTGAATAGCATGTGTTACTAGACATAAAGATATGCTTGAAGGTTCATACAACTGAATTTTGTCTTTATAGTTACTAGACAGAGATCTACTTATGATAAAGTACTAGCATGGACAAAGACATTGGTGACTAGCACGGTTGAAGTGTTACATATTTTACTCAACTTACATGCATGAATCATTAGACATATGAGCATTATGTTGTAAGTCATATTTCTTATTCTTATGTATCAAAGTTGCTAGACATAGGACTTTCTTGCATAAGTGAATAATTGACTAAGACATTAGCAATTAGTCGTATTGAGGTGTTTATATGGATCGATCATTCTAAGTGGTATGAAATAAAGAATCACAGTATGAACTGAGAGTGAGTGTGAACCTCAACCCCAATTATACTTCTCATTCTATAAAGTATATTCAAAGTGTTTGTGTCTCACAACAAAACAATCCAAACAAATTAGAGCTAAAATCAGTACATAACTGAAAGGCTATAGTTTGAAAGCAATTCCATATGGATACCATAATACTTATTTTCTATACTTGTTTGTGATATTGAAGGTTGTAATTTTTACTCCTATTTGTTAGTTAACATGAAACAGTTTGGTCCAAAACATAAATTCACTTAACACGAAGAGTTCTTTCAACGTAATAGTTGTACTCAGAATAAATAAAATTGTTGCCCGTAAAATGTAATTAGAATAAAGTATCTCCTCATATTATCAAATAACTTATATTCTCTAGTCAGTAAAAGTATGATATATATACTATTTTGTTTAGTTTTAAAAATATTTTTATAAAAAAATGATTAAATAAGACGCATGTTAGGATTTTAGTGATCGAAGGAAATAATTTATCTCCTCGTACCAGGAGATATTTATTCTCTAATAAAAATTGGCAAAGTTAGATTCATTTAGGAAATGAATCAAATATATATATAACAAAATTATCACATACTTAAAACAATGAAAAAACAGCCAAAATTATATTCTAAGCTCATGCATCTAAACAAAATTGGAGAACAGTGGAAGAAGTTGCACCTAAGCTATATAATTGAGAGGATTGAGGGTTGAAAGAGAGTGGACAGAACAAAATGAACGCCTCTCTTTTGGTGTGGACTTGAATTGAGCTTGGATGATACATAAGTTTATTATTTAAGGCATTAGGGTTTGAGTTAGACTTATGTTCATTAATGGAAAACAACTCTATTTCTTAGAAAATTTTTAAGAATAAAAATTTAATCTTAATATAAATTAAAGAATATAAGTGTTATTGTCCATTAATTTTTTATATATTCCACAAAAATTCTCATCTCGGAGTCTAACTCTTAGGGTTTAGGGTTTTAGAATTTGGAAACCAGGAGAACACTTCATTATATGCTGAATTTCTTGTATATTATATCTAATTGTTTTTTGTGTATATTTATATTGACTCATTTTTAAAATGTAGGTTTCATTAGATCTTTAAAATGACATAAATAATCCTCAGTGATCCTAATATACAAGAAATTTTCACACCAATTTTGAAGGATATCTGAGTGATCTTAAATTATTTATTCATCTAGAAATTTTCCTTCTTAGAAGTCATGTAGATGGCAAATGACTTCGATATACTTTCATTTCCTATTATAAGATGTAATATTATTGTAATATAGGTGAAATAAATATTCCTAATGTTGTAATATTACATGAATGAATAATAATGAAAAAATATTTTCAAATTGTGTGTGTTCTATTTAAATCCATTAAATTGGTGATCTTTTGTTCATGAAGTGCTAACTTTATATTTTGGTGGGAAGAATAAATATTTCGAAGGTCATTAAAATTTTACATAATTTACTTAAGGTACCATTTGTATAATCAACAAGTAATAAACTAAGACCTTCTCTATTCTATTGCTAATTGAATCCCAAGTCCACAACTCCATTTTCAAATACTAGTTTTCCTAAATAAATAAAAATTCTAAATATTTTTTACTTAAGGTATCATTTGTATAATTAACAAGTAATAAACTAACGCCTGGTTGAGGCTCATGACTTTTTTTTTGGTACATTCATTTTTTTTTGCTCATGACTTAACATAATGACTAGTTCAAGAGAATATATTTAAGGATAATAAGCTACTACACCATTAGTCCAAATCAATCATTTATCATGGGACCGAATGAAAAAAATGTATATACTAATAGTATATAAATTTTATGTATTGTTACTGTTTTATTTATCATTCATATTTAATCATTATTAATTTTTTTAAAAAGTAATACAAATTGATGGTATATAGTATATTATCTGTATATAAATTTAAACTGATAATACATAGATATTACATTCAATTTTTCAATAGCCAGATTGTGGTTTCTTGCAAATTTTCTTCTTCATACAAAACTTTTACAACAATATTCATAGAAAGTTTAATGACAAAAAACAATTGTTGCATAATTGAATGTGAACCTTTCTTTGTCTCTTTCTATCCTAATAAAAACTACTTTGTCTCATTCAAGTTGAAGACTCATTGTCTTGCATGTTCACTAAAAAAGATTACTAGCAATCACATTGAGGTACAAGTACCAAGAATCACTTTTTTCATTAATACCTTCTTGGCCAAATGGGTGTTCCTCAACATACTTTGCCATATCTTCACTATTTGCTAATCCATCTAAATATTCTCTTAGATCTCCTCCAATAGCTGTATAAATCAAATTTATGTTATTCATCAACCATAATAAGCTTTAGAAATTGTGTTGCTTCAACAACACAAAAAAGAATGAATATAATAAATGATGGTCCATTTAATGCAACTTTGAGATTGCAAATTTATGAATTGTGCAACAACAAAAAAGTAAGTCTACAATTGAAAGCTATGCTTAATCTCAATGTAACAAACAATTGCAAGATTATATGAGGTTGAGGAAAAAAGTTAGAAGAAAGATACATAAAATAAAGGCCAAGTATGCCATAGCTCATTGGCAAGATCTAACCAAGCCTCAATCAAATCATTATGTCTAGTTTGAAATCATAGTTACATAATAATTCTCTCATTTAATTTACTATACCTATGCTTGCCAAATCCATACCGGATAGAGATCACATGTCCTAAATAGTATCTCATTTTCTGTCCCGCTAATAAGAATATTACTTTTTAATTTATTTTTAAAAAAATTCTTTTATTCATGTGACAATATACCAATGTGGCCTCAATTGGGAATGTAATTTTGGCCATTCATAAAATCTTAACATATTAGTGTTTAAAACAGTAGCATACCTAGATTTAAAATATTGCTTATAACCATATATGAGTGAATACTTATAGGTCTTTAACATTATATATATATATATATATACACATATATATATATAAATATATATATATCATACATACCTAGTGAGTTATCACTCTTATTCTGATATCTGAATTCATGAGGGAAGACTGAGGTATGTGGCTAAAATAATTGATAAAAAAAACAAAAGATGAACAAATTAGCTAATAACATTGTAATATTTTCATATCATGAAAGAAAACATACAAGGAGAGAAAGAAAAGTTGGTTTATTTACTGGATTAAGCCATGCTTTATAGGGTGAATCATCCAACAACAATGTATTTGATTCATTATAATATCCCTTCTCCCACGGAAGATTAGGATCATAGTTCTCCCAAATTTTGCTTAGATCCTTAAACATTAGATGTTTTTGCTTGTTTTCTTCAAGATTGATTCCAAGAGTTGTTTTTGTACAATGAGAATAATCCTGCAAAAGTAAGAATATGTAATATATGCAACGTTTACCTTAACTACCAAAAGTGAGGAAGTAGGTTTGATAATGTAACAAATGAAGTGAAAAAAATCAAACTATTAGCACATGCAATTCAAGAATTATGCACAAGAAAATTAATACAACAATAACAAAAATCAAACTTTAATCTCATTAGGTATCGTCTACTATATGAATCGAGCAAAATCATAATATTTTATCATAGCAAATAGCAAAATAACCAAGAATTATTATACCTAGCATATGATTGCCCAAAATCAAATTATCACATGCAATTCAAGAATTAGACCCAAGAAAATTCTTACAACAATTAAACCTTAATTTTATTAGATGTTGTTGACTATATGCAACGAATAAAATTATAATGTTCTATCATAAATTTATATGCATGCAAATGGTAAAATAATTGTTGGGTTTATTAAAGAACTATATGTACAACTGGAGAATTCAATGCCACTTATTATGGTTGCCCAAAATTTCATTTCTCTTAATATGTATTCTTCATTAAAAAGTAAATACTAAATCAAGATCTGAGGTGAATGAGAACAAAACATTGGAGAGATTTTGGAAGTTAGGAAGTAGCTGAACAAATACTTACCCAATAGAAAAGCAACTTTTTTTTCATGTCTCCCATCAAATAATCTATGGTTTGTTCAACACTTTCCCTACAACACAATCCAATTGTAACTTTATATTAGCATAGTGTTAACAATGTAAAGGTTCCCAAAATGAAAAGAGAGAAGGTGTAATCTTTTGGAACAGAAATGCATAGGAACAGTTTCATTAGAGATAGTTCAATAGAAATACTTTTTTCCTGAAGACCATATAGCAACTTCAAATTTCTCAAAGCAGAACTTCAAAAACTCAAGACAAAAGGGTCTCTTGAATACTGAAATGAAACAAAAAAATATTAGCGAAGCTAAGCATTGATGAGTGATTCAAAATGTAGAATAACACAATCTTTTCTCACATGCTGCTCTCATAATCATTGCATATTCTCCTTTGATATCACTAGGAGGGGGAAAAAGTATGTCAGCAAGTACACCATTTATATCAAGAACAAGAAGTTTTTTCTTCAATGATCCAACTTGTGCTCCACCCAAAGAAATTCTTGAAACTTGTGAACTAACCTCATTCTCATCTTTCTCATGTTTTATTTCATGTACTACAATTGACTCATTCTTTATTGTATTCTTAATATCTTCCATTGGAATGTTACAAACTATACTATTATTTTCTACTTCATAAGGTTCCATGCTATTTTTCTCTCTATCAATCTTAAACTGGACTAGTAATTCAAGGAACACTAAAAATTCTATATAAAACCCTGCAATAAAACCCTTATATCATTCCATTGTTGTTGCAATAAAACCCTGCAAATATGGACCATAAAAGATTAAAATAAGGTAATAGAACTACATGTAATATATAAAAATGTGGCAAACAAATGTCCAATTTTCAATTTACAACTTAATACAATTAGTCTTACAAATAAAAAATAGATAAATAAACTATACATTTGGAGCATACCTCCATAATATTTGGAGCAGGCCTTAGTGCCTTGCACAATAGTAGTTACTGACATGTATTCTTGAAAAAATATAAACCTTGCTAATTTTAAAGAAAAAAAGTTATGAATCGTAAAACTCACATTTAAGTATCGGAGAGAATTTCAGCTCAATTTTTATGTAGTATGTTCTTTAACTTCAAATTTTAGAAGCAAACATGAAAAACAACATAATGGGGTATTAAAATGAAAATTAAACACCAAAAGAAGAATTTACCAGGTTGTAGGAGTCCAAGAATATCAACCACGCTTTAGAACACAAAGTTCCAATTGACCAAGACTTAGAGTTTCTTAGTTAGGGAAAATATAGCAGCTGTCACAGTTGCAAAAGAACACAAATCTAAAAGACAAATATTAATATAAGGGCATATTAAAGATTCAAATTTAATAAGAAAGAGTTGTAACATCTGAATAGAACAATTACAGTAAAAAATGGTGGCTAAGGAAATTTAATAAAAGTAGCAATGTATGAATAGAAGAATTCAGATTAAACAAAGGAACAAGACAAAATGGACAATGATAACTCTTCCTTCTTCTACATGACATGTTTTAATTAATTCATCAAAACTTTAGTCTACAAATAAAAATAATTAATCCATCAAGTTGGAATTTGGAAATTACTACTAGATTATTATATCTTGAAATTAGATATTGATGTATCCAAAAAAAAATAATGATTAGGTATAGACACTTCTACATAAATATATTGTCCTAGATTATATCTTATATGTTATATCGAACCAATGTTAATATAGCAAAAATAATAATATTAGTAATAAATATTTAAAAAAATTAATTAATATAACATATTTTTATTAATATAAAATATCGTATATGTTGCTAGTATCTAATCATGTTAGTTTATCAACAACTTGGTCCAAAGAGTTTGTTATAGGAAGTTTCCCCCCACCTACCTTCACCATATGGATTATTCTAAAGGTGACCTTTCTTATAAGGCAAAATTTAATCAACATTTTATATTTCTTCTTTCAATCACTATCTATGAGAAACAATAAATATATAAACTTCTTAAAGAGATTTAGGAGGATAATTTTTTTATTTTATATTATGGTTTTTTAAGTAACTTGTGATCAACCCTATCCTTTTAAAAAATTAACACTCCCCACAATTTTTTTAGAAATAAAGGAGAAAAGTAAAAACCTAATATTATGTTGTGTGTTGACTATAAGGACGGTGATCTTATTTATTGAAAGTGATATTTTATGGTGGTACTTATCAATATTGGAATATTGGTAAGACATTAATTTATGCCTTTGATTTTGTATAAAAATGTGATTGATGATTAAGATTCTATTGTCTCAAAAATTATACAAACTCTCACCATTATCTTTTTGTAATATTTTCTCATCATTTCATATTTGAGAATCAGTTCTTTGTCTGTCTAAACACAAGACTAGTTAACTCCTCCAAAATTTGGTTATTAACAAATCTGCAACTAACTTAAAGTATGAGTTTAATATTTATTGGGTGTTGGTGTAAAGTTTTTTACACTTAGATTACATTATACATCATTGATTTGATTTGGATTACTTTTATTTGTTAGTTAATAATAATTAATATATGAATGATAAATAATATATCGACAATATAAAAAATAATTACATTATCCGTGTATACATATTAAATCATAAAATTAAAGCAAATCACGGTTCCATATTCTCTTCTGCAAATCACAGGAGAACCTCCTCTATTTTCATTCTCAGTTGAATACTCCAATGTTTTCCTTCTTTTTTTTCTTTTTTGTTACACCATTTACTCTTATGAAGCATTAACTTATATTCAAGAAGTAAGGGGAAAGAATGGGTAATAGGTGTTATTTTTTGATAAGTAATTATTGTTATTAGGTATAAATTTTTGTTGCAATCATGTCAAAACTCAAAACGCTCGGCTTCTATTTAAATTTATTACTTTTTGTTAATTGAACTAGTGTTTTTCAGCATTTTGCTATATTTATTAATTCTTTAACGGGTAATTTTTACTATTCGTACAAAAAATTAGATTAGCATTAGGCCTCTGAATTTATTCACCTACATATTTTTTAACTTAATAACTCTTATATAATATGTGACATTTCACTATAATAACTCAAACTTTATTCTGATAAAAATAAAGTATAACTAACCTAGGTGGTCGAATCCATTGAAACAAAATCTTTTATCCTAAAAGTTTCATATTTTAATGTTCTAAACTAATCAAATCTCACCAAATTACATAAAAATGTTATTTTATATATTTTTTAATTTTGTTTTTAAGCATATGTCAAATTTCTATTGAAAGAACACAATGGGACACCAAAAAGTAGGACAGCTGATCCTCATTCGAATCCACTTCCATTCAACCTTTCATAATCAAAGTCCCATCATCTCATCTGTCAAAGACGATCTTTCCAATGAGACGAATCGTGGCTCTCCAAACTTTTTTATTTTTTTTAAATATAATAAGTGTTTATGTAATTATATATATTTTATTTTGATGCAACGTAAATATTTGCATCTATAACTTAGAGGTATGCTACCACTCATTTAGGTTTTCAAATCTATGTTTGAATCTGGGTTTTTATTATTCTGGTACTCAAAGTATTTTATTAATTCGCTATTTGGCAGGAATGACACAATCTTATTTTGAACTATTTATTATATTTTGACTTCATTGCAATGTAATTGCTACTCCCAATGACTATTGGAACTAATCATATTAATGGATAGTTAAGTTTGTGTAAGTGTGAACAATGTTTTAGGACAAAAAAATATAAGTTCAGACTTCCTTGATCCACTCATTTTCTTTCCTTCCACTTATTCCCATCATTTTGTAGAATAAAAAATGGACTATAACATTTCCTTAAAATATAATGACAAAGAAAACAACAACATTAAACGATTTCCATTGCAAGCTAGTTAAAAATTCAATCTAATAACAATATCATTGCAATCTTCCTATAGAAATATAGAATGAGACTCATCAGTAATAGAGAGGCAAGTGATATAAAAAACTAAAGAAAATGTGATACAATTTTATACTTAATACTCTTATATTTATTATGATAAGATAAATTTACCCTTTAAACTAAAGGAAAAAATTGTACTTGCCTCCATTAATGGAGAGGAGCTTGACCCAGAAATATAATACATTTTTCATACTCTTTTATTCTCCTATTTTCTAATATATTCTCCTATTGATTTAGGTTATGCCTCTTGGTAACCATGCATGATAACAAGAAGATGCTATTGCATGAGCTGTATAATGTCATTTGATTTGGTGTCATATTAAACAGTTGTTATAACATTATAAAAAAAAGCATCTACCAATTATTTTTTGCCTTCATGACACTTTTTTCTGTTTGGGTCCATCCATATATTTAAAAATAAATGAGTGATTAATACTAGTTGTTCGAAAAATATATCTATAATAAAGAATTCATATAATAACATATATAATCACTCATTCGATGTATTTTATGAAATATATAAACTAATAAATATTATATTGAAATATGAAATATATAAAATAATAAATGAATAATTTCATATGAGAGTAACATTTATACAATATCATTGTAAATAATTATACCCAATCATTATATCATTCATCACTAATTTGTTTTATTTATATTATTTTTTGGTACTACCAAGTATGGGTGAGCGGGACTCGACCCTACCCGCCCATCTGGCTTGGTCTGATCATAATCAGCCCAAATAGGGTTGGGTCTAGGTCGAGTCTAGACTCCAAAATTAGACTTAGATAATATTTAGGGTCAAGTAGGGTACCCGTCTCATGGTTACTCACTTATCATGTTTGTATGTATCTCTACTCAATTGTGTATAGAGTAATGACGTTTCTTTGATCGAAAGTATCATTGATTATCTAATTTTTTCCATCATATATATATATGAGTAACATTATAAATACATATATAATTTCATATGCTAAATTACACATCCATAATAATAATAAGTAAAGAGATATGTATTATACTTAATCGAGTCTAAGGTCGGGTTCAGGTTCAAAAGTTGTCTTACTCGATATTAGGGTTAAGATAGCTTCGGGTTGGGTCTAGGTACAAAAAATGACCTTACCAATATTTAGGAACTAATATTTAGGTCCAACCCGACTCATGTGCACCCCTACTATCAAGGGTATCTCATAAACTTATGGTAAGGAACTAATTCCTTTTGTGGCTCGTGACTGCCCCTCCCAACAACTGTTGCTCCCAGGAATCGAAATATTGACATTTTGGTCACATTGGAGATCTTATGGGACCTTACGTTAGTGAACCATGTCTTGTTGGTTTATTTATATTTAAAAGACAATAATAATTATATATGAATGATGAATAATACAATAACAATATAAAAACTCTTAAATTGTCACTATATATATATATATTAGTTCATATTATGTTTCGTTGCGAATGCAGAAATAATAGAATCATTTTAGTTAGATTCTACCAAATATGAATATCCAATATGGATGAACGAGAATAAATGAAATAGTTTATTAGTTGAATTATAAAAGAGAATAAAGAGAAATAAAAGACTTAAAAGTATTTCACTTCATTACCATCTAAAAATCTAATTCGATAAAAGATCCTTAGTTGTTGGGTCAATATCATATTTGTCGGGCATGGGCTACCCAGGTTGGCCACAAAACGCCAGTTCAGTTGAATAATGGTTTTCAATAATTGTTTTAAATTATTCCACTTTCTAAATCACAAACACAATAAAAAATAACTTGTGGCATAGAGATCAAAATCTTAGCTTAGCAAAATTAGTTTTATATCTTTTGCTAAAGCATTTTTCATATATAACACAACATACCGATTCTTATCAAATTAGCTTATGATTGCAATTTTTAAGTAGCTTATAATTACAATTAATTTTATCTTTGTCATTAAAACTATAATAGTTTTATCAACAAAATTGAGTACCATTGATAGATGATTGAGTTTCGAGAATATAATGTTAGAAGATTAATATACTTTGTGTAGGAAAAATATTTGATAGAGATGAAACTCATTTGAGTGATTTCTATGTTTTAAAAAATATTAATTTTTAGCTTATAACTAAAGGAGCTCTTGGTAGAAAAATATATAATCAATTTCAATTTGGTTTTCTTCAAGAAAAGCAATTTTAGAATAACTAATTAAAGGAAAAACATGAATTTATAGGTTGGAATAATATTTTAATATAGAAAAAGATGCATATATTGATAATATAATTTTACACTATTATTGTATTATTCATTATTCATTCGTGTTACTTTAATTAAAAAGTTAATATTAACTAAAAACTATACTGTGCAAAAATGTTATACTATGATATATCATTTCTTAGGTTTATGTTAGGAATATATGTGATTTGAATAATCTCTATTGGTTGATGCACATTATTCTATTTCCGGCAAATACATCAAGATGATTTCAAAAAAATTAAAATATCAATGATTTAATTTTTAGAGTGACATTTATTAAACACTCATAATTACCATCAATAACATTAAATTTTGGTGGGTTGTTCCATAATTTGAAATTTAAAAATAAAAAAGTAAAAACAAGTGAATTGTTTATTATTATTTGAAAATAATTGGCTCCATTATAATTGAGACTATTTATATTTCGTTTCAATTGGAATGAAAAAGTGAGTGGTCTCTATTCTCTCTAGAGGAACAAGGTACCAAATCTCAGATCTCACTACTTTTCTGGCTTTCCATTTCGATCCACATCATGATTAACATAATTCAATTTCTGGGTTTTAATTATTATAATGTACACTTTCATATTTTCATTTCTTAAACTACTCTTTTGTACTACATTTTAATTTATGTGAGTTTTTAATGTGTACTTATTTGGATTCATGTTTTTATTTTGATTAAAAATGGGATTTAGCCTTTGTTCACCGTTAGATTATTTATCTTTATCTTAATTATTTAATTTAAGAGAGTGACCTCGACACAATGGCACGATGTTGTTTGTGGGGTAAGACTGCATACATCTACATTAGTGGAATCTCGTATATTGTGTCACTCATTTTTTTCTTATTTAATTTGGACTAATGGGTGTTAAATGGGTGATGGTGGGGTTGTGGATTATTATTCTAATGGCATTGCAAGATTACTGTTATAGCATGTTATTGTTTGTGTTTTTGCATCTTTTTTGTTGGTATAATTAAGGGTTTCCCCCGCCCTATGGGTAATGAACTAAACCTTTTCGGTGTGCGTGTCCATCCCTCTCAACAAGTTTTGCTCCCAAGAGTCGAACTAGGGATCCAGCGAGGTCTTACCCCACTAGACTACCGCCTTTTTGGTTGTGTTTTTCAGGCTTAAGTTACATAAAACTGGTTTCTTTAGCTTAGATTTGTTGCTGGGGGTCACTTGTTATGAGATTTAGCATCTGATTTTGTTGATTGTTCTATTACATTGTGTGCCATTGTGATCAGAGCAAGATGGGTATGGCGATTTTGGTTTCGCTTGATCTGTGAAGAAAGTAGTGTCTTAACATGGAACTGAGAGTGATACACAATGTGATTGAATTTTGGTTAGTTTGTTGATAGAAAAAATGGGACTGGATGCATTTTTATTTCACCTTGTGTTGTAAAAGATCCTACTCAAACATGAGATTTACCAGATGGAAAGATAAAAGGAAATGAATGTTTAGGTGTTAAAATAAAATATTTATGTAATTTGGAGTGTAATTCAGTTGTTCTCCTTAAAATGCTCATGCATAAAAGTGATAATTAGGAAAAGAGTATATTTTATTTCCCCTTGTTTTGCTCTTCTTTGTAAGGTTAGTGACAACCATTTTCAATAATTCTGATGACCTCTATACACAAACCAAAATTTGCCAATCTTCCTCAAAATTTGTATTACCCTATTGGTTTCATTCTTTATGGCTATACTTTCCATTCTACAGTCTACACTATTAATATACCTATATGTGCTTGATGCTATACATTGTCGGTCCTAAGTTTGGATAAAAGGTGAAGGTTGTGTTAGACAGTCGGCAACCAATGCAAAACTTTATTGAATCTTGATGATATGGATTAATGATAATGCTAATGTTAAGTCATTGCCCAGAAGCAACGCGTTGTATCGCTTGGATACAATGTCAAAAGAACAACAATCAATGAGCATGATTTATGATAGAACATTTTAGCGTTGTTCGATCCATGACCGATCCCACCTATTGGGTAAAGGCTTGGTTGTTGTATGCTATTCATCATGGCTTTTTGGTTGAAGAGTCATATAGTTATTTGATGAAAGGAGGAGGTTGTATTATTGTAAAAAATTGAAAGCTAATACCTAGTCTTACTTCATGTAAAATAATAATCTGTATGCATTTAAAAGGTAATTAACTTATTTACTTTAGGCTTCAAAGTAAATACTTCAATGGTTTTAATATCTTTCCCATTGTTGATAGTTGTTGGCTTCTATTGAGCCTTGATGACTCTTATGCAATGCTTCAATGCAGGTTTAGCTACGAAAGTTTTAGTCTAACAGGAAATGGGTCGTGGGGTTAGTAGCGGTGGCGGTCAGAGCTCCTTGGGCTATCTCTTTGGTGGCGGGGAGGCTCCCAACAATGTTCAAGGTTCCAACAATCAAGGTCAGCCCGAAAATGGTGTCCGTGCTCAAAATCCTAGTGTTGCTTCACAGCCAATTTCAACCAACCAAGGCCAGACTGCAAATAGTAGCCATGCACAAAATGCTACAGGTTCTTCACCAATCGATAAGGGAATTCCAGCTGGAATTCCTGGGAATCTGAAAAACAATTACCATCGTGCTGATGGACAAAACTGTGGCAACTTTATCACGGTATAGCCCTTCTGGCCTTCTCAACTTTTCAATCATGATCGTTTGAATTGTACTACATAGTAATCCAACCCTGCTATTTCTGCTATAAATTTTATTGCCACTCACCTTAACCTCGAAAAACTAGAAATCTTCATAGTATAATAGTTGAATATTGGAATCTTATTCTCTTGCTTCTCGTTCACCGATAGTGTCAAGTTAAATATCAAAGAAGAAGTTGCAAGGTTATTGTTGACAACTTAAGCAGGGGGCTAAACAAACTCTTAAAGTAACAGTTAGTGTTTAGAACTTACAATAGCACTATGTTGTCAGAAGTCTTGATTGCATTAAGTTCTAGTGAAAAATGATAAAATATTCAAAACTAAAAAGGATATAACAAGAAGTTGGGACTTAGGAGTAACAAAAATTCTGTTTTGTAGCTTGAAATTTAGCAATTTTGTATTTAATTCTTATTATAGTTTCCGAGCAAAGTTTTCTGATGATTTCATGTCCATCATTCTTTGGTGATCATGGAAGTATTTGGGTATGATGCTTACTTTTAACATAAGCGCAGTTCGCGTTTAAGGATTGCTAAATCAATACATCGTTACATCATAAGTTTTTTATTTTCGGGTGTACTACATCATAGGTAACTGAAGATGCAAGGAAATATAGTTTTCAGCTTGCATAAATCAAACAATACTAATGCAGAGTTGGTATGGTGCTTTAGGAGGGAAGGTTGAGTAGCATTTTTATTCACCGGTTAACTTCATCGTCCATGGTTATAAACTCACCGCTCGTTTCGATACCGAGTTACTTCAGTATTCTTAATCCTGGGTTTTCCTTTTTTTGTGTAGGATCGACCATCTACGAAGGTTCATGCTGCCCCGGGTGGTGGATCTTCCTTGGGTTACCTCTTTGGTGATTCTGGGAAGTAATTCTTAAGTGTGAAGTGTATTTTACATTCTAACGTACAATATGCAGAATAGTTACCATTGTCTTGTGTAATTGAACCCATTGCCAATACAATGTTGTAGTGGCTGATGGTTCAAAACTATGTTGATTCACAATTATGTGTATTTCTGTTAATGAAATTTACTGTGATGGTGTTGAAGTAGCTCATAATGTTCTATGATTTTTATTTGGTTATGTTCATACCATAACACTGACTTTATTTGGTTATGTTCATGAATTTGTGATTGATCATAAAAAATATATTTAAATTAAAATTTAATTATTAAGTATTTTTTTAACCAATCACAAGCTCTATGATAACAAATGTTCTTATGGTATCTTTGCATAGTGAAATATTGGGAAATGAAATGGAAAAGGTGATAAAGATTTAAATTTTTTAGTAGGTTTTTAGCAAATAGAATAGATGAAATGGAAATTAGAATGTGCACTATTGTGCTAATTACACAATGACACGAATCTCATTTTTGCTTATATTTTAACTTAATTATACTTCATCTCCATCCCATTTTAAAAATTACATTCATCATCATCTCTATTAGAAGTGTCAATATTTTTTGGAAATCTTACTCCATACAACATAGGTATTTCTGCCTTGTTAGGAAGAGCAATATAGGTGATAAAGCTCCAGAGATATCGTTTTTTTGGGTACTATTAAAATATGTCATAACTATTTTGGGTGAATAACTAATCATTTTGGGTTTGTGATTGTCTCTCCCAACAAATATCGCTATCAGAAATCAAATATTTAACCTTTTTGTAATCATAAAAATCTAGCGGAACTTTTTACCACTAGCCCAACATCATATTGATGAAAGACTTGAATTTGAGAGACTTGGTTGAGATTGAACAACCCACACAAGTTTAATAGACACAACTTTAAGCAAAATTACCCCTTTCAACAATTTAAATGTAGTAATTGGCTAAAACACAATATATGGATTTTTTTTGGGTAATAAAGAATCACACAATCAATTATTGTACCAAGTACACACTAACACAAACTCTCATAAATTAGAGTGGAAATAGGTAAACTTGATCATCCAACCCTATAACTTAGCTATCATTGAGTCTAAGGCAGGCTAAACAATATTTTTGAATAAATCAGACTAAAACTTATTTTAGAATCCTAAATAAAAAACTAAACTTTAAATCATCTAAAACTTTAGGTAGACCTACCTAAGTTAATGTAGATAATATAATATAATAATATTGTATTTTATTATAACATCTTAAAATTAGCTTATATCATTTAGAAACTTAAGCAATTTGTTTAGGATAAGGATATAAGTAAATTGAGCCCAACATTTAAAGTAAATGCTTTACTTGTGAAAAATTAAGGTACTTCAATTTTGACACTTCTTTAAATTCACAAATAACTTAACTTATATAATAAATTGGTATGAGAAATGTTTAAGGTATATTCAGAAAGCCTAATTACAATATTAAAAAAAGAAGATATTAGTATAAAAAAACATGTCCTTCTGTATGTTTTTAAAACCATAATGACATTAGTTTAGTGATATAAAATTATATTAGATCCAATAAAAAATTAAAAGTTTAATTCCTAAAAACGATATTGATTAAGAGATAACCACGCATTATTTTTTCAAAATTAACATTTTAAAAAATAATATTAAATAAATATTCTAAAACCAATATTTGTTTTCTCTTTTCCATCTCTTAGAGAGAGCAAAGTAGGGTTTTTGCTCATTCTTCTGCCTCTTAGGGTTCCCCAATCTCACAGTTTCTCACTTCTCCACCGCCACCAATGACGACGGTGGTCCCTACCTCCGATGAAGACCCCGCCCTCTCCGTCTTTCGATTCGTCTCCAATCTCTCCTGGGCCGATGCTGGTCCCGAGGTAACTCATTCCTTTCTCTTTTCATCTTTCTCTAAATCCTTGTTTTTCTATTGTTTATGTCAAATTTGTTCGAATGATTTTGGAATTGTTGTTGAATCTGAGTTTATAGATGCTGATTTTGTATGAATTTGATTTTTGTGTGTTTGTCAAAATTTGTACTGTATCGTTCTTTTTGATTCTACGACACATATTCGTTTTGTATGTTGAACGGAAAGAGTGAAAGGATGCAGGATAGGTTGAGTTGGAAATGTTGTGAACGGTAGTTTTTTAATTGCGATTATTTTGTGTTTACGAAAATCGTGGGAAACTCCTGCAATGGCAATGCAATGGCAATATTTCGGCCGCTATCGCGATTGCAGACTGCAATTTAAAACCTTCTTTGCATCTCTTACTTTGTATTGTGATTGCATAATACAATTTGAAACCTTGCTTAGATATAGACATCTAGTACTTTGTGTACTCTTTATGTATTAGTCTTATGACCAACTCCATTCTTAGTTTGGCAAGTTAGACTTACATCCTTACATTATGTTCACTTCCTACGTTATTTTCCGTTGTAAATAACAGAGTAATGGAGAGCAAGTTCCCAAACTTGAGTTTCGGGTGTAGTAGCCAATAAGCATTAAGCTCAGGGGAGTCAATGTAATTACCTTTGTTGTTTTGTTTTGTTTTTGGGGGATAGTGGGGGTACTGATGCTTCATTATTGGAGCTTTAAGGGATGTGAGAAGTTAAAGGAACCAATGTAAATGTAATATTTTTCCTCTATTTTTCTGTACATGCATTGTTTTTTGGTATATTTGAGCACATTGTCATGTACTTGCTCTAATTTTCTGTATGCATTGTTCATGGATCTACTGCTATTATCTTGGGTTGTCAGGTTGCCGAGCCACAAGTTACTAGACTGTGCTTGGAAGCTGAAGAATTCATTGCTCTGGGAAAGTGGTTGGAGCTAGCGAATTTGATAGTTCCTTCTGCTGAAGTTATTTTCTCAAAGGTGCCTGAAAAAGGTAGAATGCTCTTTTTGCTTGATATATACTCCTCAATATCTGAGGAATACTTGCCCATGGTAAACTGGTGTAGTGCTCATCTTTCATCCCTGCCTGGTGTTATTTCTGGTTATGTTGCTGTAAAAGCTTAATCCTTTTCATTTGTGTTTCTGTATGGCATTGTTGACAAGTGATATCCTGTTCGCCTTTTTCTTGATGGTGTTGCATTTGTGGGTCATAGCTATTTGTTTTGCATTTTATTTTTCACTTGTTTAGAGTGCAATTTAATGTTGGCATAAAGTATTGCTAAGGGTGATAAGGTGTGCCGTCATTGTTCCTAGCTGAATTTTCAGAGTTAACCAAGTCTATTAAGTTGTGGAAAATAGACTGTATTATTATTCTGTAGGACAGTCATAAGGTTTGACTATGTTAACTGTTATTTCTCATAACAGATATAGAATCCATCTTCACTATTATCTGCAATCTTGTTACAAAGACTGAGAATCCAGATGAAGCGACGGAGATTGTGAAAGTTATTATACCAGAAAAACCAATTCAGCCACAAATTGAAAAGCCTGCAGTGCGCTTGAAGATGTGATATTCCATCCTACTTTATTTATAAAATTTGATATCCACGTTTCTTTTAGTTTTTTTTTTTTTCAAAACATTTTCTTCTCTCTTTGCAGTTGGATGAATCTGTACAATCTTTTGGAGAGTCCACACTCCCGGTTTTATGTCTACAATAAGGCATTGGAATTAGCAGTTGTTGGGAAAGTCACAGAATACATTATACCTTCATTCAAGAAGATTGATAGCTTCTTGAAAGACTGGAAAATTGGTATACCTGATCAGCGAAAGCTCTTTCTCACCATCTCTAATATTTTGAAAGACAATAAAAGGTATAGCAATAAGTTCTTTGCTTTAAACCTCAATTTATATATGTTTTCTCTTTAACTCTCTCTGGGTTAGGATTATATTCCAATTATATTTATCATTACAAATCCCCCTCCGACTGTAATGTCCTACCCATCCAGTAGCAAGTACATCTTTCAGTAAAAAAATAGTAATTAGTGTTTCATCTCTTTTATCTCAGCACGGCAAAGGATTCTTTTAAGTTCCTGACCAATTATTTGGCCACTTTTAACGGAGAGGATGCACATGTTTTGGAGAAAGCCAAGGAGGGGGCTGTTCGTGCAATTGTGGAATTTGTGAAGGCACTTGACATATATCAGGTACCTTGTGTAATTTTAAAATTGAATGATTAGGAAAACTTACTGTTTTGGCTCCTTCCGTTATTTTTATTCGTTCTGGATAACAATCCGGGTAGTTGATTGCGCAAGATTGTTGAGGAGTGTTGCCCACCGTCCCTTCTACGCAATGAGAAGTCAGATTGCGGAGTGGACAGCCATCACACAGTCACGCTTAATTGTGGCAGTTTTGCGGAAATTGTGGTTG
The DNA here is from genome assembly GCF_001865875.1 of Lupinus angustifolius. Taxonomy (NCBI): domain Eukaryota; kingdom Viridiplantae; phylum Streptophyta; class Magnoliopsida; order Fabales; family Fabaceae; genus Lupinus; species Lupinus angustifolius. Next base: position 1,767,335 of record NC_032013.1, read on the forward strand.
GGATGGGTTTCATGAAAACAAAACCCTGATTTCTATGGGTGAAAAATCCATTTTTTACCGATACTAAAGCACTTGGCAACCCTAATTTTTAATGCTTTGGGTAATTTTGCTCTCCCCTTCTTTATTGTGATTTGGGCCAAGTCAAACAAAATCTTCTGAAGTCTGCCCCACCTTGTAAAGCTTATGAAACATCGAGAAAGACGGAAGTCAGAACAAAGCTTACTGTGCTGAACTGAAGCTTTTGAAGGCATGATGAAATATAGCCACAAAATCTCAGGTTCTGAAGTGATTCCTGGTCATTCCCTCCGGCCACACACCTTATCTGTTTCTTTCCATCACTTATGCACAGTCACTCGTCTTTTCTCCACCTTGCTCTAGTTAAGTATTTAACTATATAGTGATTATGTTGGAGATAGAGGTGAGCCTCGGTGCAACTGCAAAGTTGATTCTCTTGTGACCTAGAGGCTATGGGTTCAAATCCTGGAAACACCATTTTTCGCTTGTGAGAGTAAGGCTGTGTACTAATATCTTCCCCAGGCCCCACTAGGTGGGAGCCTCGTGCAACTAGGCCACCCTTTAGTGATTATGCAGGAGATAGTGATTCCATTTAAGGAGCCAATTATTTAGTTTGAATTCTTATATTAGTTGATTTGGGCCAAGCCAAACAAAAGCTTCTGAAGCCATCTGCACAGAACACAAGTGTATTTCATGATTTGCCTTCCCCTTCCCTCCTTTCCCTTCCAAAAACCAACTTGCAGACAGGCTCACAGGCCCTAAATGTTTCCTCTGTTGTTTTTAGAATGCCTTCTCTGCTTCGTGGGTGCTTGACTTTCTATTCTTTTTGGGTGTATATATAGAAATAGGTAAGAAATAATGAAACAAGCATTTCTTGTCTAATTTTAGAACCTAAAATGTGATAATTGTTACTGTCATTGTCATATCTCGTCTATGTTCACAATATCTTTCGTCTTTTGGATGGTTTTGGTCCTCGAATGATTAGTAGCATCAAAATATTCTTGGAATAGTCATTCCCTGACATTGTATGTTATGATATCAATTTGATCACAGTAAAGAATAGTTTTTGGATTATTTAATGTCAAAACGGTACCATTTGAGGATCAATCTGGTATAGTAATCTTTAATGACCAAGCCTCTTTATTTTACACTTGGATGTTTTCTCTACACTGTTCTTTTGTTCTGTGGGGCCTATAGTGCTTTAACTTCTGGTAGAGGATTTGTGAAGTTATATTGTTACGTTGTAGTGTGATTTACTAGACCTGCCGGCTGTTGGGCAACTGGAGAAGGATGCCGAGTATTCCTCGTTATACCAACTTCTGAAGATTTTTCTAACTCAGAGGCTGGATGCATACTTAAACTATCATTCTGCAAATTCCACATTGCTGAAAAGCTACGGTAAGACTTCGGTCATGGACAAATAGTTATCTAAAATTTCATATTCAGAGCTATCTTCAATTTTGTACAATAACCAATTTCTTTTTTAACCATATGCTTTTTTAGGCCTTGTGCATGAAGAATCTGTTGCCAAAATGAGGCTGTTGTCTTTGGTGGATCTTAGCTCTGATGGATCTGCCCAAATTTCATATGAACTTATTAAGGACACACTACAGGTAAGTTTACATTTTCCCCATCTCATATATTTGCATTCTTTCTAGCTATAATTGAAACACCGCAAGTTCATTCAGATCAATGATGACGAGGTGGAATTATGGGTGGTTAAAGCAATAACTGCCAAGTTGATTGTCTGTAAGATAGACCAGATGAATCAAGTTGTAATTGTTAGGTATGTTTGTCAATGACCAACTATCGCATTATATTTATAATGTCGACAATGTTATCTGCTTCCATTTCTCCTCTTCTTACCTCCAATTATATTTATTTATCAATTCTATGTATTTCCACATGTCCATAGTATGTAGCACTCCAACATGATTTAACGAAATTGTTAAATGTGCAGTCATCATACTGATCGTGTGTTCAGTCAGCACCAATGGCAAACACTAAGAACAAAGCTAGTGACATGGAGGGTAAATGAATTCTCATCTGTTAATTTCAGAATTAAGTTGCTGCTTTATATTTGATTAATATGTATGTTTATACTATCCCTATTTTTTATACTGCCATTTTAGAAAATAAATTGTCTAGCCCATTTTTACACAAAATCATAATTGTATCTGGGAATTCAATTTTACAGAAAAGAACATCTACAATGGCTACGTTCTTTTTGGGGATATTAAGGCCAAGTGTTTCAAATCAGAATGTCAACCGTTAATCAACTTGAATTTATGAAATTTTCATATGATGACCATCCTTTGATTTCCCCTATGTTTGTCTGTGTTGTGATAATATAACATGTTCTAGATGATGATACTTAGCATTCTAATTTTGAGAAATCAGATGAATGTCATTGTTTTAATACTAATGAAGTGTTTATTTTGCTAAGTATTTAATTATTTGTTTCCTGTTTACAGGGAAATATTGCAAATGTTATCAGCACCATTCAGGCTAACAAGATAACTGAAGATGGGTCCCAGGCAGCCCAAGGTTTGGTAGTTCGCTGAACACTTTTTTTGGATAATTTGTTTGGAGTCCCTAGCTAGATTGGTTTAATCAAGTTCCAATTTCTCAATCTTAAATCGTACAACGAGATTTTTTGTAAGCTGTTCTGTTACACTTCCATTTATTTTTAGTTGCAAGGCGACTCTAATTGTATTTGCCAACTTTGACAAAGATGCCATTTTTGATTGAAGTTTCCTAAGTCTGTTTGGATTGTTTGCGGTGCCTCATTATTTTCTATTTATCAAAGAAATATCGATGTGTGCATGATGTTATAGATAGTCGATGTTCAGATCAGATGAAAGGTGAAAGTTATGTTAGGCAGTTGGCAGTCAACATGAAACTTTGTAAGTCATGATATTGATAACAATGTGATAATGTTATTTCTAGGTCGTTATTATGAAGCAATGCACTGTGTTTGCTCGAGTATAGTGTTTGTTGGGCAATGGTGCTACTTTGCTGCCTTGATGTAGTGAAAAATATATAAGGGTTCTTACATTTGTGTAAATGAGTGTGACTAAAGAAGTTACTTCAATTAGAATATGAATTGTGACATGAAATATAGACACTTCTATTAGGTAAAATTAATAGCATGATGAGATTCTGTGTATAATGAAGTGAGTGAGTGAAAAGGTAGGGGAATTAAATGCTTTAACTTTTAAGTTATTGTATACCTATATAAGCAAGATGGATAATGAGGTGAGTACAATTGTAGATAAGGAATTGAGAAAGATGTGGTGGACCTAAAAAGAGTAGGAGATAAGATCATAGTCACAAAGTTTGTATAAATGTATGCACATTTAATGTGATTACTAATGCATCTCAAGTAAGGTTTGAGGGAAATTATAGAATAAAATTTTGGGAGGATTAAGAAGGTATACTCGAGAGAATAATCTTCCGAGAAAATATTTTCCTAAGGTGCATATTAGGAGACGTGAGGAGAGACACTAGCAAATCTAAAGATTTTCATGATGATTATGCCAAATGGGAAGTAAATATGGAATGTGTGATAATATTTCATTATTTGTATTTAATTATAATTGACTCAAGAATAAATAAAGTATAATATTCATAGATATTACATTGGTCATATATAAATCTTTAAACTAATAGTCTATAAATATTACATCAGCAAATTCAACCTTTTCATGTTGGGGACACATTCATATAAAATAATATAAAATAATAAGTTGCATATCCCACACATGTGCAACATAAAGAGTTGGTTCACTTGGTTGTCTTATAAGTAATAAAGCCTCCGATTGTTCAATCATTGTGGTGTCTTTAATTAATTTTTTTTCATTTGAACAACTCATCCTTGATTAAGAGTTAACTTATACCCAATTCTCTAAAAAAAGTTAGGTTATACTTTATACCTTAATTAAAATTAACCATAGTTTTTTTTTTTAAAATTAAATTATTTTACAACCTTCACATAAAAGTTATATCTTGAGGCAGTCCAAAATATTGGGGATGAGATCATTTCTGATCATCATCTGAAATTTATTTGTTCAACCATTTGATGTTAGGACTTTGCACAATCTCTTCTCAATTTCATTTTCCCAGAAAGAGCAACGAAAATTAAGAAAAGTTTATAGTTTGAATTGAATCAAAACAATACAAAACATCATTAAACTGTGATGGAAAACAAAAACTAAGGGATGTCCCTCCATATACACCCATAAAATAAATGATCTCAGAAACTTCCCATATAACATGAAATTATTCTCAACATGTACAATATATAAACCCACACACCATCACCAACAAATGTATTCAACACCTAACAACAACCAGCTAGTTGTAGTCGGCTACATGGATCGGCCAATACCATAATGTATTAAACACATAAGATATATATAAATATAACCACAACAAAGTTAAGCAAAAAAAGAACAGCTTCAGATTACAACAATCTCATCAAAATCAGAAAGAGAAATTGACTAAGATTCATGTTACTAACAAGTCCGGGTATAAGTACCACATTGTTGTGTTGGGCCACCATTTTTAGAAGGAGTGCAGCTTCGATAACCAGTACTTTGTGGACAATTAATAGAAGCACCATTACTATTACCAGATTTCCCAACAATAGATGTACTCAAATCATTAAGCATTCTTGCACCTGCATGAGAACTAAGTGAAAACTCTTCGTCCATGTTAATCATGCATTCTTCTCCACAACCCTTGTTGTTGTTGTTGATCTTCATTGGAATTGCCTTAGTTAGATGTAAGTGGATAAGGATTATGAGGAGTAGTAGGAAGAATATCTTCTTCATTTTTGTGTACCCAATTATTTCAAAGACAAAGAAGTGACATTACTATTATTTAACCAACTTTACTCTTCAAAATGAGTTTGTCTTCTTGTGATGATACAATAATGTGTCAAGGAATCTTTTATTAAAATAGGTGAGTGTATTAGAATAGACCAATGACTTAGAAAATGGGAACAATATATATGCACCCACAATATAAAGGTTTTTTACACTGTCATTATATCATTCACCATTGATTTTTAGTCATCATTGACTTTTAAATAAAAGTATTGCAAATGAATGGTGGATGATACACTAACTGCGTATAAATTTTTACACACATTTTACACTCTAGAAAATAAGTTCAAGTTTCCTGGAGGACTTTGTTCATGAATAATATGTGAATCACTTTATATTGGTTTAAAGTGGTGTTATTAATACTATATCGGTTATCGAATCAGTCAATATATTATTATGGTGGTATATCCATTCAATCATTGGTTTATTGATTAAACAATATATCTGTGAAAGTAGATGTCATATATTTAATAATAGTAAAAAACTAATAAATAATATGATAAATAATTTATTAAAGTAAAATGTTTGGCTTGGTGATATATCATGTTTTAGATTTATCAACAAATGTAACAATTGTATGCTAATTCCCCTCAATAATATTTTGGTAAAGATAAAGTCACTTTCATACAAATTTTTTAACGTTAAATGAAAATTTACTATAATCAGTATGATTTAAATGAAAATTGATTAGCATGATCGATACAATTTAAATAAAAACTAACTAGTATGACCAATTTTGTCCAATTATGACTAATATTATATTATGACCAATTTTGTCCGACTAATATTATATTATGACCAATTCATCAATTTTTAGACTCAACTAAGGATTAGGATATAAATTTTTTAACTATGATTCATTAGGTTGCGGTGAGGGCTACCTATCTCCCGTGAGGGTACACATCTGCTATCCAACAGTTTGTGTTATCCATATATCATAAGATTGTGATTGATCAAAAAAATATTTATATTAAAATTTTATTATTAAATATTTTTTTGACTAATCAAAAGCCTATAACACATATGGTGGTGACACAAACGTGTGACAGCAGTTTTGCTCCCATATGGTAAGCACCTATGATCCATCTCACAACCTTCTTTAAAATAATATTAATAATTGCAACTTCAAGTCAACATCAAGTTATAGAGGAAGAAAATATAATATACATATAATATCGATAATAATAATTATGTTTTTTGGTGAATAGTCAACAATTACATGAATGAAATAATATAATTTCTTTTTTACAATACCATACTTTAATCCATTTTCTCATTAAATAAAGTCTGAAAAGTGTTAATTAGCAATATTCTTATATCAAAACTACCTATTTTTTTTAAAAAGGGGGAATAGAAGGGATGATGGGTAGAAATACTTATAATTATTTTTCTTCTAAAATTAAATTTGTTCTTGTGAACGAAGTTTGTACTTTGACATACTTTGTTTGATGTTTTGTCTTATCTTTTTATTTTACCAAAATATTGCCCTAGTGGGTGTACTATATTCATTTTATAATGCAGATGATAATTATGAGGTCCTCAACTAGTACTTGGAAGACTTTGTTGGTCTAGCCATAAAAATTTGTGGTGTAGGATTTCGTAAACTAAATCCTTCAAAAATATATATCCACCTACCATTCTTCATAAAATTTAATACTTACTCTTAAATAAAAATACAAATACCCTAATATTTAGAAGAATTGATTAGGAAATATAGATTTCTCCCTCAAAACTTGAAAATGAGCATATTGGTTTGATAAGAAGAATGACCAGTCTCATGTCAATTATATTTCACCAAGTAATATAAAAAAATTATTTTTTACTTTTATGATTTTTTCTTTTAATTAATTGTCTCTTTTTAATTGGATCAATATACATATAAGATACTAAAAGTGAGATAGATAATCTTCACTCATATGATATATCCTATAGTGAAAAGAGCACATCTTCTATCCTGTATTATGTGTCACTTCATAGGCCATGATTTTCGATTGATGAAAAAAAAAATTAAAGTTACAAATTTAATTATTAAGTATTTTTTTGACTAACCAGAACTTATGATACATGAAATACACAATATTGTGGGATAAAAGATGTGGTCATAGTAACGAATTATATTCCCGTTTTTTGTTTTGTTTTTAAGATTCTACCATATAGATAGATTAAGAGATGCAATTAATATAACAACTATGTCCATTTTTGTATTTTTTCTCCATACTTTGTCCTTTACATTCTCTTCCTAATAATTGTATTAGGCTTAATTTCCAACTCCCCATCACTTCATTAGCTAGTATACATTTATAAAATTCAATGGTAGAATTATAAAATCAGCAATTAACGCTACCCTAATTTGCAAGAAAAATAATTCCTTTGAAAAGACTAAAAAGGAACAAAGGGATTAATAGTGAAGTATAAAAAAAATATTAAGAGGATGAAAGCTTCTTTACAGATCAATAATTAATATTCGTCATATTTTGAATCCACCTTAAAAATAAAAAAATGAATATTTTTAACTTTCTACAAAGTCTTCGGACTCAAAGAAAATGATCATCTTTAATTATATTCAATGAAGCATCTATGAAAGTTTCATAGTTTAAAGGAGTCATAGAGTAATCTAATGGTGAAAAGAGATAACATAAGGAATAGAGTACATGAGGATGTGGATTCGAGTTTTACTATTAACAAAAAATAGGAATTATAATGTGGTTTGATAATTAAGATAAATAAAATTAATAATAAAATCTCACCTACAACAAAATATTAACATGATCAAAAAAAAGTTTCAGTTATATTCTCACATCAATTGATGCCTTTATCACAATAGTGAGAAATTGCAACCAATGATATCATATTAAGGACTCTGAAACCCCATAATGTTGTTACAATAATTGTATTTATGTATTGCATATTAATATGTTGTTATTGACTATGGCTCCAAGTGGATAGAAAACAAAATACTTAGGTTTACTTTGGGAGGGAAAAGAAGGGAAATGAAAGGCTTGAGAACCATAAAATATTCTTGTAATATGGCTCACAAGTCTTCTCTTTTCTTTCATTCTCCTCCAAAATCCAACTCTCAAACTAACCCTTAAGCGATAATAGAGAAAGATAAAAACTTATAAGCATGGAATACATTATTCTAAATAATTCATTTCCAAACCCCAACTTCCAAATAAAATCTTAAAATTTTGTTACAATCCAATCCCATAAGAATTATTTATTCCTCCAGAGCTATAATTTGCAGCAAAAACATTGACCATTTTGTTTTTATGTGTCCTCTTTCAAAGCTGAACTAGTCAACAAAATAACAGGATGGTCCCTAATTTACTACTTCACTACTTGCAATGGACATACATCACATGTACCAATTAAGTAGTATCCTATTCTCTTTCCGAGTTGATCAGAATGTTACATTTTTTCTTTTTAAAATTTATTTTATTCATGTAACAATATATAATTGGTCCGGGACATGAAATGAGATATCATTAGAAACAAATGATCACTATCTACTTGCGATAGCTCTTAGCCTCTCACTATTTTGCAAACACAATGAACTTTCCTCATCCTAGTTTCCTAGCAACTTCAACAAACCCTCATTCTTCATAATAAATTTCACTTATTTTCACTCTTCTCCTTCATTTTCTCAACAATAAACACTTCCTTATATCTCATTCCTCAAACATGAGCTTCAACAATAGTTCCCAAATAGTAACTACAATTCTCTTCTACCTCACTCTTTCTCTTTTCTACCTTCCAAAACAACTTGATGCTTATGACCCAGTTGTTAAATTCAGCATCAATTGTGGAACAAGTGGTAATTCTTCAGATTCTGATAGAACTTGGATAGGTGATATAAACTCAAAACTCTTATTATCTCACTCAGTAGAAGCTTCTGAAGCAAAAACACAATCACCTTCAACTACCCAAGTTCCATATTCTACTGCTACACTTTCTTCATCACAGTTCACTTATTCATTCCCAGTTACAAAAGGACCAAACTTTCTTCGCCTTTTCTTCAACCCATCATCATATTTAAACTTCAACCGCACTAATTCTATGTTCACAGTTCAATCTAATGGATTCACCCTCTTGAAAGATTTCAATGCTTCATTCATTGCTGATGCTGAAGGGAGTGATGTTATATTCAAAGAGTATATAATAAATGTTGATGATGCTCAATGGCTTAACTTGACTTTCACTCCAAACATGTCTTTTCCAAATTCATATGGTTTTGTTAATGGAATTGAGGTTGTGTCTATGCCATTTGATCTATATTATAATTCAGCATATTCCAATAATGAAGGGTTCAAATATGTGGGAAGCAGCACTGCACTTTACAAGCTTAGTAACAACACTGCTATGGAGACAGAATACAGGTATTCATCAAAATATTTTTGTAGAATTGTAACAAAATGTTTAGTTTATAATATATATCAAATTAACCCTTGGCAAGTGTATTTTTGTGTGATGAATGTTAAAGCATAATAGGATAAATAATCATATCTAGTTTATAGATGTATCAAGGCTTTAAGTTGGAATAGATAATATTGTGATTTTGGAAAAACCACAATATTATCTATTCAATAAAAACCACCAATTTAAAATACAAACATACACTACTCACTCAAGCCCTTAGTTTCAATACAAAAATAAATAAAATGATAATTGTAAAACTTACACCTACACCTTTCAACTGTCACACAAAAAAAAATGTATCCATTCATTTAAAGTTGTATAATCTATTATTTATATTTAATCATTATAAATTCACAACAAATAAAACAGAACACTTTGGAAAAGAAATAAAATACCAGCATGTGCAATTGCATATTTAGCAAAGCAAAAGAAAATAACATTTTTCACAAAATTAAAACAACAAATTCGACCTTCAACAATATAAGTAGTGTCACTTGGTTTTCTTGGTTCGTTTATATGAATCGTGAATAATACACTGACAGATACCAGTGTATATTTTATTAATGTATTTTTTTTATTGGAATTATTACAGACTAAGAGTTGGAGGGCAAGCAATCCCTCCAAATGGGGACACAGGTCTTCTAAGAAACTGGGATGGAAACGATTTTGATTATTTAACAACAAAATCATTTCAATACACTGGTTTCAATTTCAACACTCCTCTCTTTTTCACTATCATCCCTAATTACACTGCACCTCAACAACTCTACAAAACATGGAGAGAAATGGGTTTAAATTCTACTCTCAACAAAATTTCAAACATGACTTGGGTTTTCACTCTTCACACTGGTTTCACTTACATTTTCAGGCTTCATTTTTGTGAACTAAGTCAAAACATTACTTATTCTAGTGACAGAGCTTTTATCATATACATCGCGGAACAGGTTGCAGAGGAACGCGCTGATGTTATTAAATGGACTCAACAAAAAGCTACCCCGGTGTATAAAGATTACGCTGTTTTCGTTTCAGGGGATCATAACAAAAATGTTAATATTTCGCTTCAGTTGCATCCATTTACTAATCATTTTGATACTAAATACAGTGACCCGATTCTTAATGGTCTTGAAATATTCAAGTTAAGTGACCCTGGGACTCATAACTTAGCTGAACCGGTTCAACAAAACCCGGTTCAACAAAACCCGGTTCAAGGAAACACGGTTCAAGGAAACACGGGTCAGAAATCAAAGATCTCAATCATTGCAGGTGTCGTATCCGGCGTCGTTTTGGTCTCAATTATTATTGGTTTCTTATTCATTATTATGAGAAAGAAGAAGAAACAAAGTAAGGTGAGAAAGTCAATTACTGACGTGGCATCAAAGTGGGGTCTACTTTCATTTTCAACGACGAAGTCATCAAACACAAACAACTCATCTCTACCGTTAGATCTCTGCCGTCATTTCACGTTAACGGAGATCAAAGCCGCCACCACCGACTTCGACGGAGTCTTCATCGTCGGCGCCGGAGGATTCGGAGACGTGTACAAAGGCTACATCGACGGTGGATCAATCCCCGTCGCAATCAAACGCCTCAAACAAGGTTCACAACAAGGAGCACAAGAATTCATGAACGAGATTCACATGCTCTCTCAGCTTCGCCACCTTCATCTCGTTTCTCTCATCGGTTACTGCAACGAGAGCAACGAGATGATTCTCGTTTACGATTTCATGACACGTGGCACTCTCAGGGAGCATCTCTACAACACTGAAAATCCTCCTCTGTCGTGGAAGAAGCGGTTACAGATTTGTATCGGAGCGGCGCGTGGGCTTCACTACCTCCACACAGGTGCGAAACACACGATAATACACCGTGACGTTAAAACAACGAATATATTAATCGATGAGAAATGGGTTGCAAAAGTTTCTGATTTTGGGCTTTCTCGAATTGGGCCTAGTGGAATATCACAGGCCCATGTAACAACGGTCGTTAAAGGAAGCGTTGGTTATTTAGATCCCGAGTATTATAAACGACAGCGTTTAACTGAGAAATCTGACGTGTACTCATTCGGGGTAGTGTTGTTTGAGGTACTGTGTGCTCGTCCGCCTGTGATTAAAACCGGGGAGAAGAGACAGGTGTTACTTGGTGATTGGGCGAAAAGGTGTTGGAAAAGTGGGACCCTTGATGAAATAGTGGACCCAAGTTTGAAGGGTAAAATAGGAAAAGAGAGTTTAAAGAAGTTTGGTGAAATAGGTGTGAGTTGTTTAATGGAAGATGGGAGAGAGAGGCCATCAATGAACGACGTCGTTTGGATGTTGGAGTTTGCGTTGCAGTTGCAAGAGAATGCTGAGAATGATATTTGTGAAGTTGAGAATAGAGAAGAGAGTAATGAGTTTAGTAGTAGTGTGGGACATGTTTCTGATTTGTGTAATAAGAGTAGTGGAGTGAGTGTTACTACAAGTAGTACTACCACTAGTACTAGTAATAGTAGTAGTTCTGGTAATAAGGAGAGTCATAGGTTGATATCTGGGACTATTTTTTCTGAGATTATGGACCCAAAGGGACGTTGATGGTGTTCATAATTTGTGTCTTTTTTAGTCATAAAAAATAGGGAGCAAATCTAGTAAGTTAAAAAAACCTATTCAGTATCTTGACTATCTATTTTATAGAAATCTAATGGTTCAGACTAATTCAAATCATGTCAACTATTGGATTTTATATAATAGATATCTAAGATATGAAATATGTTTATTTAACTAGTAGATCTCGTCCCAAAAAATATTATCTTACGGTAGAACAATGATAAGATTGTTTATTTGTGAAGCGGATGTTATCTTTGGAAACAGTGTATTTGATTGTGATAATAAGACTTTTATATATATATATTCCTAGACCTTACTAGATGGTATAATGAGTCGTCTTTTTTTTTTATACTTGGTTAATGAATGGTGTATTGTAGTAATGAATGGTTAACCATTAACAACTCCTTGATCATATAATACTCATGATTATTAATATTAAGTTGGGTGAATTGAACATATGTATGCTTAACTGGACATCAACATTTTAGTTTAACTACGGCAAGATATTGGTCTAGTGGTGTAAGACCCTATTAGATTCATAAGATAACCAAAAGGTCAAGAGTTTGATTCTTGGGAGCGATACTTGTTGGAAGGGGCAATCATCGTAAGTACGAGTTTTGAGTTCTTAGTCCTTGTAAAGGTAGTTTACATTAGGTATTTGGTGGAGAGAGTTGTGCAGGAGATATTTCCCTAGAAGCTGTTAGTTCAAATTTCAAACCCAAAAACAACTTATATCTCCTATAAGCACATGCAGAAAATAAACCCACATCTTAGATCTCAGATAAACATGAAATAGATCACACATAAGGACAATGAAACATAGTACAAATGTATATTTAAGGAAGCATAGAAAACATAACTAACACAACACAATTAGAAAATATAGTTTCAGACATTCATGACTTAGAATCACCATCCAAATTAAAATCCCTGCTTACAGATAAGCATATTCACTTTCCAATTTCCATGTGTTATGCAACAATTCCTTGGTTATTAGCATCCTCTGCAGCGTCTTGAATTTCTAGTGCATGCTCGAGCTTCAATTGCACTTCCCTCATCGTTGGACGTTCCATTGCCTCCGGATGCAAACACCTCGTAGCAATATTCATATATGCTTTCCAACATTCTGGTATAATTTTCCAAAAAATATATGGATCAATAAACTTATCAGCATATCCTTTTGCATTATTACATATTAGTCTGGCCTGATCTTGAATTTCCGAATAATAACATTTCCAATCCTCCTCACCATCACAATCATCATTACTTCTATCCTTATCCTCAGCCTTGTTTAGATCGCGTCTCTCAATCAAAGCATTGATCAGTTTCTTTCCGCATACTAGTACTAGTTCTAACATGATCAAACCAAACAAGTAGACATCACACTTATCTATCAGTATGCCATTGATAGCATACTCCGGGGGAAGGTATCCAGATTTAACTCTACTGCAATCTACCTGAATCGATTCACTTCGTTGTATTCATAGTATAGTTGATCATGACAATGTTTGATTCACTTTGTTGTATTCGTAGTATAGTTGATCATGGAGAGAGCCATTGACATTGTATTCGTACACGGCGATTGCCTCGTTCTTCTAGCAGAACCCGATTAGGAATATCAGATTGCATAGCAGCTGTGTTTCATTCTTGAAATCAGATAAATGTGTCTGTGCATTACCATCTCCCTTAGAAAACCTCTTAATCCAAACAGGGTAAGAATCAGTTCCACCAATGTTGATACAACCTTTGTATAGTGTGTAACCAGCACCAATTTTTTGGTATTGGTTAAAATTGTTGGTGGCCTTTTGGAGTTGTGCAAGAGAAAAGAGACGACATTGATCTTCTATCCTTGTCAAAGGTTGTCTATACTTTACTGGCCGCTTCGGATCGGAGTTACCAAAGCATGTTGGAAGAGTTCTCATAATTTTGCTGTAATAATGGCTTTCAAGTAAGTAGTTGCTGGTGAATTGAGAGGAATTTTGGTGAGAAGGTTCTTAGATTCATTCAGTGTAGTCCATTAAGTGGAGAAGGGAGACTGAGTCAATGGAATATTCTCGTCTTATTAAGAAAAACCATGAGAACAAACAACTTGGTTACTCTTATTGTCTTGTGAATAAGAGGTTATGATTTCAAATACTAAAAACAACTATTTCATTATTATTTGTTAAAATAAGTGAGAGAGAAGCAAAAACATGCATATATAAATAGGTTGTAATTGTGATACTAGCCTATCTTGTCTCTCTCCATCCACAAGTCATGAATCAACATCAACAAGAACCTTTCTCTGTGGCCCCATTACATGGAACAACCTTTTCCCTTACTCCAATCTCTATCCCTTTAACCTTCTTTGACATATTCTGGTTTAGATTCCCACCAGTTCAACGTCTTTTCTTCTATGAATTCTCATTCTTTGATGTCATTGGAAAAGCACTCTCTTCAACTCACACTCCAACATTTTAAATGGTTCAGAGAATTGGGTTTCAAATATGCATTCTATGAGGGAGGGTAGAATATTCTCTACTGCAGGATCACCAAGGTTTGAGGTTTGAGGTTTATAGTGTTAATTTTGGATGGGGAAGGCCTAAGAAAGTGGACATGACTTCTATAGATAGAACAGGAGCATTTTCTCTATCAGAGAGTAGGAATAATAGTAGAGGAATTGAGATTGGGTTGACTTTGAACAAACATCAAATGGAAGTTTTTAATGCTCTTTTTGTTCAAGGACTTCAATCCTTTTAATGCTTTGAAAAACAAAGATTTGTTGTCCTGCTAATACAAATACGACGTATCAATAAATTTTATGATTATTATAGTTTTTACTTCATTGTAATTGGTACGAGACAACATATAAGATAAGATCTGAGACAATAGATATCTATTCTACTTTCAAAATCGTAAGTTTTGAGGAAATTAGAATACAAGCAGTTATATTAGAGATATAAATCTTTTCTTGGTGCCATTGATAAATATGTCCAACTCTTATAGTACACTTTCTCTACTTAAAATCTCTAAGGTGTTTGTATAATGTTTTTTTCTTTCTCTTTTTAGCAGGAAATTATGATGTATGTTACCTTTTGCTGTATACAAGGTGTCCTTGAACAATTTTGTTTAGGTGTGGTTTTACTACCTTGCTAGGTCATTATATTTACATTATTTAGATCATTAGATGTGTACTGTGAAGGTTTTGTTTTGGTTTTCTAATCTTCTTTTGATATATAATGGAACTTTGATAAACTAACTGAAGTAAATTGGACCTAGAAATATGATGTGATTCATACATTCTGAAGCTGGGAAAGGATAGAGAAGGTAAAACATAACACAATCTTTGGAAAAGAAATAGAATAGCAGCATGTGCAATTGTGTATATTACCAAAGCAAAGAAAATAGCATTTTTTCATAAAATTAAAACAACAAATTGGACCTTCAACAATAAAAGTGTCACTTAGTTCTTTAATATTATCATATAAGTCTTTGAAAAGATAAGTCAGTATAAGAGTGGTGTTGAAAGTTCAAACTTAAAAAAATGGTGTGAAAAGAAGATAATAGAGTTAAAGTGGTTGATGATGATGGTAAATCTGGTGATATCGAGAATGACATTGTAGAGATACTGATATCTCAAATGTTGAACACAAATTTTGGTTGATTTTTCTTATTCCAAAAGTAACCAAAATAGCCATGCTTTAGATGCAATTTGCTACTATATATACTGATGTGCTTTTGTATCAGTCTGTTTAACTTTTGAACTCTAATCTTTAATATAAACACAGTCATCAATGACAATATTTTTCTTCATTTCATTTCAACATTAGTTGGTCAATATACTAATGTGGGTTGAAATGGCAAGCCTTGAGGTCACTGGTTTGCATAATAGAGGAAGACATGATCATGAAGTTGACAATGTCATTTCAAGAGAAAATGACATCTCAGTCCTCTGCTTTGTGACCTTAGGATGAAGAATAATTTTGCTCAATAGATTCAAGACTCAAGAGGAAGATTGGGATGACATGATCTTGACTCTTGAGTTTTATTTGCAATGCCTTTTTCCTGTTTCACATAAGCTTTGTTTTATGTTTCTTTGACCAAAGAGAAGAAAAAATATTTCCTCAAAAATGAATTTGCAACTCAAGTTATTTCAATGAGTTTAAAATCTATGCAGCGTTAGTGTAAATGTCAGCACATGATGAATGATTGGTTAACAGTGTAAAAAAATACTTACACTGTCAGTGTATACGTATTAAATATTTTTCCATATAGGCACCTGTTGGCTCCTAAATCAAAATCTGGATCATGCACTTTAGTCCCCACATTGCAATTTGGTAGGAAATAGAATTGGATTTTGGCTTTTCAAAACTTATCTGTTCATTGACTGAATCTGATGAGCAGCATGGTTTTTTAAGATACTCAGCCCATATTCATATTAATATTTGCCATTTCCTTTTCCATAAGCTTCATGTGATCTAAAAAACAAAATCCATGTGTTTTACATTCCTTTAGCACAGGATTTTAATCTTTGAATATCGAAAGTAAGACAAAACATTTTCTTCATTTTTCAGCTTTTCCCAGCATTAATTGCGGCATGCACAAACTCTTGGCACTGGGAGAACCCACCAGAAAACACCTCAGGTAGAAGGCCAGCTATATCAAAGGCCTCCTGCAGATCACTAGCAGAATTCATCTCATCAAGCCAAGACATCATCTCCTTGGAGAATCCAAGCAGCTGTTTCGCATTCAAGAGTCGCTCTTTCATAACAACTTCCCAGCCTTCCAAGGTCCCACTTTCATCTTCACGTTCGGTCATAGATGAACCCCCTTCTGCTTTTACAGATGCAACACTTGTGGATTTCCTGACCTTGAAGAAATGCTGTAGCTGCTCAATTAAGCCGGTGTAAACAAGCATTGGTCGGATAATAGACAGCAGCTCATTACTCTGCCCTGTTTCAGAAGTGTCACTTTGGTGGCTTGTACTTCCAGATTCCACTTTCTGAGAAGTGTCCGAAGTGGATAATGGTTGAGCTGGTGATCTAGCATGTGTTTGCTGCATGTGTGCATGGTAAATTCCACGCTGGAGGAAAGCACGGCGGTGCTGCAGCCAAGACTCATAAGAATCTGATAGAAGTGAGTTCACCATCATATATTGGACTGTTTCTTCTGTCCCCAGTGTAGGTTGTGTGCTAGATGGAGTGGAAGGTCTGACATCTGATGTGGAAGAGGTTATATATGCTGATACAGCCCTGGCCATTACTCGGCGCTGGGAGGGACTCCCTTGATCGAGGAGATGGTGTGCCATTTGGATCATAAATGGGAGGAACCGAGAATTGCTTTCCTGTCCCCCACCCCGGCTATCTACACTAAATGATGCTCCTGTTGCAAACCGAGCCAGCATCTACAAAGGGAAAGATATACATGGTGAGCAAAAATTACTACCTAATAGGGCCTAGTGTACACTGAAAAAGTGTGGCTCAGTGCACTTAGCTCCTACCTAGTAGGGTCTGAGGAGGATAGATGTACACAGCCTCGCAAGCGAAGATGCTGTTTCCGTGATTTGAATCCATAACATCCAAGTCACAAGGCAAACAACCTTACCGTTGTGCCAAGCCTCGCCCTCTATACAGTGTATACTGCTTGTGGTTATAAATAAATTTGGAGAGAAATTATTTGACCCAGTGAATAAACTATCTAACTGATCCAAGTTTTAACTTTTGTATTCAAGATTCTTTAATTAGTATCAAGTCCTGAACTTCTGTAAGTTTACATTAAGAAACAAAAAGAGGAGAGATACATAGCAGCTGAAGGACATACCAGAACAATGTCATAAGTCAGCAGGCGGAGCCTGCTTCCATCAGCTCGTCCAAGAGCACTGAGGTTGTCCCAATACTGTTCGACATAGCGACTATACTGTGCAAGTGGAACAGATGGACCTTTGACAGGGAATAAAGAATTACATAGAGATTCGTTATTTCTAAGGGTAGCCCCTTCCCACTCTTTCTTAGGATTCTTCAAGGCAGCATCTGCTCTTTTGGCTTCTTGGTGACAAAGGAAATGAATAATATTGAAGTAACTAACAGTAGTGTACACACAATCTCCACGAGCACTTCCTGAAGCACCAACACCCAGATTCACAAGCTTGCTGTAAGAGTAAACACCAAGTAAATCACCAGGCCTTAAATTATATCCCTCCCGGCATACCATGCATGCCAGCCCATCCTCCTCCTCCTGTACATCTTCCAAGCCTTCAAAGACTAGCTGGGTAACAACAATGCGCTTGCCTCCATCTGAAGACAGTTCTTGACGCATTCCAAGCCCCTATATCAAAGAAAAGTACAATTTTGAGTTAAAGGAAATCAATTTTCTACTGGACTAACTAGAGTAAAAGGTAAAGTAAATAACACAATGTCCTATATGTAAATACAGATTCAGTCAGGGAAGCAGTAAACTCAACAAAGAATCCTCTTGGTAACTCATCATGCATTTCCATTGTAAAAGGTTTAAGAAGTAGAATTATTTATTTTATACAAAGCATTACATTCAAAACAAAATTAGACCATCAAAGAAGCAGGCAGAAGTTATTATGTATACAATTACCAACTCCTTTGCTCGGCATAAAAATAAAATTCAAGAATGCATACATAAGAAAAAGAAAGACTCAGCAAGAACACAAGTAAATTTCAGTGGTCAGAATTGCAAAACTATGGTGATATATACTCTGAAAATACCTGAAGCAGCTCCTGTCTCTTCTGCAAAGCCTGGCGCCTCATTTCATCCCTGGTAGCATGCCGCAACTTTCGCACTTTCTCCTCCAAGAATCCATCTCCATTTCCTCCCTTGTTAGATAGCATGTCCAGCAAATTTTCAGCCCTTTCTGCAATCTCATTTGCTCCCCAAACTCTTTCTAAGGCATGCAGCAAGGGTAAGATACCTTCCTCATCAATGCACCCTTGAGTGAGCTGATGGCCCATTGACAAACCTCTCAGCATAGACAATATAAGAGGGATGGACGGCAATTTTAATCCCAGTCCCCATTCAGCACTAGTCTTAAAATCAGCCTGCTCTGCATTGGCAAAATTATCTTTCAAATGTCTTATTGCAGTTTCAGTTATACCTTTCTCTAGGATAATATCCTTCAATCTCTCCCCAAAGGAACTTGTCTTCAGTGACTCTGAAACCATAACAAAATTTTCTAGTGTGAACCTATGCTTTGCAGCTTGCTGAGCAATGCTTTCATCGTTTGGATTGTCCAGGTGCTGTTTCTGTAAACGGTCAAATGCTCCCCAATCATGCAAGTAAGGGCTAAAATGTTGGACGAGAGCATCCATGGCAGCAGGTTCACCGTAAGTCAAGTAAGGCAATATCCGAGCAACCATCTCCGTGTTTCTCTGCTGTTTGTTTGATTTCTTAAGGCTCAATGGATGAGACAATCTCTCCAAGAACATGAGAACTATCTTCTTGTCTTGTTCACCTGTCCCAGCTTCTTCACTAGTGACAGTAAGGGCACTTTGGGTGATGCTTATATTGTCACTTTCATTTGCTTCTAATGTCAAAGTTTCAACAATCAAAAGAATGCCTTCAGCTGGCTCCATGGCATCAACTGAGAAAGCCCTCCTTGCTGTCTCAAGAAGTAAGCCTAAAGCTCCTAGCTTCAACAAAGCCTGTCTATTTTCTCTAATTTTGCAACAGTACATAAGAAGATTAAGAACTGCAACCGATTGCTCCTGGTTGGACTTGAAATTATCACGCAGACGCTGTGCATTAGTTAAAAGTGAGATAACCTCTCAACAGACTGGAATGGTCTTTAAAAACAAAAGAATATGTAAATGAAGTCTAAGACATCATATAATCAATATTTCTTATATAGAAAAGGCTGAGTACTTGCAAATCACTCAACAATTCAGATAAACAATTTAGATAATATAACAATCATTTCAATATAGGTTTAAATTGTAAATACATGCTTGGAATCAATTTGCATTTCTTACCTGACACATACACGTAAACAATATTTGAGGGTGAGCTCATTCCAAGGGATCTAATAGTCTTGAAGTTCAAGATACTAAGTCATGCTTCATGCATTCATTACACACAACAACCAAGCTTTAGCCTTATTACGTGAGATTGGCTACATGGATCAAACGACACCATAATGCTCTATCATGAACTATGTTCATTGACAAAGCATTGATCTATAAATTTTTCCTAATTGCTTCGCCTATAGTTTTTCTTGGCCTAACTCTTCCTCTAAAAATTGGACTAACCTTCATTTGATCTACTCCTGTAAACTTGTCCAAACCACCTAAAGCATAATTCTACCATCTTTTCTACAATAGGATGTACTCCAACTTTCTCCCAAATGCATTCATTTTTAATCCTATCTTGTCTAGTGTGTCCACTCATCCAACATAACTTTTTCATCTCTGCTACATAGAGTTTATTATCTTGTTGACATTTTACCTCCCAACATCCAATCCCACATAACACTGCATGTCTTATAGTTATGCAATAAAACTTCCCCTTATGCTTGAGTGACCCCTTTCTATTACATATGACACCCAAAGCATTCCGCGATTTCATCCACCTTGCTAGAACCCTTCGGTTTACATCTCTGTCAATTTCCCCATCACATAATATGATTGACCCAAGATACTTAAATCTAGTGTCTTGTATTATGGTATGATAGCCAATTTATACCTTTGCAGCATGGTTTGTCCACATCTATAGCATTACACACATAATACAACTACGTTTTAAATTATAACATTAAATGTTCACCAATTCCTATTATTATAATCAAAAGTTTCCAATCGAATAACAAGGGAAAGTTTCTAATTAATAAATGATTAGCTTTAGAAACAACCACAAACTAAAAAACTCTCTAATATATTTAAGTCAACAAGTATTAAGAGAAAAGAATCCTTTAAACCTGAATCATGCCCAATAGTATCTCTAATCCAACGCATTCACGAACAGCACCTGCTATAGCAAATTCAACCTCTGGATCCTGAGATTCTTCTCTATCTTCCTCCAACTCCTTAATCATAGGCTCAGTTGCTTCACCATCCAATCCCTGAAATGTGTATATCATAAAAATAGTATAAACTCAAAAACAACTTTTTCATAAATGAGATGAGACATATTACATGCTAAATTGTAATAACAAACCTGGAGGCGGTATGTAACTGTCATAGGTGGGAAATCTGTGGATGAGGCAACAGTATTAGGAGACAACAAGTTGGAATTAGTCACATTGTTTGAAGATGGATTTGATTTCTTCCAGACTAGCTCATAAACTTGTACAATACTCAAATCAAGAGATATGATATTGCCAGCTACTAGCAACTCCATTCCATAGTCATCCTCAAGAAGACCTAACAAATCCAACTGATGGCAGATCTTATTCTTAACATCACGCATCAATGGACCAATTTCAGAACTCGAATAAGGACTCTTAGCCATTGATCCCCTAATAAACTCTTCCTGGGTATTAGCCTTGTTGAGGACCAACAAATATGCAGGTTCAGGTTTTGACGGGCAGATAAGATTACATAGCTGCTCTAATATAAACTACAAATGCAAATAGATCATTTTTAGTTCATAATATATTATACATGTAAACTAAATAAAGTTCATGTGTAGCATGTGTAATTCACAACAAAGCATATGTAAAAAAAATCGTAAAGTAAATATCTTGTCTATTAATCAGAACTAATTTGGTACTTTTTTGGATGCTATAACACATTTTAAAGAATAAGATAAATAAATATAATTAAAAGTAAATTTAAAATAAATTCATAATCCATACCAAACAAGCACGCCCCTTCCTCTCCTCCCCATGTATTTGCAAACCATTGATGCAGGCCTTAATGAACTGTCGCTTATTTTCACTGCTTTCTAGCAGTAGACTATCTAAAAGATCTTTTAGAAGCCGACTGCAATCACTTATCAACTTTGTCTTTTGAACTATCAAGCCACGGATTACAATAAGTGCTTCAAGAACTTCAGAAAGCAAGTCATCTTGCATGAATCTGGCAAAAAGATTTAGTTCTTTGAGATATTAAAACCAAATATTAGCTCAACATTAAATCATTCAAGCAGCAGTTGTACCTGGATCTGATATTTGGAACCTCTAGAAATTTACTAAGAAGCTCTATGAGCTTGTGAAGGATAAATCCCTGAGATATATCAATGTGCAGACTCCTTTCCAAAGACTCAACCTTGCTTGCTTCTTGGGTGATTAGAGTACTAATTTTCCGTAAACAGCCTCGAACAGTAAGAAATAAACGAGCATCCTCTGAATCTGTCACTTTGAATAGTATCTCAAAATACTCTGCGGCGCTTTCACCCACAGAAAGTGTTGCAGGTAACAAAGAAACCAATAGGTTTAGCAACCGATATTTCCTGGATGAACTTTGAGCACAAAGCAAGCTTAGAAGCATGCACATCTCTGATCTAATAGATTGAGAAGAAGCACTGAGAAGAAGTTCTTTAACCCATGATCCCAACTCAAAAACCGATGATAAGTCACTTTTAGCTGATTTACTGGTATGACGTTTCCACCTCAAAGCATACTTAAGTGTCAGGTAGTCATGCCTTTGGCCTCGTGACCTCTGGCCAGCACCTTTGACAGCCTGAGAAACTTTGTATTGCCTCCTAACAAAGTCAAGATATGAAGCTCCTCTCTCCCATTCTGAATAGCTCAATAATTGGATAT
This sequence comes from Lupinus angustifolius, assembly GCF_001865875.1. NCBI lineage: Eukaryota > Viridiplantae > Streptophyta > Magnoliopsida > Fabales > Fabaceae > Lupinus > Lupinus angustifolius. The sequence goes on from NC_032013.1 coordinate 1,789,933, forward strand.
CCCGAGTCTTGGGAGCGGCATTCCAATTTCTTTCTGATGGATCAGAATATGACTTGGTCACAACAACAGCACTAGTTAAAGACCCATATACATTTGGATTGCTTTCATCCTTTGTCTGTACAGAAGGCTTACCAAGGCCTTCCTCTTTATCTGGTGTATCGGGTTTTGGAGGTGTACATACCTGAGATACAATTCTAAGGCAAGGAAGAATGACATGCTCAGATATAGCAGGATGTTTTGCACCTAACTTAATGGAAGAAAACAACAACTGAAATACAATACGTAGTCTTGACTCCCAGAATTCATCAGCCAAAGAAGACACCTCAGAAAGTAATAGCATCTCCTCGCATGTAGTCACAGCAATATCCATGGAGCGGTGATGCTCAAGGCAGTACATAACTTTCTTTTGTAGCAAACTGTTCAACTCTGTAACTGCATTTACATCACCCTCAGATAAAGAACAAAGGACTGCCCTTGCTTGGAAACGAGAAGCTTTAGGACCAAGATGAATGTTATTCTCAAATAATTCAGACAAAATTCCAGCTGAAACAAGTTGTTTCTTGGAATTTGGATGCCTGGCTAGCACATGTAATAGTTTTAGACATTGCGTTACAAACATGGTTGCACAGCCATAGCAATTCTTTGGTGACCTGGAAACTACAAATCTTGAAGCCACACCATTATCGGAATGCTTTTGGTGTAAATAATTCATCAACACCTTACGTAGCCCTTGCAGTGTCTGTACACTTTTGCTGACAGAATCAAAAGCTGCTTTGCACTTCTCACCATAGAGGACTCCAAGAAGGGCAATTTTGCGATTGATTTTACAAGACGAGCCAGGTAAAGAAACCATCATTTGTTGCACAGGGTCCTTTTGCTGTGAATCCATTTCACTCTCATCAATGCTGGATACAATTTTAAGCAAGGGCCTTTTGAAGCCCAAAAGTTGCTGATATCTCTTATGAGCATTCTCTGACTCTGATTCAATAGCTGCCAGTCCCCTCTTCATATCTTCATCATTCTCCATATTATCAAACGTAAAACTTGGCTTTGCCATGAAATTAAACTCAAACCGCCCATATTTGCTGTATCCACATTCATTACACAGAAAAGAATCCAAATGCTCATAATTAATGTTGCGGCATTGCCTGCATTGATATGCATTTTCATGACATCTGCTACATATACCATGCTTGTCCGTGACTGGACGACTACAACGAGGGCATTGCAGTGGTTCTAGAGACAACTCCTGAAGATTTTCATAGAGAGAATTCAGTTCAATCATGAAGTTGCATGCAGTAATTGGAATGGGAAATTCAACTTTAACTTCAGTCTGATTCAAAGCAAGATGACAACTTTTTGCACACTTCCACAAAGACCAGTTATTTTTCAACTCTGACAAGTCAACAACTGGCCGATTATTATAATATAGGTTTAAAACCTTCACTGATTTTGACTTTCTGGCATCATGAACATTCATTGTCACAGTCTGGATGGTGTAACTCCCAGTGCATTTCACAATGATACGGTTACCAGTGAACTTTGTTTCAGATTTTAGAGATTCTAACTTCATCCTGCTGTAAGGTACTTCAGGGGAGCTGCAGGCAACACAAGGTTCACTCTCAAGATAGTATCCATCAAATTCCACTATGCCACTCAAAGTATTATAGATGCAGGAATTTGGATGGTTAGCTAACAGCTCATTCTGTGAATGGAGTGTCTCAAATATGCACTTAATTACACTGGGCGTCAAGCATCGGTCCATAAGTTCATAAATCTGGTGTTTTGAGCCAGTATCAGGGGATTTTCCAAGCAACCATGTCACGAGTTCAGTATACTCCACAATATTCTGACCATACAATGGGAGGAATTTAACTTTTTCAAAGAGAGACATTAACATAGTGTCTTTGAATGCTGGTTTAGCATGATGCCAGACACCACACAGGACTAATTTGGCCTCTGCACGTACAGTGCTCGAATTCCACTCCAGAAGGAAACAATCTATGAACTGCTTGAAGGCAACTCCACTCTTGTCAGTGAAGACATCTACAACTGCTTCCATATCCAAGTAGGACTTCTCAGAACCAGATTCTGAACCATTTTCACCTTTCTTTTTCTTCTTTGATTCTTGAGGTGTGGTACTTGATTTGTTTGAGTTCACATCTGCTGACTCTGTTTTTTGTGAAGTGTGACTATTATCCTTTCCTGTATAGAAGGCCAAATTAAGAAGTTTAAGAGTCTGAATAACAGACTCTTCTCCAAAATAATATACCCCATTCATCAGGAAGGACAAAATATCTCCATGCCTCAAACAGTATTTTTGCCAGTTCCAAGGACGTGCAGCTGCTACTTCTACCATAGTGGAAAGACACTTCATAATCTTCACACTTCTTTCATATGGGATGGGATTTTGAAAGCCACCTGACTTGCTTATATGTTTATAAAGTCTCTTCACTTCAACAGAGAACTGCCAATTGTCCCGAACACTGTAATAGTGAGACTTACTCCCACAGAGATGCAGGAAAAGCCTCCTGGCATAACTTCTTACAAAATTAGTATGAGGATTGATAATGTAACTACAAAGAGCATCTTCATATCCATCTAGCTTCAAATCCCTGCCGTATGACATCTTGTAGATCCTTTCCTTTTCCCCAGTTCTGTCATGCTTTTCAGGGCGAACAAGGGTGTAGACCAGTCGGAAAGCATTCTCTAGTAACAGCCTGTGGTAATCAATAAAGATGTCTGTTCCATGGACCATGGCATATGAGTCAGAAAAGAAAGGCAAAAATTTACCAGCTGGTAAATCTCTGCGTACTGTGAGCAGTGCCCCACATCCAGTCCCTGTGTTCAAACTATGCATGCTCTCATTATTAACAGGGGACTTGAAAACAGGCACTAGCTGCTGCAGTATATCCATCAAATAATTTACAAAGGATTGCTCCCTAAGAGAATCACAAGCTTGAATAAGCTGTGAGGCAAAATCTTTCTTCTCTAGGTCATCCACTAAAGTCTTTGCAGTGGCTGAAGTGGATGGTGGAAATTGGATATCATTTTTATCAAGTGTGCAAGTAGTTCCACTCTGTGTTGGCATGGAAACATCACCACCAGGCTGATGCCAGTTTCTAAGCATCAATGTGAAAAACATGAAGACCACAATTGCAACTTCTCCAAATGACGATCGGATTCTAGCTAAAAATGGTCTATTGAGATTAATCACATCCAAGAACCACTTGATTAGTTTCTCTAAATCTAAGCTATCAGGCTTTGAGCTGTCTATAAAAGGTCCACCCACAGCAGATGACACCCTATAGAAAAGCTGCATAACAGGAATTGCTCGGACTCCAGTGGTTGTATCCATCCACCCTTTCAATTGTTCAAGAAGCCCAGAAAGAAGTAAAGAGTTTATTGCCTGTTTTGAAGCAGAAATTGAGACAGGATCAGCCAATGAAGCAGAAAACCGTTCAGAATCATTAGTTTCCAAGACATGGATTGATGGAGAAGAATTCTTCGTGGTGCTATCATCCGGGACAGACAAGTTTGGGTCACTAACATATTCAGATATGGAGTAAAACTCAATGCCATTTTCTACTGAATCAACTTCAATTGGAATTGCTGTCATAGGATGATCTCTTGAGTGTGGTGGAGGAAGTCCGTCCACATCTAATACCTCATAACAAGCCTCACACAAGTCAAAATCAGGACAAATGTTACAGTGCCATCTTCGCCTAAGTATAGGTACAGTATAGCAACCATCACAAGAGTATTGAACAGCTGAAGTGGTAGCATCTTCTTCAACCATGACTTGGTTATTTCCAACACCTGTGTCAGCAGGGGCAGGAATAGATACTAAACCCTCAACAGCATCATCTGTAGCTAACATAGTCTGCTTTGGAAATGGGACCTGAAGCAATATTGAAGATATGGCCAAACTGGAAGGAAAATAAAGTTGTGAAAAACGGAACAAAAGATTTAGAAAAGGAGTGAAACTGTAATGAGCAAAACTACCTGCTAGCAGTCTGAACAGCTTCATTGGATGAAAAAAGAAGTTTCTTGAGTAATTCAACAGCTGGTGCAACAGAGCGCACTCCTGCATCTTTGCCATGTGAAGCCAAGCATTCGGCATAGCAATAAATAAGTTCAACTGCAGACATAACAATGCTGTTCAGAGTTTGTGTATCAGGCTGCCCGAAGTCAAGAATTCCCCATAGAACTTGCATAAGCAAATCCACCACCTCTGAACCTACACCGGCACAATAAACAGCTTATATCATATCAGAACAGTACCAAGTACAACAACATATTACCAAACAAAGCAAAATGAAAGTTACCTCCTATTGTAGCTTTCTTTACAAGCTTTCCAAACCTCTATATATAGTGCGGTTCATCTATTGTATCTATTGATTAAATAAAAACAAAATTCTCTTCCTCTCTTCTTCTCTCTTATTTTCCTAGCCTAGGTTAAACTTTTACAACACTATCTTTTTTATATTATAAACTCGAAGACCTTTTGCGAAATCTTAGTTCAATTTTTTTCAACCAAGAGGATATGTACAGAAGACAGAGAGAGAAAGATGAGAATGGAGATCTATTTGGAAGAAAACTATCAACTCTCCTTTTTTTCGTGTGTTTTGTTTCGATGAGTGGGCACACTAAACACTGTAGGATTAGGAATAAATACAATAGAGAAAGTTGGGGTAGCAACTATTATAGAAAAGATAGTAGAATCTCACTTTAGGTGATTTGGGCATGTGTGGAGGACGTCTGAAGAAGCTCCAATAAGGAGAGTAGATCAAATGGATGATATTCCAATTACTAGAAACAGAGTGAGACCAACAAAAACTATAAGCGAAATAGTTAAGGATTTATATATCAATGGTTTGTGAATGGGCATGATTTATATGATAGAGTATTATGATGTGATTTGATCCATATTGCCAATCCCACCTAGATGTGATAAAGTTTAATTTTTGTTGTTGTATGTGTCTAGTTTCGACCTTTTGAATTGTGTCACTTTCTTGATTTCTTACACTACATATGCATCCTCTACTTGTTACAAACCTATCTCCCCTGAAGGTATTGGTGTTACATCAATGTTGTCATACGCTCCCCACCCCACCAATTTTATGTATATTTAAAAACATTAAGTGCTATGTATTTAAGAATAAGTCAGAAATGCAAACATACCATCTGTCTCCAGAAACATTGCGAAGTTAGAACGGCGTTGCAGTGCAATTTTACAAGCTGCACGCATATGGCCAGTAAACTCATCAATAATCCAACTCCCTACTGTACCACCAATACCAAGTCTTGCCAATAGTAATGATGATGACTTAACCACTCCAAGAAGCCGCATCATATCCTTAACCTAATGTGGAAAGAGTCCAAATAGTAGTGATTAACATTACATCCACATGGATAAGAATTTCATGCACTGAAAAAAACTTGGTGTGTAGAAAGAAAAGGATACTATGTACTACTTGATGATATATCTCTCTCTTGGAGAAAACAGTCTGTAAGACATGACATGCAGAAGCTTGCAAAACCGGTTCCTTGTCACTCTCAAATATTGCCTCTAGTAGTTGCTTACACTTCAGTCTTCCCAGATCCATCCTTGCTTCCTCAAGACTTGAGCAAACAAATTGCCTACATGATGAATAAAACTTTGTAATTAGCTGAAGCCCATCTGCTATTACTTGCTCCTGAATAGAAGCAGACTGCACTGAACGGTGCTTCTTCCCAGATCCAGTGTGTGATGAATTTGAATCGAGTACTCCTGCTTCCATATCCAAGACTGCGTCTATTTTTTCTTTCCAGCCAAATTCATATTTAATTCGACCATAAATTTCAAGTGAGTCTACTCTGGGTAGTGATGAGCCATTAAAAGCTGGCCCAACTATGATTGTAAATTCTTCATCAGCAAGTAGTGATTCAGCAACAGTAAATGGAATATCATACCAGGACCTCATTCCTTCAATTAACTTAATAACTCTCTGGAAAGTAGTGATACTAGAAGGTATGTGACTTGCAGATGTATTACCCACATGAACTCGAAAACCAACCATGACTATATCAGGGTTGGAATTGATGACAGATACCTGTAAATGCACACAAAAATTAGGAAAATAAGAAGCTATAATCAATAAAAGACAATCATATGATTCAAAGCAACTAACATGACTGTCAGTGACTGATTGCCATCATTATATTGAGACTAAATGTATTTGTTTATCGTAAGCCATTATCCTACATGTTAGAAAAACTTTTTCCAACCCAAAATTTGTTCTTGTTTGAAGCAGGGGGGAAAAGCAAAATCAAAATGGAGGATAAATATACATTTTAAGCAAATCTAGTGTGCCTGATTGGATGGAACACATGCATCTTTCAGTGTTTCCTGGTTGTAAAATATATTTTGGACATATTTGTGGTTTTAGCCTCTCTTGGGTGTTCCACCGAAGACTGTTTTAATGGTGTTACCATCTCTATGTTTTTTCCTTTTGGTAGGGTGTCCATCTCTAATCTGTAAAGAGATCGAAAACCCTTATAAATTCCTAGTTTTTCCCCTAGTTCTACTGTTTTCTCCCTGTTGGTTTTACTTGTTTTAGAGGATACCTTATCCTCATCCTTGTTGTACATATGTTTTATATTTTTCTATCAAACAACATTCACTTTAAAACAAAAGTAACAAGAACTAAAAATACCTTAAAACCTGTTGGGGTAGGACTTTCAAGAAAACCATCCTCGTTTAACAATCTTTGCTTAGCACCTTCCGAATTCCCGTTTCTGATGGCATCACCTCCTAGCTTCACATCTGATGTAATGCATATAGTCTTCTCAAAGAAATCAATAGGAAATTCAGGATTTGTAATGGCGTTATTGAGGATAGAAGAACCCAATTTCTTAACTTTCTCTGATGCCGTACTCAAACTAGCACCTACACCCACAGGAACATGGGAATATATTTGAAGGCTACCATCATCATGTAACACAAGACAGTGGATTTTATCCTTTGATAGCGCTTTGTATACAGTCACACCAACTATAGGTGAGGTTGGGCCCACTGGATGCCACATGCTCTGTGCAAACATTTCATGTTCCCCCATTGACACAGCAAGTGGAGAATTTGACTTCACACTTGATAAGCAAATAAATAATCCACTTCCAACTAGCAACTCTCTCCAATGATGTAGTCCAGCAGGCCACAGCTTACTTTCTTGCGCCTCGTATACAGAAGAGAACTCAACTAGAGAGGCTGCATCAGAACTTAGCTGGCCTATCAATGTGGTACCATCTTGAAAGGACATGAACAGTAGCTTATAAGTTGAAGAGAAGTACAATGATGAGCCCTTTGCATGAATTTCTTTCCCCTGAAGCTGTATAACTTCCTTCAATGGTATAGCCCCAAAGTTCCCATTGACTGATAGCTCTAAACTGAATATGTTTCCGTTTTCTGAAAGAATTACAAGAAACAATTTTCCCTGGGAAGCTGGATAAAGAGTGGCATCCACAATCATACCATCTGGCAAAGTGAAGTAGTGGATTGGACTGATATTGTCCAGGGACAGGTCATATATTTTGACAAATCTGTTAGTCACAACCATTAACTGTACTTGTGAGCCTGGAAGCCAATCCACCCGTCTAATATATGCGCCTTGCAGAGCCAGGTCAATCACAAGGCGATCAATCACTTCACCAGGAGGATTCAATGTGAGGACCTGGCAATCTTCATAGCCTGCTACAACAAGATAGTTATCAACCACAGGATTGAATGCAAGTTGTACAATCTCAAAGCGAACACCGTTTTTAGAAAGGGGCTTCACATTGGTCTTGTCAGTTGTCACAGGTGCAATGGTGGCCTGACCAATTAACTGTCCAACATCAAATATAGCAACTTTATCACCTTCACCAACAGCAAGTCGACCTCGAATGCTAACACTAAGCAAGGACTTCACAAGATTACCACTTGCTAAATGTGATTTAAGCTCCTTGGCATTTGAATAATCTACCTTTATCTTTAGATCTATTGATCCACTTTTATATGCTTTCTTCAGTTGTAAGAGGTCAACACCATGAGAAATGACCTTGTCTTCACCCAAAATGATTTTTTTATCGTTATTGTGGTGAGAGGCTCTTCTGGTAATTATAGATGGCATCAAAGAAGTGCAAAGATGGAGCACCCGATTCTCAATATCAAGTTCTTCCAATAACAATAGTATCCCATCTTGAAACTCTTTTGGAATAGATAATCTGACTGAGTTATCTACATCTGAACTAATATCCTCTTCAAAATCGGAATCAGTATCTGGCAGCTGATCTCCATCCTCAGAAAAGGGTAAATATTGCTGGAAGATATTAGTACCGTGAACAGGTGCAGTGCTACTTCCGGTGAATTTCCGAGGTTTCAAGCACTGACAGTTACTACCCCTAACACCCCCAGCTCCACAATCACAAAAGAACTGACTTGAGCGGGAGTAGACAACCCGATGGCCCCGGTGGCAAACCTTTGCACAGACAGAGCAACAGCCTTTTGATACAGTTAGGTCACATGTATAGCAAAAGTACCAATGCTGTTCCATGAAATTGCTGCCACTAGAAGTAAATGTGCAAACTTTAGAGGCAAGGTCCCTGTCATTGTTAGCATCTTCATCATCCTTATCTATGCTAACAACCTCACCATCAGAAGTTGCATCATCCTCATCTAGAGAAGTTGTATCACATTCAAGAGAGGCTGATCCTACTTGATTGGCAGAAAGAGTACAGGTCTCAGTATTCTTCCTGGATCCAACCGGTTGAACAGCCACATGTCCTACTACCCCAGGAACATTTCCAGATGAACACTTCTTAGTTATTCTTCGTGAGGAAATTATACCAGATCCACAATCACTCAAGACAGTTTCAATAAAGATAAACAGAAACTTAAGACCTGGAAGCAGATTGTCATTGCCCACCAGCTTCTCCATCAGCATTACAGTCCTTGTCAAAAGCTGTTTCATTAATGATTCTCCTCTTGAAATCTGAACAATGAAACTGAAATATGACCTTGCTACATGTATATCAAATAGCAAAAAAGCAGTATCAAGTGATAACATTGCTGATTCAAACATATGAAGCTGCAATTCTTTTGATTGTTTCTCAGAGGATGATGATACTAGGCACAGAGCAAAATTTATTGTTGTTTCCCTAAGAGAACTGGAGCTCCCATTTGCACAGTTGAGCTCGCTAGAAGAATCCATTATGCTGCCTAAAATCCTCTTTTCCAACCATTGAGCTAAGCAATGAATATCTTTGTCAAGAAATTTCCTTTGTATCTTCTTTTTGAGATCAGGAAACAACTCTCCAGATACAAGATCCAGAAAGAAACCAAGAACCTTCAAATTCACTGATTCAGAGTAGCACGTATCTAGAGAGTCAATTAGAAACAAACAGTCACTATGGTGCAACTTCAAAAGCTTGTTGATCTGAACTGGCACACTTTCGACACCAAGATAGAAGTTGAGTATGACTGACTTTGACGGGTCATTTCTATGGCTACTTACTATCTCCATTACCTGACAGATTATCCATTCACGGATACTGCCATCACTAACTCCTCCAGCATTGATGTCCCTTATAAACTCTTCCATTTGCTTTATTAAAATTAAGTTAGCATAGTCTGACCATTCAAGTCCTGCATTCAAACTGTGGTAGATAGTGTCACATTTTACATGAATACTTTCAAGGATCCTATCAAACTTGACATTCATTACTGCATTCAGAATTTCTCTAAGGACCTCAACATCCATATCTGCATTTCCTCCTGCTTCATTTATTTTGAGTAATCCATCCAGAGCATAAATAAGTCCTCTAATGCTAACTATACAAGAAAACATAACTGCACTAGAAGTAGAAAGGTGAAAAGGAAAGCCATGAAACATGCACTCCCAAGAGGTCCTAGATACAATTCCTGAAGCTTTTTTATCAATAGCTGCATCAAACCTAGATAAGAGGGTAAGACAAGATTCCAGCACACCTGCATTGCAACCGCTCCTCTCCAGGAGCTCATCCTGCAAGAATTTGTCAATTCTAGTATGTTTTAGAAGCAAGAGTGGTGAAAATCCAGAAGCCTGTTTGTGCCTGCAACTAATGGTAGCAAGGAAAGCTTTCTGATGAATCTGCACATACTTTGTCAGCAAGGAGGAAAAAAGCCTCACTAGCAAAGGAAATTGACCAGAGTCAATCATTGAGGATACCATGTTTCCCGCAAGTTCAACATATTTCTGGTCTTCAAAATGATTATCTGTCCAGTTAAGACCTTGTCCGGAAATTCCATTGTCCATACAATATTTTAACATGCCAATATTGGTAATGGAGAGCACCAGAGACAGCCACATTTCACTTCTAAGGAAATCCCAACCAAATTCCTCAATTACATCATGCATCGACATAGCATTTAAATGCTGAAGCAAGCTCAATACAATATCTGGACAAGTAGTGAACTTCCCCAGTACTTGCTGATGGCCTAAAACTGAATGGCTGAAGTAGGAAAAATGTAACATATCACATAGATCAAAAGGGTGGTCCCAACTCCATGATGTAATTGGATGTTCTCCAGAGCCTGCACAGGGAATATCCCAACACAGAGTGAACAGATATCTTTCAACGATGAGATCCACTACTGCTGAGGCCCTTTTACCCCTCCAAAGTCCCAGAACCAGTGAAACGGTCGAATAAATGTCCTTCCACTTTGAAGTTAAGCCATCAATTGTCAAGCCATCCCTACCAAGTGAAGCAGAAAATCCTGAAAAATCAATCAGTTGTTCAGTCAAGCAAGTGATAACTTCCTCTCCAACCAATGCACCCATAACATTTTTCAATGCAGTTGATGGCCATGATGAAAGGTGATCATTCACCATATTTGACAATGATGATTCAGACTGGGGTTCTTTCCTCAACTTAGATCGGACATCTAAAAGCAACGATGTCGGACAAGTTTGCTGGTGAAATATCAAATGACGAAGAACTAAGATCAGCCTCGAAACCACTAAAGCCCAGCATGTTAACTGTGTGTTGTACAAATCCATTGCCAGGTTAGCAACTTCTTTGAAGGTTGAAAATATTAAGTTTATCATCATTGCCTTTTCTGCTTCATCAGACAGGTGGAACGCTATAAGAACTACCTCAATGTGAAAAAGCGAGGGAAGAGTCCAAACAAGATCTTTAAAACTTGGACATTTTGCACAAACAGATTTCACCTTCTCAACAACAAATGAAACATATCCCCTAAAAATTTTGGTTCTCAACTGACTACCACTAGAACCCACCCTACAAAATAAAGTGTGAGCAAGCAGGCTCAGTGTCTTATCATCATAACAAAAGGCACCACTCTCAACTATAAGGATCTTCTCCACAAGGTAATCTTCAAGCAAATCAGGCAAAGCACGGTTCATGAGAAGGTTGTAAAAAAGATCATAACATAGTTCATGAATATGCCCAATCTTGCTGTCTTCATGTGGAGTACAACTTTTATCTTCAGAACAACAGCCTTGGCAATTGAGTATGTAAAGCAAAATATCAATGTGTCTACTGCTGAGTGTGTTGCATCCATCCACATAAAGAGAAGGATGCCATTCAGGAGAGAATATACATGTTTTAAGGAAGTTCAAAAGTTCTGTAGCAGCTTGGAATAGCATATTATGATAGCTGGATATAGAAATCACAGCAGCAGCAACAGCAGGTGGTTGCTCATATCCATCGGTACATGCAACAGAACATCCAGTCTCAGAGAAAAGATCTCCAAAAAGAGCCTCATCATCATGGCAAATTACATGCTCAATATCAGATGCTCCTGTAACTTTTGCAGAACTAGAATATGACCTTTCCATTTTTGGCATTAATTTTAGACCTTCAGAATAAAGGAACAAAGCAAGTTGCATCAAATTGTCAATCCATTGGCTTGATGAAGGAAATATCAGTTCCAGAAGCTCATCAGATGTGTAACTCTTCCCCAGAGGAACACTCTCCAGATGAAAGAGGCATGATGGAGAATCATTATGTGAACCAGTAGAACTGCCAAAAAATTCTGCATCAAAATCTTTCCGCTCAAGAAGAACCCAATGCCTTTGCCTCCTTAGATCATTAATGAGTTTCAGTGCTTTCTCAATGAATCCGGGGAAGTAAGCTAAAGGGGGATTCAAATTTGGAGATGACTTATCATATCTCCAAACAGAAGATTCCAAACTCCCCAATATGGATGCTATAATACATGCTTGGATATTCTGGGTAACACTGCTATTGCCAAAAATAACCTGGACATTGTGAAGAAACTCTTCCACAACCATTAAGACAATGCTCTCAGAACTTCCTTCAATAGTAGCATCTTTATTCACAAACTCAAATTGAATTCTAAACAGACTTGACAAAACATCAGCATATGAGGCAACTTCCCTCACCAATGAGCCATCATATTCAACATATGGAACATCCTTCGTCAGAACTGTGAGTAATTTTAACATCCTCAATGTGAACGACAGTCTCGTTTGAAAACTTTGGCTCACTGCCTTCTCATTAAATGCATATTTGATCTTAATAAGTTTATTGCACAGTGATACCAAGCGAGGAGTACACTGTCCATGGACAACAGCCCAGTGCTGGGACAGAAAGACAAATTTATTGAGATCTTGACAATAAGTTAGTGCATTAAATCCAAATCCTTGCCTATCACATGGCACAAATTCAGAATCTAAAGTCTTCAGAAGCCAATCCACTGTTTTCTCTTCCTTTGAGCATCTGAAACCTTTTGCAAATGCAAAAGAGCACTAGGTTAGAATAGCAGAAAACCATGACGAGACAACAATAAATTGAATGTTAGTTATTAGGTATAATTGTGATACCTTCAAGATGGCATTTGGTGTAGTCATCTACAAAATTACCACAATAAGCATCAACAACAGGCAATATATCTACCAAGGCACTTGCAGATGTAGGTCGCGACATGTCTGCCACCATATCCATTGCATCTACCAAAGCTGTCTCTAAAAGATGTATCATATTGTTCTGAAATATTTTCAAAAAAAATTAGGGAAATGCACAAAAGATAACCACCAATCTACCACAAAAGAGCACGGCTAAACACATAAATATTGATAAAGAATATGTCTCAAGTAGTGAGCAGAACATACAACTACCATTTTTAATACAGAGTAACAATTTGTTTTAGATTAATAGGCATACGAATTCCACAGTCTGGGGCAGAGAAAAACATCGGCATCTCCTCCCCGGATATATACCCCAACAACAACAACCAAGCCTTAAATCCCACTAGATGAGATTGGCTACATGGATCGAATAACGCTATAATGGTCTATCATAAATCATTATCATCTCCTCGGATATACACCCAAACATATAAAAGAAAAAACCTTAATGTGAATACTTTTTTTCTAAAAACATTCTTCAAATATATCTGATAACATATTCATCACATTAAGTTGCCTTAGCTCACCCGAGACCAGACATGATGTTATTCTAAATGGATATTAGCAAAAGACCTTTTCTTCTACCTTAGTCAAGGACAGAAATCAGAACAACTGAAAAAAATACAATATCCTGAACTAATATCAGAAGCAAGATACAGAAAGATCAGTCCAAAGTACAATCTAATCATCGAGATTAATAAACATCTTACAAAGGCTTCTTAACTTAAGTCTTAAGGTAACTCCAGTTCAAAGGTGAAGGTGTAAAACTAGAATAAAAATAAGAAAACATTGAAGAGGAAAACATGTGTCCTCTGGCACTGGTTCTGATTTAATTAACTGGGAAAGAGAGCTTGCTCAGCAAGTTTAACTGCGGTACAACCTTTTAACATTAAAAGAATGGCTCGGCTAACTAAGGCAACTAAGAGTTACTAAGGTAACTTGTGGAAAGCTGTGTTTAGTTAATTATCCTAAGAAATAGTGTTCTGGAAACAAAAAATTGTATTAAATGATATTGAGATTCCTCTTAGGAAATAGCTACAGTTATTCCTGGAATCCTGGATAGGAATTAGCTCAATTATTTCTTCTGAATAGGAGAGCATTTATCATCCAAGTGTATATATATAACTTATTGATGTATCATCTAATTTTGAATAAAAAACACTTTCATATTCTTCGAATTCTGAGATGCTATCAGAACAGTTCCAGTAATTGCCAAGGATCTTGGCTGTCAGGACTAAGGAATGCTTAAGGAACTTAGGATTTTATCGAACTACACTATTAAGGTCTGTCACAGTTTGAGGTATTTGAAGATACTGATAGCGGTTATTCATTATAGTGATACCATAATGAACATTACCTCATTAAACCCAGTTAAAGACGACAGAACCTAAAATGTGGAGATAGATTGCCACTTCATAAATCAGACTTGAATATACATTCCCTTGACACCAAACATCAGACATCTTAATTAAATCTCTTCCAAGAGCTAATTATCAGAACCAAAGATCCAAGTTGGGAAAGATTGACATCTACCACCCAACTTGAGAGGGGAGGTTGGATGCTGATTTGGGAAAGAGGAATCAGCCGCAATTGGCTAATTTTCTTTTCCTAAGTCCTATAGGAAATACCTTTCTGATTTTTAACTATTTATTTTATTTGCTTTATTTAAGTAAAAGCCGACCCCACCTAGTGAGATAAAGGCTTGGTTGTTGTTTTTGTATTTTATTTGCTTTTTTGGAAAACAACTTTATCCTTTTAAGGCTCCTAAAGTACAACGGTAAAGTTGTTTGTCTGGTGACCTAAAGGTCATAAGTAGAAATCTTGGAAACGGTCTCTTCACTTGAGAGGGTAAGGTTGCGTACATCTACCCTCCCGAAAGCCCATTAGGTGGGACCGTGGGAGCCTCGCGTACTAGGCCGCAATTTTTTTCATTATTTATTTCTGCCCTGTAATCCATATTCGACCAAGGAATGAAAAAACAGCTTTCTCGAAATTCAGTGAATTCCATTGTCCAATAAAGAAGTATGCACCAAACACAACAAAGGAGATGATCTCTAAGAGAATGAAAAGCAAAAAACAAGATGAAACAAAAGAGGGGGGTTAAATTAAACTTCTTCACAATATTGATGAAAATCTAGTGAAGCCTGCAGCACATTCATCAAATTTGAATACCACAGAATCTCGTTTACAAAACATACCTGAATCCCTAGATCTTCGCCATCGAACTCTGATTTCTCCAAATAGCACACAGCAAATTCTATTGACCGCTGCAAAATTGCAACAAGTATCCCTTCTGCTTGCTCCACTACTCACACAAACAACCACAAAAAAGACCGCCAAAATTAAACAAAAACTATTCCCACCACACACGTGCAACCATTGAATTACTATAACTCTCCATCGTCTTGACCATTTGTTTCAATATTTGAACATCAATAAGAATGTAATCAAATATAGCTCTTCATTTCCTTGATGCATATCATTGAAGAACGAAATAATTTTGGATTAATGTAAAACTTCATAGTTCATATAATGATCTACATGATAGCAATTTTCAATCCAGCAGTTATTCCAAGAGGAAACATATCCAATAAAATGTTATTCAACAGTGTGATAATGTCCTTAACTTTAACTAATATCAATTGTCCATCCACACACACATGTATCTTGACATATATAATTGAAGACCTAAATAATTTTGGGTTAATGTTTAACTTCGTATATCTGACCTATGTCATAGCATTTTACAATCCAACTCTTAATTTCATGAGAAAATTATCCAATAAAATGTTATTCAATAATGTAAACTATGAAATTATGTCTTTGACTTAAGTCCATGTCATTTGATCCAATTCACATAAACATGTATCTTGATGTATATCATCGAAGAACAAAATAAATTCACATTTTCATATATAGGACACGCAATTCAACTCTTAATTCCATGAGAAACTTATCCAATAAAACTTTAGTCAGTTTAAGAACGTTTTTTACTTGCACCGTTGTCAATTGATCCATGCATACAGAGAGAGAGATATGCAGTCTTAAAAACCACTGAATAACAACTTCAAAAACTACAAGAACGTTAAAATCAGAATCACACAAGTTACTACTACGAACACATACTAAACAAAAGTAGATGAACTAGAAAATCATACGAAAGTTTTAAAAACTCCGCGAATTTTCGAAATTGAAATAGAATTAGCGAGAAATGATCGAAATACATTGAGTGATACCTGGCAAAGATCGAGTAGCAAAAGCGATCGCGTTTGAGAATGAAGAAATCGCCTGAATCTGCGAGATGTTCCATGACTCGAAGCGGAGGATTTCGCCGTCAACGACGTCGAGACCGCGGCGGAGAACGGAGTAGAAGGCGTTAAGTGCTGACCTAACGTCATCGTCGGAGCGCAGCTTCAGCACAAGATTTTCCGGCGACGGAGTAGCGTCGACGAAGAGAACATCGACGAGTTTGTTGAGACTCTCCTCCATGGAAAGTTATACACTGAAAGAGTAACTGAAGTATTATACAACAGATGGAGCAAAGTTAAGGGTGTTAATGGTAATTTTATACTATGGGTGGAAATGATACACTAGGGGTGATTACCAACAAAAGTGTTGGTCTATTAATATAAAGTCATTCATAATAACTAAAAAGTGAATAGTTTGATTTATGAGAGCAATATTTATTGGTAGGGATAATCACACATCTTAAAATAGATTAGTTTTTTTAACAAAAAATGTGAGAAGTAGTACCCAAAAATGATATAGGTGATTGGTACAATTGCATACTTTTGTTCTATAATGCTTCTATTAAATTTCAATTTCATTCATAATTTTGGTTCATAGTTTGCATTCTAGAAGAAATGAAAAAAATAAAATAGACTTCTTGCATAAATAAATTATCCAGAGAAAAAACATTCATATAAGAATAGAATTTCTTGTTTTATCAACAATGAAAAAAGAATATACCTGCAACAAAAGGAGTTCAAGTATTATTTTGGGGTGTTTTGAAGAAATATTAAGGAAAATATGAGTTTATTTAATATAAAGTCATTATGTAATATCTATTTTGATGAGTTATTCAATAATTGGTTTTGGAAGCCAAAATAACATACATAAAGAGTAATTTGGATGGAAAAA
Organism: Lupinus angustifolius; assembly: GCF_001865875.1. Classification (NCBI taxonomy): domain Eukaryota; kingdom Viridiplantae; phylum Streptophyta; class Magnoliopsida; order Fabales; family Fabaceae; genus Lupinus; species Lupinus angustifolius. The sequence continues at coordinate 1,807,023 of NC_032013.1, forward strand.
AAATCGTGTAAGTGGATCCCTTCACAATAGACATAAGAGATATTTACTTGTAATACTTTTCATATGCCTAAAGTGCTTAATGTTCACGATAAAGGGACACACGGACTTAAGTAAGTTTTTCTTAGTTATCTTAAACGAAATAATATTAAAATATTAATTTTTATTTTTATAATTTTTTTAAATAAATAGAGTTTTCTTATTAACTTGAAACAGCAAATGAGACATATGATCCTCATCCATATTAGTTGGCTCAAACTCAATCACCAAGGAAGTAGGGATTAACGTATGCCAGAACTTTACTACATGAGTTTGGTTCACACTTCATATTATATGAAACATTTACTATATGATGAGGGGGAAATAGATCGTTTGTCTACAAATATTTGATGCAAGTCAGAAATAATTTTTTGTTCCATTAAGCAATGAAAGAGCTATTGAATAAAGGACAATAGTTCCATTAAACAAAGTATGCATAACGCAACCATATAATTAAGAGAAGGGAACACTTACTTCTAGGAGTAACTTAAGAAAACCTATCGCATATCTAAGTATATATAATATAAAAATTTAATAGTTTAGATCTACTCACTAATTCAAATCATTGGATTTTTCTAAAATGAATGACTAAAATGTGAATGAAGTCTTTTAAAATTACTCTAGAAATAGTGAATCTCTCCTCTAAAATTAAAATATAAATTATGTGACACAATGATAAAAAAGAAATTGCATAGAATTATTTCGAGGGATATTTGCTTATCCAAATTCACTTAAATGTTGGCCCATTATTCCATTTATGACGAAGATGAGAATTTTGACTAGGCATTCCATTTAGAAATCACTTCACATTCACATGTAACATCACACCTTCAGTGTCCAACTTCACCAAGATAAGGTAAAACAACTAAAATCATAATCAGTATAATATTTAAGCATAATTTCAATCTTGAGAGAGCAATATATTCAATTTTGATTGAATATGTATTAGGATCTTAGAATAAGAACAGAGAGAAGGGGACCTTGAAAACCATAAAATGCATCTCTAAGTGATTCTCAAGCTTTCCCTTTATCTCTATTCTCTAAAAATCAACTCGCAAACAAACTCGTAAATGATCTAATTACCTAATTTTCCAAGTGCCATAACAACTAAAAGTCTAAAACTTAAGCATCTACAAGCAAGAGAAAGATAGTACAACAATCTCTCTCTCTAATAAAGGTAAAACACAATCATCTGTTTCCTCAATCAAAATAACACAATGCAACAAAAGGACAAAGGCTAAAAACTTTGCTCCATGTTTCATCTAATAGCAATTCTCAATCTTCTTCTCTTTCTGGAGGCAGACCACATGGCAGGAGCATTTTCTGCACAGGAAGTATAATTTGTCAAATAAGAAACTTAGGCAACTTAAGGATACTTGTTCATAAATTTGCCACCACCCCATAGTTCATATTATCTACTAAGATTAAGCATTAAACACTGATATAATACTACTATTTAAGGATCCAGTTAAAACAACAACAACAACAACCAGGCCTTTATCCTACTAGGTCGACTCGGCTACATGGATCGAACAATGGTATAATGCTCTATCATAAATTATATTTAGTGACAAAGTATTAATACCTAAGTCTTTCTTAATTATTTGACCTATAGTTTTTTCTTGGTCTCCCTCTTCCTCTAGGAATCGGATAACCCGTCATTTGATCTACTCTCCTTATGGAGCTTCTACCGGTCTCTTCCACAAATGTCCAAACCACCTAAATCACGATTCTACCATCTTTTTCTATATAAAAGCTACTCCAACTTTTTTCCTAATACATCAGACTTTTGAAAACATGTCAATACAAACAACCTCATCATTGCAACGAGGCTCGCCCTCAGACCTGTGTTACACCAACACGGATACATATCGAGTATGTGGTACATACAGGGTACGAGGTTCAACATTTTCTCAAAAAATAGACTACATGTATGTTACATGAATAAACTATACATACTACTATGTTGCATGATTACAGATAGGATATGGTACTCGATACTGATAAAGGTACGAGATGCATCACTTTTAAAAAATCTAAGTTACGAATATGCCAATATAATTAGGTACAAATGATCAAAAGTTAGCGGATTCGAGAGACTTAGGATGAGAGGTTGAGACCCAAAACGGACTGAGATAGTGAAATTTCAAGATAATGACTAATTATTTGACTCATTCAGTATTATGATGTAACTAAGAAGACAAAATGGGAAAAATCCTAAATTTCCAACCCAAAATGACAGAAATTTACATCAATTGCATACCAAAGGGTACCAATACATACTCCATACACGTAAGTCAGATTCTTTGAAGTACCCATGAACATACATCATAAAAGTAACAAATTGAATCTAAAGTTGATAAGCTTAATGGAGGGAACAACAGAAAGAAACAATAAAAAAGAGAGTCAAAACTCGTTTTAGACTTTCATTTTTTTCGACCTTATCTGTTTGGTTACTAACAAATTTAAAAACCCATAGTGGTCCCAAATTATTTCAAATGAGAGTCAAACTAATCTTTTTATGGTAAATTAGTACCTATAAGGTGTTGTAAAATATGTTTGAAATGACTAATTTGACCATTTTGAGATTTTCATTTTTTGTGTCAAACTGGTAAGGTTGAAAAAACGAGAGAGAAATTAGTATATACTCTACAACAACAGAACCTGCATAAAGGTGTAGCGTTCTCTTCCAATAGATTCATTCTCAGCAACAGCAAAGTATGAGAGTAAAGGGTAATGCCCAATATATGAAGCATAGCTATCACGTTGAATGTTCACTGCCCATTCACTACACACACAAAACAACAAACAAATAAATCAAAAAAACGCAAAAACAAAACAATTGAAACATAAAAAAACGATCTTTTTTTGCAGCAAAACAAAACCCTACAATCTGTTCATATCGGCATGCCCAGTTCCAACATATTTGGCTTGAAGATGCTCGAGTTGGGAATTGATGTTAAATCTATCACTGGCCTGCACAAAACACACAAATAATTAGGATTCTGAATTTGGAATCGAAATAATTGAGAAATTTAGGGTTTTGAATTGAAAATATTGTAAACACTGGAAATAGAAGAGTGGTACCTGCATATTGATATTGCTCTTTCTTCACACTGAAGAACTTGGAGTTACTTATTGTGCGTTGGAATATCAAAATCAAAGGAAACGGAAGCTATAATGAAATTTCTTATACCTAATGCTAGTAAAAGATTTCGAGTGTTACCTGGAAAGATATTAAAATTTATACAGCGACAGTTAAAGTTTTTACAATATTAGTACATCATTCACATAGAGCTAATGATGATTACCAAATTATAAATCAACTATGAATGATTTGATGATAGTGTAAAAAAACACTTTTATTTAGATGTATAAATTCATATGGAAAATTAATTTTATGGAAAAAAAAGTATGCAATGCATAGTTTTGTAGAAAAAATGTAAGCTAGAGAATATTTTACTTTGCATGTATAACATCCTTATTATGAATACTATACTCAGTTTCTATAAATCTTTATACGATAATACGTAGATATAATCCTTAGTGTTGTAATATTTAGTATTTATTATTATGGTCTTTTAATACATAATATAAAAGAATGGTTGATTGGTGAGGATTTAATATGTATATAGTGACAGTGTAAGTATTTTTTACACTATCTGTAAATCATCCACCATTGATTTATTAATCATTGTTGACTGTCAAACAAAAATAATATAAATCAATGATAAATAATGTACTAACAATATAAAAAAGTTAACACTATTAGTGCATAGATTTTAAACTCATGTCATAGAGCTATATATTGTATTTATTACACTAATTTTATTTAGGTCCTTGTTTTCATCATTGATATTTTTTGAAAAATATATTTAATTCATTATTAAAAAAATTGTTTGTTCAAGTTAAATATTAGAATTATATCGAAAAATGGTTATTAAATAGAGAAAAAGATGTATGCATTAATAGTATAAGAGTTTTTTTACACTTTTGGTGTATTATCTACCTTCCATTTTTAATAATCATTGACTTTTTAAAAATAATAATTCAAATGAATGGTAAATGATACATTAATTATGTATAAATTTTCACACTATCAATATATAAATACTATATTCTGGGATGAAATATATTCATTTCACTATAAGTTTATTTATGTCTATAAAATTTTTTATACTCTTACTTTATTATCCACTATTAAAATTTGATTATTATCAACTTTTAATTACAAATAATACAAATGAACAATACATAACAAAATGATTATATATAAATCTTTACATCATTAATAATACGTAGATATTTCACTCGTTATATAATCAACTCTAATATAAAATCATCTATCCAAACTAGCAAATGGATATTAATATTTAAAACAATTATTCACATGTAATCCATCATCCTATATTAAAACTACAATCCATAAAGTCAAAACTCATAAATAAATACAACAAGATGGTACATGAGAATAAATTAAGAAAATTGTTTTTTTGGTTTCCCACGGGTATCCTCGCACGGGAGGAAATTCTGTCTGAGTCGAGAATATCCACAGGTGTATGGGGCTAACTCTTTTAGTGGACATTTTTTCCATCCACAAGACTCGAAGTTGAAACTTTGCTTAAGGGAAATCAAACATATATCAATTGAACCAACACTCATTCTTAATTAAGAAAATTGTTTGTTTCTCTTTGTGTGTGTGACTTAAATTTTCAATATTAAAAAATTGGGTTAGATTCCTCCACTATACCCTACCATCTCTACTCCACCCACCAAACCAAAGAAATAACAAAAGGCAAAAGAAGAAACACTATGAGAGAAAGATACATAGTTTATTGAGTGAATGAAGTTATAGCTTTAATCTCACATAAAAACCCAAAAATTCACATACCTATCTATTTCATTATTATTTCCCAAACATCACTATCTATCTTTACTCTACCCCATTTCTCAATTTTCCAGGTTCTTCTCTTTCTATTTCTCTGAACTACTTTTTTCATAAAAATTCAATCTTTATCTATTTTCTCTCTTACCCATTTGTTTAATTCACTTCTGATTGCCGTTTAAACCCTTCTGATTGCCGTTTAATTTGATAATTTTAAGTGGGTCTCTAACTTTTCCTCAATTAGCATGTGTTTATGGGTTAATCGTTTCTTGTTTCATGGAAAATTCAATTATCTGTATGTTCTTTATATTTTATTTATAAAAAAATAATGTTCTGGATGTGAATTGTGATCACTATTTCTCAACTTGAAGGAAAATAATGATCTTTGTGTTGGTTGATGCATCTGCATAGCTTTAATGTGAAGAAAAGTATCAAATTTTCCCACTGTGTAAATGAATTTGTTGGTGTGTAGGAAAAGACTAAGAACCAAAAAGGCTTTGGCCCTTTAATTAAAAGAGTCCAAATTTGTCTTGTTCTTTATAAATTTTGTACTAGTTATTTGATGTTGTTGATACACTTATGAGTTGTGTTGATTTTATATTGTGGTCCTGATTTGCCATTCTGTAATGCATGCATGTTTACTTTGGAGCTTGAGCCTTAAGAATTTTCTGAACTGATGAATGGTACATTAAATTTTAAGCTCAATGTAAATATGGAACTTGAATTATTCTCTACTCCAAGTGCTGAATTTATTTATGTGTATGAGTTAGTCATGTCAGTCCATCATGTATCTTAATTTAGTTCTTAAAGAAGGACTAACTTGATGAGTTTCGGAATAAAGATTAAATTCTTTGATTCTAGTCAAAGGGGAGTCTTGGCACAACGGTTAAAGTTGTTGTCATGTGGCGAAGAGGTTAGTGGTTGGAGTAAAGGAATCAATCTCTTGCAAATGTTGTAACTGAAATCATAATATGATAGACTAAGTTCCCTGTTTATTTTATTTTAAATGTTGAATTGCAGGTATGATACCTTCTAAAAAGTTTCTCGATTTTGCAGGTGGACAAAGGAATCGGTCTGCTTATCCATAATTCGGGGCATCTGAACTGAAGAGAGAGGTTGGTTTGTGGATGCTTTGTGACTTCTGCAAGCTTATGGTGCTGTTGAAGGCTCCTTTTCTCTAAGCATGCATGCTAGCTAATTTTATTGAAGCAGTTGAAGAGTGGGAAAAAATTCAAGCTAAATAAAGTGATTGAGAAGCTGGAACAATGGGTTCTGTTTGTTGTTGTTTCAGTTTTGACGATTTTGAAGATTATGTAAACCCAAATAGCTCTGTGTATAGGAACTGTGCATGTCTCAGTTGCTTTATACAAAACCTCTTGACTGTGGTATGCATCTAATTCCTATCCCTTGCTCCTCTTTCAGTTTGTTTCATTTTCTCTTATTGGTTCATCAAAGGGCAATGTTCAATCTCAGGATGGTGTGTCTTGACATTGATGAATGCTATGTAGTATTATATAACCACTTTCCTGTGCATCACAAATTTCAGTATGCGGCAATATTCCGTAGAGGAGAAGTGCATTCAGTTCCTTCATCTCTTCAAGGGGCAGCATCCTTGTCTTCAACAGCATCACTTGATAATTCTCTATCGGACATGTACCGTTCTCCTCCAAGGCCCTTACCTTATGATGCAGAACCAAGGTATTTTCGTTCAAGGCGTGAGAAGGGTTCAAGTCATTTGAATGAGGAATCTGAACCTCTGAGAAGTGATGTAGATATGGACCTAGAATCTTTAAGTCCACGAGACAAATGGAATGAATGTGCCGGTGAAGATGGATCAAAGGAATATTGTTCCAAGTCCTCACTAAAACTTTCATCAGCAAAATCTACAACCGGAGTTGGGCTTGTCTATGCATCGTCAGAAGAGGAGGATGTCTGTCCAACTTGTCTCGAAGGTAAAGATATCGTTTTTCCTTAATAACTTCAAATTTTCACTTGCAGACCCGTTGATTCTGGGACTTAGTTTTTCATGAAGCGTTGATCTATAAGATGCTTAGTACATGTCTTAACATATATCTAGAAATTCGAATGCTTTTATAATTATATGGTATATTTAACATATACATGATTATTGATAAACCATTATGACGTCGTTCAATCCATCTAGTCCACCCCACCTTAAGGTTTGGTTGTTGTCGTTGTATTTTATCGTAGAATGTAGATGGTGTAACAAGACTCTTCAGTGTGACTGTCATACTTCCATTTAAAAACTTTTGGCTTTATACTCGAACCACATTACTCGGAGAATAGGATCTACAAAGATTCTTACATTTCTACAATTATTTTCAATTGCAGAATACACCAAAGAGAATCCGAAAATAATGACAAAATGCTCTCATCATTTTCATCTTGGGTGCATTTATGAGTGGATGGAGAGGAGTGACAGTTGTCCAGTTTGTGGAAAGGTAAATACTCTATATTATTTTCTAAAACACTTTTTTTGGTGAAATGATTTTTTTGTAGTTCATTAGCAATGACATATAAATAGAATACATAAAATTGACCAATGCGGTATTGGTCTAGTGGTGTAAGGTCGGCTAGATCTCCAGAAAGACCAAAATGTCAAAGGTTCAATTCCTGAGAGTGGCTACATGTTGGGAGGGGTAGCCACACATCCCGAAAGGGACTAGTTCCTTACCCATAAGGTAAGAGGATATCCTTGCTAGTACAAAAAAAAAAGAATACATAGAATCTATTAAGATCTCTGCGCGAACTGGTTTGAACCACCTAGTTCCATCACAAACCGATTAAATCAGTCCCACCATTCTACCAATCCTAGTAGCTTGTGGTGCACTGCCACAGCCCCACATTATCCAACAATTTTCACATTTCAATAGGAAGAACCAAAGCTGGAAGTAAAACCCAACAATTTGGCTTGGTAGCATAGCAAACATCAGGCCAACACTATGCCTTGTTAAGGACAGTTCAAGATATTAACTTCGGAAAAGTATCTGTTTGTTCCGGCTTGATCTTAAAGGTTCTGGTTTGAAAAGTTTAAACATGTAAAGACAAACAAAAAAACATGAATTCTATAAAGGGTGGGCTGGGGCCGATGGCGCATTACACGAGACTCCCACCTGATAGGGCCTGAGTATCTATATATATACATATGCAGTCTTTATCCTCACAAGTAGAAAAACCATTTCTAGGATTTAATTCTGACCTGAAGACTCGATAATTTAAGGCATAAATAAATGATGATATCTCTGCCGATCGCGACGTAAGAGCTAAACTTTGAATAATATCTGCTTTTGCTGTTGTTACTGTATTCCTGATTGTTGGGCTAACTACTTATGTCTCTGACTTTCATGAATCATGATATCTTGGTTATACATTTGGCCTTTTGTTTTGGTCTAGGTGATGGTATTCGACGAAACGCTTACTCTCGATTAAAAGGTTTTGTTTGGAGGATTAAGCCAGCAACAGAAAAAGGGAAGAATGAATATAAGTATAATGATTGTGAATATTGCACAGATTAAGTGCTTGTTTTGTATAGTTAAGTGTGAAAAGTTTTCTTAACCATTGTTGTGAGTCCTTATATTGAATATTGAGTTTCCTCCATGAAGGGAAAAGGAAGAAAATGGAATTTTATATGGAAACCTTGTCATGGCTTCAACATGTTCATATATTACAAATTAATGAGATTAAAGTAACATGTTTACCTATTATTAAACCTTATACGAAAGGAAGATAAACCATAGGTATAGCCCAAGACTTATACATACGGAAAATAAACAGTCGTGAGTAAAGCCCAAGACTTATACCTACGGAAAATAAACAGTCGTGAGTATAGCCCAAGACTTATACCTACGGAAAATAAACAGTCGTGAGTATAGCCCAAGACTTATACCTACGGAAAATAAACAGTCGTGAGTATAGCCCAAGACTTATACCTACGGAAAATAAACAGTCGTGAGTATAGCCCAAGACTTATACCTACGGAAAATAAACAGTCGTGAGTATAGCCCAAGACTTATACCTACGGAAAATAAACAGTCGTGAGTATAGCCCAAGACTTATACCTACGGAAAATAAACAGTCGTGAGTATAGCCCAAGACTTATACCTACGGAAAATAAACAGTCGTGAGTATAGCCCAAGACTTATACCTACGGAAAATAAACAGTCGTGAGTATAGCCCAAGACTTATACCTACGGAAAATAAACAGTCGTGAGTATAGCCCAAGACTTATACCTACGGAAAATAAATAGTCGTGAGTATAGCCTAAGACTTATACCTACTAAAATAAAAGTGTAAGTATATGTTTTTGGAGCTATACCAATAGATTTTTTTATCTATTATCAACAATTTTTTAATGCAATCAAACACAAAAGAATTTAATCCATCATACATGTTTAAGCTTGTTATACTATAAATGAATTATGTGTATACACAACATTACATAAATTCAAAACCATGAATTTCAGTATATATCTTCCGCGGTTGTTTTATAAATGACATTAGAACCATGATATTATGGCACTGGTTTATTGTGAAAATTGATATTTACTTGAACAAACTTGGGCTCATACTTAGGACAACTAATATTTCTTGTAATAATAATAGTAATAATGTAAAAGTTGAGGAACCATATAGAACAGAATACCTCATACCAGAACATATATTTTGAACAATGTAATTATGTTTTGTATATCCCTTATAATATCAAGCTTGAGGTGTGATAAAGACATTGATAGATAAAGGTTTATTATTTTACATAGTATTTCTAAACTTCTGTATAAATTATATGCATGTTACCTTGGTCTTCAATAGTAATATATTGGGGAGTAATTGTGAATTTTAACCTTCAGAACTAATAAAATTCATGTTATACCACATGTTGGTTGTTTATAGTGCTGATGACAAAATTATATAATTCTTTGTTGTTCCTTGTAAAAAATAATTAAAAGAAATAAACAATCAAAGGTATGTTAGCCTTGATTTATTACTTATTTATTCCTTAAAACAATATTATTTTTTTGTCTCTTGCCCCATTTATTACATCTTCATTGTATGATTTGATCTCTCAAACTCTACTATAAAAAGATACTCAACTCTTCTTAGTTGTATTGCTTATCTAAATTCTCCGATGTCTTCATTTCAAATGAAATGTCTTGTTCTTGTCTTGTTATCACTGAGCTTACTTTATTCTTCTCATAGTTCTCCTAGTGGTATAACACTAGAGCTTATCCCTCCACACTCTCCAAAATCACCTACATTCATGTTGGGTATCAGTGACGGAATACACCTAGAACGGATTGAATAGGTGTGGCGGAACTCAATTTCGCTTTGCACTCTCAATTCATTCCTAATCTTACTATCAGGGAGAGAATGCAAATACTGGTACAACATTCTCATGCTCGTATCCAACATTTATCTCACATGCTTTCCCCAACACATCAACAAGTCAACTTCAAGTTTATATATAATATCAAGGATATGACATTGCAGTTTGGGAGAGAAGATTGTGCCAAAAATGGATGATTATATTCTATTTTTTCATATATGAATGATTAATGAATTCAATAAAATAAATTAGCTACAATGCCTTATATTTATTGACCCTCTATGACTAGCTAGTTGTTCTAACTTTAAATAATCACTACTTTCTTGTCATTAAGACTAGCATCATGTTATCTTCTCTTCATAGTATGAGAGATGGAAATGTTAAACCTATAATATGATATATTTTTGTATTCACAAACTAAGGTTCTCTTTTCTAGTGCACTTTTAATAAAGAATGCCTAACCATCGTGTAAATTGTATTGTGGTAAACACACTTAATCTAAGTTAGTCAATTGCATATATTTGGCATTTTTAAAGATATAAAAATGAGAAAGTGAGAAAATACGACTATTCACTTGTTCTTTTTGTGGTGAGTTGGAGGAAACTACTAGTCACTTGTTTTTTTCTTGTTCAATATCCTATCTTGTTTGGCAAAAGCTTTATTCTTGCTTTGGTCTAACATCTATCATTCATAATGATGTAATGACTCTCTTTGCATCTCATGAAAACATGATATGGTTGGAAAACAAGAAAAAACAATTATGGGTGACTTTTTGATTTGTCACAATTTGGACTATTTGGCACATTAGAAACAAAGTTATCTTTGAGAACTTAAGATTCCAAATAGAGGAGATGGTGAAGCTTATTTTTCTGCATTCCTGGAACCTTGTTATTGTTCGCTTTCCTTTCTTCTCTTACTCTTATGTTGATTGGGTGAGATATCCATCAACTTGTCTTTCTCTTTGTTAATTTCAGGGATTCAATGGATAGGAGTATCACTTGTTCTCCTAATATTTTTACCTCTTGATTAATAAATTTTTGATTGTTGATCAAAAAACATGTAAACAATGTTTATCTTAATTGTTAAAACAAATAACCACTTCAGCTAAAAAGGAACGCATCGTTTGCATTGCCGTAAATCTCACATAGTCATATATAGTTAAGACAACAAATAGAAGCTTTGTTTTTTTTGGTTCGTTTCTTTGTTGTACATGTATTTTTCTATTTTTGTTAGTAGTTTTCTGAATAGGGTTGTTCTCAAGTTTATCTTCTAAATCAATAATAAACTATAAGAGGCAAGTTGAAGTTGAAGGTGTAATTCTTATTCTTTAAGAAACATTGTTCATCTCATCAAGTTTCATAGATTAGGCATCATGGAAACCTTGGACAACATGCTTGTATCAACCTGGTCTAATGTTCATTCCTCGGTTCCACCATCATATGTACAACCAATTGAAAATCGACCTGGGAAGGTTATTAGTTCTTCATGTAAGGCAATTCCTGTGATTGATTTTGGAGCTCATGATCATGATGATATTGCAAAACAAATTTTTAAAGCTTCTGAGGAATATGGCTTTTTTCAGGTTTCAAATTTTTACCATTTTCTTTACCAATTCTCTATCAATTTTCTCCTCAATTCTGTTATATATATCCTCTAGTCTCTCACATGCATGGGGTTCAAGGATGCATAGATATTTCACAACCATGTTACAATTTTGAAACTATGTTAGATACATTTATTATACACCTAATTGTATTCTATTATGTTTTATATTGTGTTGTTGTATCTCATATCTTTATCATAGTGTATTCGTACTTCCTTCATAGGATTCTCAACTTCATAGCCAGGATTAATTTGGTTTGTAATTATAAGGAAGTGCTTCATTTTCTTATATACGCTGAAAGCCAAAAAAGCATATACCTAATGTAGTTGCGCTACAGCTCGATGCATCCGCATTATTGTAATGCGTTTGCGCCGACTACTGTAACTGTAATATTTTGGCCACATCAACCTTGATTGTGTCTAATATTCCAAAAAATTGTGGGTAGGTGATCAACCATGGAGTTCCAACGGATTTGATAGATGAAGCAATGAACATATTTAAAGAATTCCATGGCATGCCTCCTAAGGAAAAGGTAAATGAATGCTCTAGGGACCCAAATGGAAGGTGCAAGCTCTACACAAGTAGTGCAAATTACAAAAGTGATGCAATTCAATCTTGGAAGGACACATTAACTCACCCTTGTCCTCCTTATGGAGAAAACATGGACTATTGGCCTCACAAACCATCCAAATACAGGTAAAGTTTGTGTATAGATGACACTCATTTCAATTTCATACTATTTTTTATTCTCATATTTATATACTTGGATGGTTTTCTAATTTTTTTGTTAGCATTCTTAAGGTTATTTAATCATTTGGCACTCTTTTTTATTTAATATGCAAAACATTTTTTTTCCTAAGCAAAATACATTAAATAAAGAGAAGGGGGTTAACCCAATATAAAAGAAAGATCATATCAACTAAAATCAAAGGCCATAACAATTTTGGGATTTTAATCATCTACACCTTGCTTGAATTATTTCTTGGAATAATAAGTGGGGGGGGAAATGTAATTTTACTTCGTCTATTATATCAATTTAAATATCTTCGGATTGAAAGTGATTTGATATACTTGAAGTTTTTTAGTTTATTATGGTTGCTTCTAAAACTATATATAGTTAGTAATGGATTGCTTCATAAAGAAGTATGATTAGCTGGATAACATTGAAAAGATAAATAATTAGATATGACTAAGAAAAACCAGCTCAAACAAACATATTTAAATAGCATAGAAATTTTCATTAATGAGTCACTTTCTTTGTTTTCTAAGTATCCCCTCTCTTAGTTATCATCATAAACAAAATAAATCGTATGCGATTAGTGATTATGGAAATCATTAACCATATCAGAAACGTATTTCCTTTTATGGTGAAGACGTTTTACTTTATTATTTTGTCATAACACATTAATTCAAAAGTTAATTTTTTATATAAGCTTTAATTCGTCTAAAAAATAAAAATGCTTTAATTTCTTTTACATATCAATCGATTAGGGTTGTATATATAATTTAGATGCTATAAATATGTGCCATTTTGAAATAGTTATTGATGGAATAGACATTTTTAATGGCATAACAAAATAGGATTGGCTAATGAGTTCAATTATATATAACATAACCCTAGTGATTAAAAATTATTATTGAGACTGTTTATTGCCTTTATTTCATAACCTCTTGTTGTACTCAACAACTTTTTAACCAAAACCTAAATTCAATCAAGACTTTAACTCTCCGAATAAATTATTAATTTTAGGGTTGAAATCCTCTCAAGTACTAACAAAACGAACATGATCTAGACTTGTTGATATTTTCAATGTCAATTGAATTAACTAACTAACATGATTTATTTTTGGAATTTTTCAGAGAGGTTGTTGGGAAATATACAATAGAACTTAGGAAATTGGGACTTAAAATCTTGGAGGTGTTAAGTGAAGGATTAGGACTTACCCCAAGTTATTTCAATGAAGGACTTAGTGAAAATCCAGCACTACTAGTTCATCACTATCCTCCATGTCCTGACCCAAGTTTAACATTGGGTGCAGCCAAACATCGTGATCCTTCCATTATCACCATTTTGCTTCAACAAGAAAATGTACTTGGACTTCAAGTTCACAAAGATGGTGAATGGATTGAAGTTGAGCCTATTCCAAATGCCTTTGTAGTTAACATAGGTCTTCTCTTACAGGTATATATCTTCATTATTGACCCTTTTATTTTCCATTTTTGCATTGTTTTGATTTCAGCCATTCTTAATTAGCTTTCATCACAGGTTAATAAAACATTAATTGATACAATGGCACCAATATTATTCTTCAATTTACTAAATGTGGTTATGTAATTGACATTTAAAAATTTATTTATATTTGTATATGATATATTTTAGGTGCTTTAGCATCCTAACTTAAAAAAAAGGCATGGTATCCTACAAATTAAAAATATTAGACTGTAGGAGAGTATTTTCTAAATACTATGCCAAAATTTGCATTGAAATCGTTACAATTAATAACGTTCTATGAAATAAATGTTCTTTCTCATAGGTTCAACAATATTTACTTCAGTGAGCACCGTTGAAGAATGTCACGTACTCAACGGTGCTTGTTGTATTGAGCATTGTTGAATCTATGATTCTCATAGATCTAAAATTCAGAAAGTGCTTACTTTGTAGTACTTTACTTGAGAAAACAATATTGAATGCCCACTTTCAACAATGCTTAATTGAGGAAGCATTGTTGAATGTCCATTTTCTACAAAGCTTACTTGAGCAAGCATTATTGAATGTCCACTTTCTATAATGTTTTTGAAGTATTGTTGAATTTAATCCTACATTATATTGCACTCACGTAACTAAGGTTCGAAAACATTATTGAATATCTATTTTAAGTATTGTTGTTTTGCAATTATGTGTTTCTATACATAGCCTATCATTTGATTCAAGTGAAGGATGACGAGATTTTTTTCCACTTTACTCTATTCTTTCAGATCATAAGTAATGGAAGACTTATTGGTGCTGAACATCGAGTTGTAACAAATTCAAGCACTTCACGTACAAGTGTTGCTTATTTCATATATCCATCATCTGAAAGCATCATAGAACCTTCAAAAGATTTGGTGAATGAAAACAATGCACCTATTTACAAATCCATGACATTTGGAGAGTTCAATATAAATTTCTTCAACAAGGGTCCCAAGATTGAATCTGAATTACAATCTTAATATTTCAAATCAATGTTTTAAATTGCAATTATAAATACATTTATATTACATTTATTGAAATCATGGTTATGTAGTGGAGAATCCTAAAATCACAACAGCAATTACTATGAAAGAATTTAATTTAAAACACTAGTCCAAATACTTACTTCCAAGCAACCAAAGAAAATCTTAAATTAAAGTATTTAGCATATAAATGCTATATGTTAAGAACACACGAAATATATAAGATAGTAAAGAATAAGACAAAGAAATATATACGATTTATGTTTGGGTTAGTTGATTGTTGTGAATTTGAAGAATGAAATTTTTTTGCTAAGCAAAATGTATTAAAATTAGTACAAGAGGTACTAACCCAAAACAAGAGAAAGATCAATAGTAGTTGATCTTTTTAGAAGAAAAGGTAATAGAAGTTTTTAGGTCATTACACTAATTTGCAAAACCTAAAGGAATTGGAACTATTTTAGACAGAAACTAAGTCCAAGATCTAACTTTAATCAAATACAATATATGCACATAACTCATCGCTTATCTCATAATATAAGAACATTCCTCGTAATCAAAATAGAGCATACAACAGTAAACCACAACATCCTCCATAAGTTTGACCCTTTAGCACTAGTGCTAATAGCCTCATGCATATTCAATAAATCTAATAAGGTTGGGGCGGGGATTCGAAGTTGAAACTAGAAGCTAGGAATAGAATCATTTCCAGACATAAGAAGCAAATTCACAAGATAGAAATACATGCTCAATAAATTCATCATGATTCAAGAAAATTGCACACTTGACCTTTTTAAATTTAAGAATACTTGTCTTTTGAATAACTCAACCTTATTGGTAAGTCTTTGAACAAAACAATATATTTTTGAGGCCATATAGTCAATCCAATAGTTTTTAAAATATTATCCTAAGACAAAAGACTTTGATCCACTTGCATGAGATAAGCGGATTTGACAACATATTTGTCATATGTATCTAAGCTCCATCCCCATTTGTCCTCAGTGTCCTTCTTGAAAGAGTGTGGTTGAATAAGATCGTACAAATTCATGATAAAGATCCTTCTCTTTCAAACAATATTGTGTGACATTTAACATCCCAAAACCAAACATCATTATTCCAAACACCATAATCAATCACAATTGCCCTTCTATTCATAGATTAAGAAAAAGGTTTAGGAAAGACTTCTTCCAAGCTCTGACTTCCCACCCAAATTTCAAGCCAGAATAGAGTTTGTGTTCCATCTCCTATAATCCTTTTAATGTTCTCATCAAACCAACCCCATATTCTTATGGATAGAACCAATTTTGCATAAGCCTTTCCACCACCAAGAAGAAGAACTATGAGCAGATGAGAATAATTCAACCCTATATTTCGACAGTGGGATTTTTGATATAGATTAGCCCAAATTCATGAATAGACAATTTGAAAATTATAATCCTAACATGTGATAATACTTTGGAGGAGTCATTCATTTCAATGTGATCATAATGATAGTAGTCTATTTGTTATGTATTTTAACTTTTTAATGTTTTAGAAACTTCGTACATATTTTATTTTACTTTCTAATCATATTATTATTTATTAAACATACTTTTCACTCTCTATTTCTGCATTACTTTTTACTTTATTTCTCAATGTGCCTTAAGCATAGTTATTATAATCTAAGTTTTACACCATTTAATAATTCCTTAAAATAGGAAAATGAATTAATTAGAAAGAGTCAAAGTCAAATATGGGATAGGATTTTGAGAATAACGAGGGACCATGTCAACTATTAATTATTGAGAATATGGTGATTTTGAGAATATGTATGTACAAATATTAAGTATTGTGATAATTATTGATTAGCTCAGCCTATGAATCAATAAAGTCCATGCACAGAGATGTCATTTTCAAGGTTTAAACTTAAAATGATAAGATTTCAACCAAGGGATCCGTGAGATTGTCTTACATCAACATATTAGGTAGAAATGAACAAAGTTAGTACAATAAGAGGATGTGAGAGGCTTAGGATGAGAGATCGAGACCAAAGCTGACTGAAATATGAAGATAAGAGATTAATTATGTGACTCATATTTAGTATTATGATGTCACTAAGAAAAAAGTTAGAAAAATCTGAAGTTTCCACCCAAAATGACACAAATTCAAAACAATTTATATCAAATGAATATTTTCTTTGATGTACACAAGAGGATCAAGTGTATGTATTTTGTATTGTTTTAGAAGGAGGGTTACCAAATATTGCGCAATTTGGGCTCACAAGCTAGCTGATTAGTAGGAGTTTTTACTTGCATGGTGCACCTTGACTGAAAAATTATGGTTTTAGTGCACCTTTTAAAAAAATTACTAACTTGGTGTAAACTTTATACAAAAACAAGGAAAATCGGCAACTAAAAAGCCGATTGTATAAAGTTTACACCAAGAATAACTCAACCTTATTGGTAAGTCTTTGAACAAAACAATATATTTTTGAGGCCATATAGTCAATCCAATAGTTTTTAAAATATTATCCTAAGACAAAAGACTTTGATCCACTTGCATGAGATAAGCGGATTTGACAACATATTTGTCATATGTATCTAAGCTCCATCCCCATTTGTCCTCAGTGTCCTTCTTGAAAGAGTGTGGTTGAATAAGATCGTACAAATTCATGATAAAGATCCTTCTCTTTCAAACAATATTGTGTGACATTTAACATCCCAAAACCAAACATCATTATTCCAAACACCATAATCAATCACAATTGCCCTTCTATTCATAGATTAAGAAAAAGGTTTAGGAAAGACTTCTTCCAAGCTCTGACTTCCCACCCAAATTTCAAGCCAGAATAGAGTTTGTGTTCCATCTCCTATAATCCTTTTAATGTTCTCATCAAACCAACCCCATATTCTTATGGATAGAACCAATTTTGCATAAGCCTTTCCACCACCAAGAAGAAGAACTATGAGCAGATGAGAATAATTCAACCCTATATTTCGACAGTGGGATTTTTGATATAGATTAGCCCAAATTCATGAATAGACAATTTGAAAATTATAATCCTAACATGTGATAATACTTTGGAGGAGTCATTCATTTCAATGTGATCATAATGATAGTAGTCTATTTGTTATGTATTTTAACTTTTTAATGTTTTAGAAACTTCGTACATATTTTATTTTACTTTCTAATCATATTATTATTTATTAAACATACTTTTCACTCTCTATTTCTGCATTACTTTTTACTTTATTTCTCAATGTGCCTTAAGCATAGTTATTATAATCTAAGTTTTACACCATTTAATAATTCCTTAAAATAGGAAAATGAATTAATTAGAAAGAGTCAAAGTCAAATATGGGATAGGATTTTGAGAATAACGAGGGACCATGTCAACTATTAATTATTGAGAATATGGTGATTTTGAGAATATGTATGTACAAATATTAAGTATTGTGATAATTATTGATTAGCTCAGCCTATGAATCAATAAAGTCCATGCACAGAGATGTCATTTTCAAGGTTTAAACTTAAAATGATAAGATTTCAACCAAGGGATCCGTGAGATTGTCTTACATCAACATATTAGGTAGAAATGAACAAAGTTAGTACAATAAGAGGATGTGAGAGGCTTAGGATGAGAGATCGAGACCAAAGCTGACTGAAATATGAAGATAAGAGATTAATTATGTGACTCATATTTAGTATTATGATGTCACTAAGAAAAAAGTTAGAAAAATCTGAAGTTTCCACCCAAAATGACACAAATTCAAAACAATTTATATCAAATGAATATTTTCTTTGATGTACACAAGAGGATCAAGTGTATGTATTTTGTATTGTTTTAGAAGGAGGGTTACCAAATATTGCGCAATTTGGGCTCACAAGCTAGCTGATTAGTAGGAGTTTTTACTTGCATGGTGCACCTTGACTGAAAAATTATGGTTTTAGTGCACCTTTTAAAAAAATTACTAACTTGGTGTAAACTTTATACAAAAACAAGGAAAATCGGCAACTAAAAAGCCGATTGTATAAAGTTTACACCAAGTTAATAATTTTTCTAAAAGGTGCACCAAAATCGTAATTTTTCGGTCAAGGTGCACCATACAGGTAAAAACTCATTCAATGGTCTTGTTTTCGTAACATGCAATTGGGGCATCAATTGTTTTTTTGGGCAGCCTCACAAGTGGGTCTCAACCTTCATTCTCCATGTGCCCAAGGCCCAAGCAGTCACCGAATCACATGGGTTTTTGGTACTCTCTGTATAACATAAGGTTATTTAATGTGGGTTGAAAGCAAGGGAATGAAAAGATTTTAAAAACAAATTTGCATCAATGAACAGCAAAGAGTGGATATATCAAACAAACTCAAAGAAGACCTTCAACCCATGTTGTAGGGTTGGTATCCTTTACCCTCGGATATTGGAATATGAGAGAGGAAACGAAGTTTAATAATTTCTCATATTATTTTATTAAAATTAGTTAAAATTTGAACTGTTAAAAAAATTTATGTATCACGTGTGAGTATTTATACACAATATTAGACTTTCTAATATTAGGGAGATTCTATGCTCTGAGTTGTGGGGGTGCTTCATCTTCTCAAGTGGATCCAACCACTACAAAGCTAAGGATCTTCTTCAAACAATTGGATTAAGCCTTACTTTTATAATATATATAAATATGCATCCGTCCAAAAATTTAAAGCATTGCTTATTTTCAACCTTGTTTATTATAACCCTGCCAATTTTTCATAAGCACATTTACTAATAGAGCACTAGGGGTTCACAACTTGTAATGGTTACAACGTCTATTGAATACATTATAGCCCTCCAAATGCTTTTTCAATTGCCATGCAAGTAATGTTATTGATGCATCTGCAATTACGACAACAATTCTAATGTTCATACTTAACCACAATATTATAGCAACATTTAAGACCGGACGTTGGTTAAAGTGGTACATGTTTGATTCCTCTTAAGCAATGTCTCGGGTTCGAGTCTTGTAAACGGAAAAAATGTACACTGGGAGAATTAGCCCCACGTACTTGTGGATGTTCCCGGCTCGGACAAGATTGCATCAAGTGCGAGGATATATGTGGGAAACCAAAAAAATATTATAGCAACAATTACAATTATGGAATTCAATTTAGAACACTTTGGTTTGTTATTAGAGTATTATCTTTTATATTAAGAAATTTCATCATCACCTACTTTTTGATCTCAGGTCAAAATTAACTGACATTGAATTGCAACATTCAAAGCATATTTTGCACTAATTAATGAGACGCACTTGTACTTTTATCATCGTGTATAGGATTTTTAAGATGATGAAGTTGTTAGTGATTTAATACAAGTGACAACTATGATATTGTTGCTTTCTTTTGAGAAAGACTATAAGTCAAATTTAGATATTTACATATTGTGGTATGTCCCAACAATGAAGGGAAATTAAATAAAAAATTTCCAACATTCAATGTAGTAGAACTTGGTTTTGGTAAAGTTCAACTAGAAATCGACATTGAATTTATCAAATGTAAATATGTTTAAGGATCCAGTAAGAGATTACAACATACCCATTAGAAAGAAACTCGAGTGGACGAAAAATAATATTGTGTGAGAGGGTAGTATGTGTGACTCCTATATGTGGTTGACTAGCTTATTGTAGTTGGAACTATAAGCTGAATACTTATCAGCTTAAAACCTATGTGCCAAAATATATATTCCATAGAAGATTCCATGATAAGTTAGCCTCTAGGAATTGGGTCCCTGAAAAGCTGGATAATAGGTTGATAAAATCTAAATTGTTGTGCTCACATGCACATAATTTCATTAAGAAAGATTTAATGTTACACTTTCACAAAGAAAGTATCCATGGTTTTGAAGAAGGCAAGAGTAGTTATTGATTGTTCTAAGGAGCAATGTTAATTGTAAACTATGAGATTACTTGCATGAACCACATTGAATTAAGCATTAACCCTTTCATAAGGAGGTATACATTATTCTAACACCTTAATATGTTTCTATCTTGCTTTATAATGAAGAAGGTTATGCTAGGTTCACAACTTTATGTGATTCCATAGAGTTTAGAGGTGTTGTATGAGAATATGAAGTAACACAAGTATTTGTATATGATTACTTTTTTTATTATGTAAATCAGAAAGTATTTGTTTGCTTACTTTTTTTATAGATTATTTTGTTTGGCATTTTGGGTCTTATTTCTCTCTCAACAATTACACCTCATTATAATATAAAGTCGTTCAAATAGATTGTGAAAATAATTAGAAATATGATTTTCCATTTTTTTATTGAAATAATCTTACTCAAGCATATTTCAATATGTTAAAGGTAATTTTTTTTTTAAATGTTGAGAAATAATTCCCCCATACTCACTCTTGTGTTGATTATATTATAATTCAATTTATCTTTAGTCATTAACTTATACAGATGATTCGTTTTCCATTTTTGACATTCTAAAAATTGTATAATGAATTCAGCTCCTTTCCGGTATTGAAATATAAGGATAAAATAATTTTTCAATTCTAAAATAATTTATTAAAAATTACTTTAAATTATGATCGTTGAAAATTTATTTTAGTCGAGTGTCATAATCCACATCCAATAATGGAAAGGATCTGAACTCATACAAAAAAAGATTTTATTAGAGTGATGAGACATGAGGATAAAGAAGAAATAGACAATACTTTTATGGAAATATGTAGTATTGAAACATTAAAAGAGTAATACTAGTATTAGTTGATTGTATCATATTTTTACTCCTAAAGACACAGTGTAGGAAAAATAGAAAATTAATTATTATTTTTTTGCTTGTTTCCTATTTTCCATATATAGAAACAAGGAATGAAATAATTTATTTCATTTTCATTTTTTTCTTTATTCAACACTTGAAGTTATTTTCAGTTTATTCTATTTTTCTTATATGTTTAGTTAGTTGTCACAAGCATACTTGAGAAGTTTTAGCTTTAATGAAAATATTAGAGTGTCCTGAGAATATTTCATAAAATATTAGTTCCACTTTCCATATTTTATTTTACCTAGATTTGAGTGGATTTTAATGTTAAGACCTGTTTGTTTAAGTTTAGAAAGTTTTAGATTGAATCAAAAAAATGAAAGGAGTGTATCAAATATTTTAGATTGTATCAAAATACCTAAAAAACTGTAATCTTAAGTGAAGGGAGTAAAATGTTTTCATTCCTTAAGCACATAGGTTAACAGAAACCAAAACTTTTTTTCCAGAAAATTATACACTTCATCCATTGGTTCTCTGATTTTTTACAGAAAATACTGACACAATTACATAAACCTAAATTACTATATAGTACATGCGAATACTTTAACTAAATTTTCACCTTTTATTATGTATTAAGAATTTAAAATTAACTAATTTTATTCCAAATTAATTATAGAGATATGATTGAAATTATTTTCTTAAAATTTAATATTTATGTATGTTAGTGTGAAATTTTTTACACAATTATTATATCATCATCACTAATATTAAAAATATTTAACTGAATAAGTATTTATGTGGTTGGGGTTGGTCTTTATGAAAACTAGTGGGTTAGTCCGCAGTCTGTATTTGTCAAATCTCATTCCTCTAATCCGCCGTCTGTATTTGGATCAATGGGAAGAGGGACAAAAATCAGATTACTTTTTCGGGCTGGATAACAAATTCCATTTTTTGTCTTGGTCATGTGTTGTAATGACTTTTAGTTTTTTTCTCTTGTAATTATCTCTTCTCTTAATAAAATCTTACATTTTGCGGATCAAAAAAAATCTCATTCCTCTAATTTGATAATGAGTGTACTTGCTAAAAATATTATTATTAAAAATTACTTTCCCAATAATTAAATAATATTTTATCTAATTGTGTTAGAATATATCTTCTAAAATATTAACTTTCTGATGTGATTATGTAAAAACACATAAAATAATATAAATATATTTTAAAAGGGGACAAAGACAATGTTGATTCAAGTTGAAATGGAGTAATATTGATTCAACTACAAAAAATAATCTTTCAAAAGTCATTCTTATTTATTAGCATTTCATCCCGTGACATCTTTTTAGCTACAAAAACAATAACTTTTCAAGCACTAATGTCATACCCTACATATACGTAGCCATAGAGATACTCATAAAAATAACTTATACGTGATAATAGATTTATTATATCTATCTCATGAATATTCACATATTTATAATTTAATTAATTATTTTATATGTATTATACTTTTTTTATTAATTTTTAAAAAATATATTATATCTACTTTATTATTATTTAAGTGAATGAACAATAATAAGAAATTAACCATATATATATATATTATTATTATTCATGTAATGAATATTTTTATATATTGATTGTTATAAAATATATAAATATATAATTGAAATTGATAACATATCATGTAAATGTTATTCGCTTGAGTATTGCAAATAGTATGGGTATAGGTAAGTATTATTTGCGCTCGACTGATCCTATTGTCATTTGTAAATAGTTTGATTTACAGGGCAATACATCCGGAAAAATTAGTAATTTACTCATTGAGAGAGGAAATATCATTGGTTATATCCAAGAAAGACATATCTTGTCTTGTTAATTTGTGAACTTTTATAAAGGAGTTAAAATATAAAAATTATACATCTTTTGAGTTTATACATATTAAGAGGAAAATATATGCAATGACATCGTAAGATGTATTATCTAACATTTATATTTAACTAGGATTAACTCTTCAAAAATGTAATACAAATAAATAGTAAATAATAAATTACTTTTTTTATAAATTTTTGAGAAAAAATGTCAATCATCATACATATTTAATGATTATTAACTATTCAAAAAATAATTCAAATGAATAATAAATAATACAATAACTATATCTAAATATTTAGAATTACCATGAATATATATTACACTCTAAATTGATGTATGAATGTTTTGTATTATGTATAATTAATTTAGAGTGGGAGATATAGAAATGGGAATAAAAAGTGGTGAAATAATTGAGGCAAAGAGACACATAGGAAAAGGTAATGACAGAGTGTGACAGAAAGAGAAAAGAGAAAAGGAAGGGAAAGAAAGAATAGCCGACAAATCTATCAATTCAGTGAATAAAAACAAGTTCACGTGGACATCACCTACCACACGTGCACTCAATCATCATAATAGTGGTTTTAAATAGTGGTGCACATTTTTAATTCTAGGTAAATAATGTAAGGTTACCAAACTTTTGATATTTTTTATCTTCTTCTTTTATGAAATTAAGATAATTATATGTATTTTTCTAAATCAATTGTTATTTGTTGAATATTTTTCTCATATAGTTTGATAATCATTTTTTATTTTTTTCTTAATTTTGTTTACTTTTTTAACGTATTATTTCCTCTTTTATTAATTTTTCAATAATGACATGCAATTGTGATGAAACTATGATCTTCATTTTCTAATATATTATTTTAATTAAGTAATTATTCTCTTCCAAAAAAATTCTCCGGTTAAACTGAGATTGGATTTATGGTGCGAAATTAATTATAAAAATATATAAAATTTTAGAAGAATTATTTTAATGAAATGGTAATTCGTTTGTACACCCATTAAATATTTTTTTGAATTCATAGAGTGTAGTTTTGGATTCTATAAAATATTAAGAGTAGAATTACGAATACATTTTACATTTACAAAATAGCATTCGTAATTATAAGGACAACTTTTAACGCCCAATATGCTATGCGCCATCTTATTATAGTGACATTGTCATGGGTGAACATCTCCTCTCCTATAAAAGTGTATCATTTCATGTGTCATTATTTATGATTGGTCAAAAAATATTTAATTATTACTTTTTAACTTAAATACATTTTTTATAACCAATCATAAACACCATTACCGATAGTAAAATTTTGGAAAGGACAATTGTTTTAATAAATTTGAATTACCTAATTTTATTAACCTGTGTGAATTAATTATAAATGGAGAGGATATAGTACTGCTTCATGGCTCGAGGATTTTTTTCTATTTCCTCTTTATCTGTGTATAAATAGGTCAAAATCTAAAAACAAAGAAGCATTGACGTCCTTTTTGAGCAATGCAATAAAGGGAACGATACTCGCAACTAGTGCTCAATTTACACAAACAAAATGCACTAACTCTTTTGTATATTTATTCTTTTTGACAAATGATGATGTGAATTTTTCAATGATGGGGCTCGATGTGCTTAATAATCATCATTAATTTTTGGTAGTAGTTCTCTACAAAAGGTGATGAATTATAGCTCTTACTTTTAAAGCGTTATTATTACAATTTTTTTTTTACAAATTAACTTTCAAATATTACAAATCCATTTTTAAAAATTATAAGTTCCTCTCCATTATTGTTTTTTTGTTTCCTACATGTATTCTCACACTGAAAACAATCATGTCTGAGCCAGGAACATCCACATGTACGTGGGGCTAACTCTCTCGGCTATTATTTATCAGGAACAGTTCTAGTATCTTATTAATTAAGTAAAAAGGTTATAGACTGAAAAACTATAAACTCATAATGCTTAATTATACTATAGTTGGGCTAGAATGGGTTTTTAGAGGGGGAAATAGATGAATAATAATAATAATAATAATAATAATAATAATAATAATAATAATAATAATAATAATAATAATAATAATAATAATAATAATAATAATAATAATAATAATAATAATAATAATAATAATAATAATAATAATAATAATAATAATAATAATAATAATAATAATAATAATAATAATAATAATAATAATAATAATAATAATAATAATAATAATAATAATAATAATAATAATAATAATAATAATAATAATAATAATAATAATAATAAAAGAAAAGCAGATAAAAAAGTAAAAGAAAAGCAAATGCAACCTTGTGATATTGATGTCATATATGTTGTTTATTTTAGATAAGATTCTTATTTGAAGAAATACTATGTGGTCTAATTTTTTTAATGCAACAATTCCTTTAATATGCTTTAAGAAGATTACTAATAACTAAAACTGAATTCGACTACATTCCTGGCTTTGAACTTTGAAGTCTCACCAACTACTTAATATATAACCTAACCAGTCTATTTACAAAACTAGAAGACGATGGTAAAAACATACAAACTCTTTTTATAAGGAATTAAAAAAGTTAATTAGATATATGGATTTTTTAATGAATGAAAATATATCATTCAATTCAAATATATTTTATACATCTAAAAAATATATTCTATATAAATCATTGGAAGTTGCATCAAATATAAATATATAATTATCCACTCTATCCAACTCCTTGAAATCTCTACTTGAAATGGCTGAGCAGAAGTCGAGTTCTATTCTGAATGGGTAGTAAGTTATGTTTTAAATTGTAGTTAAAATAATATTACATTGACAATTTCAATTATAAAATATAATTTAAAACATTTGCAACTTGTTAGGAGTCTTACATTAGGTAGCATAATAGACTCAATATGAAACTTAAGTCGTAAGACTCTTTCATATAATAAATTAGTTTTTCGGATTGAATTTTACTCATGTTTTTAAGTCCTAACAATTGCACAGAATGAGGCCTCCAGAATCTCGACACATTTTCATGTTTAGACCACTCAAAGTTTGTCCGAAATGATCCTACGTAAGCTGGAACATCCGTTTCTTGCTACATGGTACCGTCCTTTTCTATGTTTACAACACGACGTGAAGATGGATATAGTAAATCAGAGAATAGTTTCAACAACTTGACCTCTATCCTATAGAGACTAGTTGATATAGTTTATCAGAAGTGACTAATCATAAACCAATCAATGTCCTATATTATTCAAGAAATATTTTTTTCCTCTCATCCTTTAATTCGATAGATTGAGAGATAAATCTTTTGAGCATGGTAAGAATCCTAAGTAGGGACTCATCATATATATTTTTAATTTAAATATGCAAGAATTCAATAATCGAACGAGGACTTTATAGTTAAGTTAATCCAAAACTACTCATTACTTAGACTAACATATATTAATGAAATATTTTTTATGATACCATTTTTCAATAAGAGTTGGATAACATTATTCAACTAGATTTGGGAATTGTTCGATTAAAACTGAATGGTGGTTCATGAACAATCGTGTACAAACAAAAACTCAATCAATTTTGTTAAGTTTAACACTATAGAATAATTGGGGAAGGGAAATGAAAGGCTGAAAGTTGTGGATTTCAAAGACAAAAACTATTCAATAGAACAAGCCAAAAGCAGAGCCGTGATCAAAATTGTATGTATTGGCATTATTCAGACAAAGAAATCAGTGAATGTTTCTCACTATACCATTATTGTGGTGAAAGATGGGATATATTAGGTGCATTTAATATATACTTATTTCTGTTCATAACAAATGTTACTTTATAAAAAAAGAAAATAGTTCATTAAATAAACGTATTAGTTGTATTTTTCTAATCTTTATTCTTATTTTTTTAGAGTTCTTTTATCAAATAAAAGGTAGTAAGAGGTTGTCGGTCATGCACTCATGCATATATATTTTTCCTATTAAGAAATTTTTCCTATGACTAGATCCTAAAAAATGTAACAATTAAGTGATGATATTCTAAATATTTACTAGATAGATATTCATTTAAAATATTATCACCCAATTCATACTTTTCAATGAGCAATATAAATGCATTGAGTTTTATCTATACTGATAGATTATTCTTTTGAAGTTATTTTATAATTTTAATTAATTTAGTTTTCTCAATATTTCTTTTCATGTTATCATATTCGAAAAGTTTTTCATTACAATTCTCTCTTAATGTTATTGAGTTTAAAATGTAATATACACAACATCTCTCTAGTATTTTTCTGAAACTCTACTATTAGAAACTAGAAAATGAGCTTGAGAAAGCTATTTGTAAAACAATTTATATGACCAATTGAAAATAACATAAAAGATTACATTTGAAAAAAAGGAAATTAACTTTAAAACATAAAATAACTTAAACACAAATTTGGTAGTTTTCCCTAATGTTATTTAATTGCTTCTTTCTTTCTTGTGCACTTCAAAAAAAAACTACACACATTTGAAATAGGAAGGAGTATTATGAAGAAGCTAATTAACTAATTTGATTGAGAAAGTTCAAAATATGAAGCCAAACAATGTTGAGAGCTAGAAGACAACCCCACGAGAATTGACCAAAAGAGAAGAGAGACAAGATCTCATACCTAAACAAAATAGCTAGGTATTAAACCTAAAAAAGGTTTAAGGCAACCATAGTCTTAGTTGGTCCCAAATTTGTCCTTGAATTTTAATATTTGTTACATGTAAAACCACTCACCTTACATTTGCACGTGTGCAAGCATTGTTTTTTTAGATAGAAGAGAAAACCCATAACTCAAATGGCAATTATTATTAGAGAAGATATGTGATAATTTGATTGGAAAAGTAGAATGCAAAAGGTACTCAATTTGTGGCAGGAAAAAAGCACTAGAGAACAAAATAGTGGCCCTCGTGCAAACTATATGTCTCAATGTATATCACAAACTTTGGTTTAATAAAAAATAAATGAGAAAATGAAGGTAATGAAAGGGGCATAAGCTACATGTGTGCGTGTGGGTAGACATTCCTTTCCTTCTTTTCTGCATTCATTGCTATGGCCCTCTCTCTCTCTCTCTCTCTCTCCAAACTAATTATTAGTGACCTTTTTCTTTCCACATTAAAGTGTGTTCATGTATCCTATCTTAGTTCCGTGAATCTCTTTTATAATCAAACGTGCACATTATTTATTTATTTATTTTTGAAATGACATTCATATCTTCTTCTAATTTAATTTCCTTCTCAGGGTGATACTTATGGACTTATGATACTATACAGAAGAATCAGCTAGCTTTTGGGATGAAATTAAGCCTAATTAACCCAGTTGAGTTCCACCCAACAATCGAGTACAATGAAGTATATTGTTGTGGTATACTCTATTATAGATGTCAAGAAATTTATCCTACACATTTTTATAAGATATAAATGATATACGTTGGGCCCATGCCATGTTTTTCAATAAATAAATTTTAATGTGTAATTAAAATGTTGAGAATGTAATGATTTTTTAGGTTGTAAACCAATCATACAAATATAATCATGTTATTAATTTTTTTTTGTTATTTTCAAATAATTTAATCACCTTTGAATAAATATATAAGATAATAAAAGAATCGTTTCTTATATGGGAGGGAAAATATATATATATATATATATATATATATATATATCAAATGAACTAGTTTGTAAAGATATCATTAGTTAACATCAAAACATAACTCTTCCTTCGCTAATCATGCTTAGGTTTCGCATAATTCTAACTTCAACCCAAGTGGAGATTTCCCTTATGATTCATCAGCCATTGGAAACATTGAATATACACAATACTTTATTGTGAAATGAATTGGATGGAATTATCAAATTGCCTTTGAGAGAGATGAATGGCCACATTCTAAAGTAATTATAACATGGTCTAGTGATATAATGACTAATTATTCTTGAGGTCATGGGTTCGAATCACGGAAAGTTTCTTTTAGAAGGGAATAAAGTATTGTGTGAGTATTTAAGTTTAATGAGTGACACATTCAATATATTTCATGGACCTGAAAAGTTACATATCAGAATTGGGGTATTACAGTTTACATGATTAATCGGTGAATAATAATTTTTACATGGGTAATTGGTGAATAATAATTTGTTGTGATACTTCAAATGAAGGACCACATTTTGTTTTTTGATGTCAAATCTCTTTCTAAGGATCTCTATGTGAATCCAGACTTTTGTTATGGTTATCATCAAATCTACCTTTCATGCCATTTGAAGACAAGCCATCTCATTCAAGCAAAGTCAAAAAAAGAATTATGAATGGAGAGGAGATAATAACAATTATAATCAGTCACTATCCAAATGCATGTCTCATTAAAAATTTAAAATCATATCATGTTTTGATGAGACGGATGATTATCATGTATACACCAATTTAGGAAAAGTGTACGGAACTGCCCCTTGGACTTGTATAGTGTATGTGTTCATATGATTGATGTAACAAAAGGATAATTGAATCATCTCTTATTTGAAAAGGAAACAACAAATTATATAATTATAGGATAGTTGAATCATCTTCTACTTGCAAGGATAAAACTCATTTAAAGTGCATTTCATAACTGAAAATTCATTTAAAGTGCATTTCATAACTGAAAATGGTTAGTCTTACATTGTCTAGTATTGGAATATAGTAGAGTAACTAATATTATATATTAGACTCAAGTCTCTTGTTATAATGTGCATCAAGGGTATGCTAGGGTTTGTAATCTTTATTCTCTAATAATATATTGGTAGTCGCTCAACGTTTCCAGGGAAATAGGCATATTTTGGTCAAACTCTGTTAACAAATTCTCTTGTTTCTTCTCTTCTATTTAGTCTATGCACTTTATTTGATTGCTTGTGGTTAACGCTGCGCAACGATCGCTTCCGTTGCACCAACAATTGATATCAGAGCCGCTTGATAGATGACTCTTAACCCATACAACAGATAATGGTTAAAGAGGGTGAATGTATGATGGCTAGACAAGGTATGTCAAATGTAGTGACAAAGATAGAGTAGATGAGTTGAATGAGAAGAAAACATGGCGAAACTGTTGTGGGGGCGATATATGTTGATCTAGAATACCAGAAATTCATGCATTGGATTAGGATCAAGGTGGAGATAGGGACTCATGTGTTGAGTTTGATCTTCAGACAGGTGCTGACAATATCTCTCTAGATGTTGAGAGAATGTTCTCGTTTAAGATGAGAAGTGGAATATCCTAATGGTGTCTGAGACGTTATAGTGAATGATGTTAATTGTTAATATATCAACAAAAGCATAGAGGGATTGACTGACTTTGATGTAGGGTGCAACATGAGCATTGACTTTGATGCAAGTTGTAACACAGATATTGGAAGAGATGCATGAGTGTAACATGAGCATTTGTTTGGATGCAAAGATGTGACACAAACATTAGTTAGCATTGACGCAAGGTGTGTTGTGGGTATACTCCTTATGGTGGAGTATGATAGTTCTTTTGAATTAGGATTGTCGGAGTAGACAATGGTGGTAGTGGTTAAGGCTTTCCAAGGAAGCTCCAAGGTTTAATTTGACTAAGTATTGAAGAGGAAGATTTTGATGAACTTTTTGTAAATGTTATAATATATCGAAAGACTTCCTAGCAATAGGTGGCTAGGCGGCGTGTTCCATTTGATGGCGGTACGGAAAGTTGACTACAAGTTTGGAGAACTAGACTCTTGGTAACATCGTCAAGGATACTCATAAGATCTATACTATGGGGGGCAATTAAAAAGAATTAGACATTGAACAAGGTGGAGTCATATATTCGCTAAGGTGGAGATTCTTGTGTAGATTTCCTAATTAGTGAGATATTCATCTATTTCAATCAAGATGAATATTATTGAGATGCTTGAAATATATTATTGTCTTAGTCTCACATTGTCTAATATTTAAATAGAGTAGAGTAACTAATGTTATATATTGGACTCAAGTCCCTTGTTATAATGTGCATCAAATATGAGCATCAAATAGAAACACCCTATGGGCATGTGGGCTCATGAGTGTGCTAGGATTTGTAATCCTTATTATTTAATAATATCTTGGTAACCGTTCAACGCTCCCTGGGCCGTAGTCACATTTTGGCCGACCCCGTTAAGAAATTTTCTTGTTTCTTCTCTTCTGTTTAATCTATGCACTTTATTTAATTGTTTGTGGTCAACGCTGCGTAATGATCGCTTCCGTTGCACCAAAATAATTTATTATTTAAGAAGTACTAACATGTAAGAAGTAAAACGGAGTTTTATAATTTATTATTTAAAAATAATTTAAAAGCATGACTGTTAAAAAAATTAAGGACACATGCTATAATCTTCCTATAGTACTAAAGAGAATCTCCCTCCAAAACAAAACATCCTTAAACGTCGTTGAATTTTCAGTTTTGGGTTTTCGAATGCAATTTTTAAAACATTGTTAGCAAAAGAGTGGTTTCGATGTTATGTATGGAGTGACAAAAATTCAAACTTACCACAAGAGTTTCATTTCACGTATGACACTTGTTGAGAGAGACGATTACATATTTTGAAAAAGATTAATTATTTACCTATATAATAAGATGACACCTACAGAAAATCTCAAATAAACCAATGCCACCTAGAAAACATGGTTTTCCTTTCCTTGTCTTGGTTAAAATCATAAAGCACTCGAATGGGTTCATTGCTGAAAAGTTGACACCATCGCATAATTTTTAATTCCATTTATTTAACTGACTAAATACCTTATCTTTTTATGCTGTAAAGCTGAACTTATATGCTCATGTTAATTGGACACATTATTATGTGTATGATTGATAATTGATAAGAGAATTACCTTTCAATGTCCTTTATCTTATTCTCTCATAAGATTCTCAAAACAAATTACGTCCAGAATGAATTGTTAATTTCTTGTGATTATAACAAGTAAAGAAAAGGAGTATATTTTTTGTCATAAAATATGTTAATCATACTAATACATGCATCATGCTTGAAAAAGAATAAAATTATTGCATGGCATCATTTAGACTCATGTCTTGTTCATTGTTATATTATTGTTGCCTTCACAGTTGTGGTAGGGACAATTGTGGTGGCAATATCATTCTGAATACTCCAAAATCATGAAATATTATAGTTGGTGGGAAACAAATGAGCAATTAAATATTAAAAGAGAATATATATAAGAGAAAATAACATAAGAATTTTGATAATGAAATTTGACTAATTGTTCCTAGGTATTCGGGAACATTGGAAGACTATTACTTTATCTTAGAGAATAAAGATTTATGTTTGTAACTATTGTTTACCTTATTTTTTATTAGGTATAGATAAGATATAAATATATAATACTCTATCTCAATTTCTTTATACCCATAATTTATATTGTTGTTATCCGGAGAAAAAAGGTGCCCATGGAATATGAAACATCGGTCTTATTTAACAATTCAGTCATTCTAGAAGACCACGAGACTGAACAGTAGTACAGTGGTGCAAGAAGTCAAGAACACATAGTTGAATGGTTTTCTAGGAATTACAACCCCACAGAAATTACTGAAACAAAGGTTTATTTTAAAGTTTGAAACATGAACTTAGTATTAGAAAGGGAACAAAATTTCATTTACCCTCTCTAGTCCTCACATATTCACATGGTAACCTAATAAGGTGTCTTGTAGTGTGATTATATAATTCCATCACTATATCTTATTCACAGACATGTGAATTAGTGGGGCTGGTTATAGGATAGATCACATGTTTCATTCATGTCTTACTTGGTGTTCTAAGTCAATGATAAAATTATACTTATTTTAAAAAATTATAAAAATATAAATTAATATTTAAATATTGTTTCGTGAAATTTAATTGATTCGGGACATGGAGATAAGAAAATTGTGGGACAGATGATCCTTGTCCCTCGTTATTGACCACCTTTTCTTTTGGTCCAATGGGTGCTATGCATGTGTGCCTATTCTTTAAATCATCTATAATTTCCCCTTATACTTAAGGATAAATTAGATGTATGTTTTTTATTCAATTTAATGTACACTACTAGTGATGTAATGCAATTAAAAGAACATAAAGTTTATAAATAGAAAATTCCATAAATTAAATAACAAATTATATTCAGCTTTATTGTAACTAATTTAGTAATATGAATCAATAATGAAATATTTTGTTAGGGATATTACTCTCATTATCTTTCATTATTAATTAGTAAATATTTAATTAAACAAAACAATCATGGTGCATTTACACATTTTGTGAGATGACAAATTTGTTCTGCAGAACACTGATGTGCAAGTTTTATTATGTGATAGGAAAAAAAAACAAATCATTTCTTTTGATGAACCCTATATCTTTACACTACTATTGTTATACAGTATTGTCCTGTGACTTCATTTATGTAGTTTAAATAAAAATTCTTGGTAGATTTTTACACTACATTTTCTCCATCTTATACACCTGGTTATAATACATAATATCATTAATTGTATTCACTATTACATTATTGGTTAGTGATTACTCTCTTAACCATGTATTACATATGAATATTATGAACTTTATATATATTTAACTAGGCTTTAAAGTTGTGTAAGAAATTGAGTAAAAAGTTATCAGGACCCTAGAAGATTTGGAGCCAATCAATTTAGTCCCTTAATGATTATGTTTACAACTAAGTGATTGAAAGAATCAATTGCATACCAAATTTGTCCTTCCTCCCACATGGAGTGTGATGTAGGAAGACTGGCTGCGTGAAGAAGACGAAGTCACTCGTGTGAAAGGAATGATATTCTAATATTTTTAGCAATTATCTTTTCAGTACATTTTCATTATTTTTTTATTATCTTTTCTTTAGTATTTAAATACTTTTGGGATGTACTATCATCAACATATTATTTTCATTAATAAAATTTGAGAGTTTTCTCTTTGTAGTGGATTCTGGAGTTTATTTATCAGGTTTATGCTTACAAACTTATGTTTATCGTTCTAGGTCGGGCTTAAACCCTTTCTTTATAATGTTTGAGGTTTGAAGCGAATAACTTTTTTACTCATTAGTTAAGATATAATGTTTGTAATTTTTAATTACACCTTGTAGAGTGTGGGTCATTTTTGTCTGTATGCTTGTCACACATGCAAATGGTAGCTAAAGGACCTATATATATTTGTGTTCATGTGCATTCTTTTGGTGTCTTCTACAACTCAAAGAAGCTATATACCTTTTTCAAATTCTCTTTCTGTTGAGAGCACCAATGGCTATCTTCATTGCAATTCTTGGTTTAGTCTTGGTGCTCTGTTTTTGCTCTGTTTTGTTGAGGTGGAATGAAGTTAGGTACAGGAACAAAGGTTTGCCTCCTGGTACAATGGGTTGGCCTCTTTTTGGTGAAACAACTGAATTTCTTAAGCAAGGTCCTAACTTCTTGAAAACTCAAAGAGCAAGGTAAATAGTTCATATCAATTTCCTTAATACTTAGGTTTTCATTTGTATGCATCATTTTAGCACCAAGTTTATGTATTATGAGTTTGTACTTATGGAGTTGGCTTGAGTTGTTTAATGTTTTTAATCAATTTCTTTTAAATCCACCCCTTTCGGGGTCCGTGGACGCCCCTCCCAACAAATGTCGCTTCTAGGAATGACCTTTTGGTTATCCTGAGAATCTAGCACAACCTTACACTACTAGACTTTGATTAGTATATCCCATTTCAAGAGGGAAATTCTTGGTAATTCAATTTTGTATGGTATAAAAGTATAACAATATAAGTTGTTAAACATTAAATGAAACTTTATCTTGTAATTTTTGGAGGGTTATGTCATGCACATCAAGAATGTGTATAAAATGTTAATGAAAAATGATGGGTATTTTGATAAATCCTTTTCTAGTTAATGAAGTTTGTTAAATTAGTTAAAATATGAAGTAGGCAATGTTCATGCATGTACTTTTTTTACTCCATTAGTAATGATTGTTAACTTTTTTATTTCACCTTTTTGGTCCAAAATGGCAGGTTTGGCAATTTTTTCAAATCCCACATATTAGGGTGTCCTACCATTATATCAATGGATCCAGAACTTAATAGATACATCCTAATGAATGAATCAAAAGGACTTGTTCCTGGTTACCCACAATCTATGTTAGATATCTTAGGAAAATGCAATATTGCTGCTGTTCATGGCTCCACTCACAAATACATGAGAGGTGCACTTCTTTCAATCATTAGTCCTACTTTGATTAGAGATCAACTTTTGCCAAAAATTGATGAGTTTATTAGAGCCCATTTAAGCAATTGGGATGCCAAAGTTATCAACATTCAAGATAAAACTAAAGAGGTTTGTATTATTAATCATTAAGAATTATCAATCAAAATTTATGGTATACAAATTTTTTAATAAAAAATTAATCCACATAATCATTTTTCGACAGATGGCTTTCCTCTCATCTTTGAAACAAATTGCTGGTATGGAATCAAGTTCGATATCTTACACATTCATGAAAGAGTTCTTTAAGTTAGTTCTCGGAACTCTTTCACTCCCTATAGACCTCCCAGGAACAAATTATCGTCGCGGATTTCAGGTAATGATTCTTAATATTTTTCATTGTAATCCTTGAAAGATATGAAGATGCATGATTTGGTTTATTTTAATTTAAGGAGAATTTGACGTAGGACTATTTCATTGTTTGTTTTAGGCAAGGAAGAATATTATCAACATTGTGAGTCATATATTAGAGGAAAGAAGAGCATCAAAAGAATGTTACCAAGATATGCTTGGTTGCCTTATGAGAAAGGATGAAAGTAAATATAAACTAAGTGATGAAGAAATTATTGATCTAGTAATTACACTAATGTATTCTGGTTATGAAACTGTTTCAACTACATCAATGATGGCAGTGAAATATCTACATGATCATCCTAAAGTTCTTGATGAACTTAGAGTAAGTGAAAAACTATTGTTTTCT
Source organism: Lupinus angustifolius (assembly GCF_001865875.1). Classification (NCBI taxonomy): domain Eukaryota; kingdom Viridiplantae; phylum Streptophyta; class Magnoliopsida; order Fabales; family Fabaceae; genus Lupinus; species Lupinus angustifolius. The sequence continues at coordinate 1,843,655 of NC_032013.1, forward strand.
TATATTTATTAAAGTAACTATTAATGCTTTCTTACATTATATAATATATGGAATATATTTTTGCAGAAAGAGCATTTGGCCATAAGAGAAAGAAAAAAACCAAATGATCCAATTGATTATAATGATCTCAAGTCAATGAGTTTTACTCGTGCTGTAAGAATTTTATGAATTTTTTCAATTAAATTATTCAGTTTTATTATTTTTCTAATAATTGATAAGAAGATTTGATTTAATTTGGTGCATTTTTTCAGGTAATTTTTGAGACCTCTAGATTGGCCACAATAGTTAATGGGGTCCTAAGGAAAACCACTCAAGACATGGAACTAAATGGTGAGTTTTTCTCTCTCTCTAGCTTATCTTGTTTTGATGGGTTTTTTTAAGGCAATATCATAACTCAATATTAGTATTTAACATCATATTCCTATGTTATTTTCACTTATTTTTATTTTCTTATTTAAAAATATGTTAAAAAGTAATAGAACATCAATTGATACCCCTATTTTGTTCTGCTGAAATATTTTATCGCTAATAATATCAAACCTTTAATTTAGTACAATATTTGAGGATCAAATGTGATATGATACCACTAAATTAACGTCTCGTTCGTATCTAGGATATCAGCTAAAACAGATAAAACTATAAATTAATTCAAAATAAATTTGCCCATAGTATAATGATCATACACATGACATTTTGGCCATAAGTTCAACAACCAAATACCATTTGCACTAGATAACAAGTTTTCCAGATAAGAATGTGCTTTTTCCCCAAACTTTATTTGGCCTTTTGGCATTACTTTATATACTTCCTATATTAAGAGTTGGCAATAAGAAAGAAACAAAATAATATATAGAAAAAAATGAAGGGGACCTTAGTGGGTTTTCCAAAATCACACGTATGTGTTTCAACATTCCCAATAAATGCCAGCATCTTCTTACTATTAATAATGTGACCTAAAGTTTATCCATATTATATTGTTATTTTTTTCAGGGTATTTGATTCCCAAAGGGTGGAGAATATATGTATATACAAGAGAGATAAATTATGACCCATTTCTCTATCCTGATCCATTAAAATTCAACCCTTGGAGATGGATGGTTAGTCCCATATTAACCTCTTCCAATTTATTTTGTTAATGCATAAAAATTACTATATATATCATATTAATATAACCTTCAATACAAAATTTATATTACTATATATATCATATTAATATAGCCTTCATTACAATATGTAGGACAAGAGTGTAGAGTCACAAAACTATTTCTTTATATTTGGAGGAGGCACTAGGCAGTGTCCTGGAAAAGAGTTGGGAATAGCAGAAATTTCAACTTTCTTACACTACTTTGTAACTAGATACAGGTAATTAACTACTTTACCTAATTACATGATTTTTTTGTGCGTATCCCCTCATGGGTAAGGAACTAAGTCATTTTAGAGTTTGTAATTGTCCCTCTCAATAAATGTTGCTCTCAGAAATCGAACACTTGACTTTTCAATATTTATAGGTATCTAACATGGTTACATTATTAGACAAATGTCTTGTTGGTATCTAATTACACGATTCATTGAGCGAAAGAATTATTATGAATCCAGAATAAAGAATCTTATTTGTATTCTATTTTTGTTTTTTTACACTATTACTTGTAAGTTAATTGTTTGATCTAGATTCTTTCTATATTCCTTATAAATTTAGACATCAATGAAGAATATAATAGTTTGTCTGTTTTTGAAATTTTATAATAATGTTTATGCTGTTTCTGACATCTTATGATATATTTAATGATAATTACAGGTGGGAAGAAATAGGAGGAGAAAAAGTAATGAAATTTCCTAGAGTTGAAGCACCAAATGGATTGCATATAAGGGTCTCATCTCTTACTAATTAATTAACTAGGCCATGATGACATTATGTACAAAATGAGATATAGTCATGTAGGATGTACAAAATGTTAGAGTTTCTGTATGATGCTTCTAACAAAATAGAAAATTAATGCAATTAAATTATTTTTATTTATTATTATCTTCATCTTTCTTTGAATTGGCTCTTCTTTTTTGTAGACTTTGTTTTGCTTGTTACCTCATTCGTAGCTTCTGTGTTTAGATTCTAATTTTTTTTCTTCCAACTTTTCTTGGGATAAATATATTCATTTAAAGCCAAATTACACAAATATACAAACAAACAAAAATATTATGTATAATAAGAGTTTCTTATATTGTCAGTTTATCATGTATGATTAACTATATAGTCGACCTCAATATATATGATTTATAGATAATATATTGACCATTTAAAAAATTCGTAAGAATGATCATGATTTAATTTATGATAAAGTATTATGAGATTGTTTAATTCATATAGCCGACTCTACCAAATAAGATAATGGTTCAGTTGTCATTGTAAAAAAAACTAACAATATATAAATATTAAACTCTAATATAATATATAGCCGGACTCCCCTTACTTGCACTTTAAAGATTAAAATATATTACTATAAACCAAATTTATGTATAAATACATTAATCGACATACATTTATCTTAACTATATTATCATATTTAATGACGCAAACGACTCTAGGATGATATTTCAATCACACAACAATTATCCATTGACAACTTTTGTAATCTATGGTCAAAAAATAAAGTGTGGTTATATCAAAGTGTAGTGATTGGTTTATGCAAATAAAGTTGAAATTCAATAATTTTACTTTTATATCAACAACCCCACCTTGACATAAGAAATGATCCAGTTTGATATATAAATGTTATTCTATATCCAAATATCCAAAAAAATATTCAAATCCAACACTAAAGTGTAGCTTTGGGCCTTTAAAGCTAGGTTACTTTAAAAATGTTGATGAGCCCATGTACTTCAGTCTCTTCATTGGATTTTGAAAGCAAAAGTATCAAAACCGAAAAAATAAAATAAAATAAAAATTCAGACCCAGAAAATAAAATTCGAATATTTGAGGGTATCTATTTCATTTCACTAGTTGTTGTTCATAGAACATCATAGAACACTAGAACCCAATACACATAATTGAAAATAGATGAAAAATGTTGGAAAATTTTAAGATGATTGGGAGACTAGACTTAATTATGAATCTAAAGATGATTGGGAGATTACTAGACTTAATTATGAATACTAAAGATGATACTATTATTATAAAGTTAAAATAATATAGATATATAACGAGATAGAGCAGAAGTGTATATTAATATATTCATATAGATTATGATGAATGAATTTTATACGTTTTTTATCCTTGTATTCAAATATAACTTCATAGTAGACATTTCGATTCTTTAGTTTTCCAATTGTAAACCACTTTTAGTCTTATTTTCTTCTCTAATGAGATGAAGAAAATAATTTGGTTGTGTTGTTGCTTTGCATGTCTACAATTGCATACCATAACTCTATCATAAAGAGTGATATCATTTATTTCATTATCTTTCCTGAAGAGTTATGCTACTTGATTTTTTTCTTGCTAATTTTTCTCATAATAAAAATAGAAATAAGACATTAGTATTTACACAATATTTTTAATGATAACTATGTGCATAGCCATAAACTTTTGAATTAGACAATTTAATTTGACTAATAAAAATAATGGCTCCAAACATATTTAAACATTACATGTGTGACCCACAATTTCTTACAATATCTCACTCATCACATATGTAATTTTACAATTGTTTTAGACTTTATGAGCTCACAAGTATATCATTATAAACATTAGATATATCATTCTCGTTCATTAATTATATTAATATATAGAACCAAAACGATTTTCATTATATCAACCATAATTAAATACATTAATCATCACTAATATTAACACAACTAAATGACATAGATCAATCATGAAATGTGCAGCATAAAATCCTATGAATGTAATCTATATATGTTGATTTTCAACTAGTCATATTTTACTTTAGTGAAATCATCGTAAAGAGGTATCAGAGTAAAACTGAACCATAAACCTTATTATATAGAAAACATATCTATAAATAATGTCTATATTGAAAGAGCACCCAAATTCAAACTCCCATTGAATTGAATATCATCAAATGATATAATATCCACATGAGTAATATGTTGGTCAAAGACCTTAGATGATAAACCTTTACTAAGCAGATCTACGACCACGAAGTTTGTGTTAATATGCTCTATAGACATTTGATCGCTCTGAATTGTTTCCTTAAGTGGGATATAGCAATGTTAACATTTTGTCACATGATAACTTTAATGGTCTTTCAATATATCTAAATCTGCAGCCAAATGACAATTTTATAGTCATATTTCTTAATTAATTAAATGTTTTATAATAAGTTATGAAAATCACTACCACAATAAAAGAAGCTATATAATTGTATGCTTAACACTTTCTGAAATAGTTCCACATCCACCTAATAGGAAGATATAGTCTTACATGAATTTTCAATCATATTGACATCTTATAAAATTAAATAAGAATATATCTTATTATCTCTAACTAAATCACTTTTATGTATGTGAAAATACATTATTCTTTTGTTTTTTTGCAAGTAACATATAACCTATTTAGCTTCTTTATCACTATATTAATTAAATATCTACATTATAATCAAGTACACAATGCACCCCTTGAGTGTTTCTAGAATTATATCATGATCATAAGATTCATACTATTTGAATATTCCCATTTCAGAAATTTCTCTAAAATTAATGAATTGTTCCTTTCTAAAATGCAAGGTCTAGATTCATGCATTCGAGAACTAGTACGGTGTTCTCTGATTAATTCTTAAAGTTGATATCATTTAGGAAGACAATAGAATAGATATTTGCAGATAGATATTATAAATAGAACAAAGAACTAAACAAATTGCAATTATTTTTTCAAATAATTTCACAATTAACTTTTAACCCATAAATTCAAATAACGTTGTGACACAACATTCATTCATAGTTAGTTCTTGGACAAAATATATTAAGTTGTAAGTGGTATACAAATGAAAAGTTGAGATTGGAAAGTGTTTTTATTAATCTATCAATTTTAGGATCCTGCATAATCCTCTATTATCTTCTACTTTCTTATACTAGCTAGTAGGCAAAGTTTGTTCAAAACCCATTTTTCAGCATAGAAATGGTGTACCTAACTATATAACTAGCTAGTTCTTGATACACTCCACCAATATTGCCCAATCACTATTGTTCCCAACACTTAAGTATTGGTAGGTTGTAGTTTATAATGTGTTTTACATTATTGTTGCATTCGTGGTTACAATTATATTAAGTTTATTATAAATGTGAGAAATTGTAGGAAAATGTGACCAATACAACAATAATTACAGTTATATATGATGTCATTATATGGATATTCTCAAAATCGTAATATTGCAGACACAATTATAGTTGAGAAATGCAATGCAATTTATAACAATGGACATATATAAGGGTGCTTAAGGGGTTATTGCTCCCTATGTTACCTGTATTTTTAGTGCCAAACTTTGTCTAGTGAATCTTTACCCAAAACTCAAGTTTTAATGAAGAGAAAGAACTTGGTGCATCTTTAGATTTCAAAGTCAACAAATTGGCCGAATTGCTTCAAATTTTCTACATGTTTTTCTGTGCATGTCAGTGGTAGTATAGTTCTTTGCAACAGTTGCATTGAGTTATTCGAAATTCAGTGAATTTTATTTTTTCTTTATATAATTTTTCTTCAAATTTGATCCATGTAGTGATGTGTTGGCCACAAAATGAGGATGAAGTCAACAATTACTATAACACGATTAAATAATATTAATTTTAAAAGACTTGAGATCTACTTTAAACTTACTTTTTATCTTATCCATCAATTTTATAGACATCAAATAATTTAGATCTACTCACTAATTCAAATCATTAGATTTGCCTAAAATTGATGACTCAGATGATAAGTAAGTTTGGAGTAAGTGAATCCTCCTCATTTTGAAACATATAATGATAAAAATCAAATTAAATAATATAAAATAATTATAAGAGAAATATATGTATTGAAAATATATGAGTTTTATACACTATCATTATATCATTCACCACTCATGTCTTATGATCATTTACTCTTCAAAAAATACAAATTAATTATAGATGGTGTATTAATTATGAATAAGTTTTTATACTGATAGTATATAGAGATTACACTCTAATTATAAACACTGTCAGTAAATCTCTATCATTCATATGTTAATTATTATTGACTTTCAAACAAAAATATCACAAATCAATGATGAATAATGTATTGATAATGTAAAAAACTTTACATTATCAGTGCATAAATTTTAAACTCTAAAATCATTACTTTTTATATCTAATACACATAAATATAATAAATTTACTTGTACGATTATTGGCACTGTTTGGTTGCTGGAGAGTGGGAAAAATCAAATTAAAGTATATAATAATGGCCCCAAACTTACTTTTATGAAAAAGATGTTCAACATTGGAAGGACCCTCTTAACTAATGTCACTGTTGCAATTTAAAATTGAAATACTATTGCATGAAAATCTAAATTATTTTTGTTAATCCTCTTTGGTCTCTATCAAGCAATAGCATAGTTGTAAATATCATATTGTATCGGCAGGTCCAACTAACCAACCCTATATTAGTGTGGTATAAAATTTATATTGGATATGCAATTAAACTGTTTAAAATCGATCAAACCGATCAAATCGTATATATCGGTCAAGAATGGTTTGCTCATGAAAAAAATATCATATTTTTCAAAGGGAAGTTCCACTTAGCAATTACTCTAATAATAAGTTTAAAAAACTTACTACAACTTATTAACCAATTTTAAAAAAATCCAATTGTTTGAATTAATAAATATATCTAATCATTCGATTTCCCTAAAATTGATGACTTAGATATGAAATAAATTTAAAATTATTCTTGGAATAAGTGAATCTTCTATCTTTTTCAAAATGACAAATTAAATATTCAAATATTAAATTTGATAAATGTTTGTAATATGATCGATTAAGAATCATTTTAATAATTAAATTATATATTCCAAATAATAATATTTATATCTATAAATCTATCATATTTATCATAATATAGATAACATGACTAATATATAGTTTAATAAATGAACCATTTTTTGAAGTATTATACCATTATTCAAGTATTCTTACCAGTTTTATAATGGGTACCATATTAACATGAATGTATCTAAGGTTCTCATTTTACAAAAATGTTAGTAATTTAATAGAATAAAATATATTAGAAAAACAACTATGGTGGCATGCCATGTGATTTTTTCCTCCTGCAAAGGAATTGGCATTTCCTTTCCCGAATTTCAAAGACCTCCTTCATTATAGAAAGAAATAACAATAAATTTGAATTCATAGTTTCATTTGACTTCAGATATCTTTGAATACAGTTAAAGTCTTACATAGGTTCCAACTGATTGTATTGGTTTTCTAAATGAATTATTTCATAAATATAGATGAAGAAAATTTATATTTGGAAATTAAATACACTATCTATTAATATGTTAAAATATTAATTTACAAATAAAAAATTTATTTATAAGATGTTATTAATAGTTGGAATTTTCTAAGAAAGTAATAGTTGGAATTCAAGTATTAAAACTTAATAATAACATACTAATGTGTCAATTTTACTTATAGTATCATTTTATAATATAATATGATAAAATTACCCCTTAACATAATGTGTAAGTAGCTACTATAAAATTGAGCATTAACATTTACACTAAGAGATTCATTCATAAGCTGCATTCACTTTTTCTTTTCAAAACTAATTTAAATATATAAAAGGAATTTTTTCACATTAAGGAGGTCTCCATCTAATAGTTGAAAATCAATTCCTTCTAACACATAGAGTTCATCAAAATAGATTTTACTCCTAACAATCTGTTTCATACTTGAAACATGATTGAATGAGTTTGTTATGAACTAATACAATATTTGAATGAGAAAAAATGTACACATATACTGATATCGTAATAGATTTTTACACTATCAATATATTTATATTTATTATTAACTCTTAAATACAAATAATATATCATATATTAGTTATATTTAAAATCTTACGATACATAAATATTATACTCATAATATATATATTAGTCTTTTGGGTTTCCACATTCACAGGATTTAAAACTAGATTTGAATGGAAAGATATGCATTTCCCTTTATGATTATGATGAAAAGTTATCCCTCATAACACGCATGATGAATTTTCAATAAAATATGAACCCTATTTTTTTGTTGATGAAACATGAACCTCTCTTTTGTTATTTGTTTCATCCACAAAGTTACCACATTGCATGGCCACCCCTAAGAAAGGGTCATAGTTTACCTTCAACATTCAGACACATCAACCCTACTTTAAGTCCTTTTAACCCTACATTAGTGCCTATAACTTAGGTACATCACATGTTACTCTTTCACTTTCTCTTCCTCTTATATTCACTCTCACTCACTTCATAAACCTCATTCACTCTCTCATTCTCTCCTTCACACACCAGAAGAAGAAGGAAAAAAAAGCACTTTTCTCTTATCAACTTTTTTCAAGTTTTCAACCTTACCCTTTTGTGCAATATGGCTAATGCTTTTGTTGCACCACCACCACCATTGAAAGATGAGCTTGATATTGTGATACCTACAATAAGGAACCTTGATTTTCTTGAAATGTGGAGGCCATTTTTTGAGCCTTATCATTTGATTATTGTTCAAGATGGTGACCCATCAAAAACTATTAAGGTTCCTTCTGGTTTTGATTATGAGCTTTATAACCGTAATGATATCAACAAGATTCTTGGTCCTAGGTCATCTTGTATCTCATTCAAGGATTCTGCTTGTCGTTGCTTTGGTTACATGGTGTCTAAGAAGAAATATATCTTCACCATTGATGATGATTGCTTTGTGAGTTTTCTAATTATTGCCTTTTCTTTCTTCTTCTTTTTTTGTTTTCTTAGTGTTTTTTTGCTAAACAATTTAATGGCATGCATGCACTTTTTTCTCATATCATTATGTGGAGGAGAGAGATAAACACGAGTATTATTAAACTTCATTTCTTTTATCTCTCTCCTCTACATGTTCGAGAAAAAATGACATCAGACGATTTGTTAGAAGCAAATCAAGCATTAATATTGTGAAGAAAATCAGATTTTGAATACCCGGTTTTGCTCAACAAAACTAGCTCTTACTGAGCGAGAACGAGGATTTCGCAAAACAAAACTATCTCTCACTAAATGATAATTGAACAAGAAGTTTTTATGATACCCATTAAGCGAGCCAGAACTTGGTGAATAAGCATAATTATACTATTCATATGATTAAAACTTACTCAACCTAATTTTCTATATATATATATCTATAGTTCTACACATTAATTTTGGCACGCACCCCAAATGTTAAGAAGGTGCATATATATGATCTGAATGTCTAACAAGTTCTATCTTTTTTCTGATCCATGAGTTTTGTTTAAAGAAATCTTCATGTGACTTTTTTCTTTAGGTACCCTGCAACAATATAATATCTTCTATTGTTAGCTTTATCTCTTTATTTTACTAACCATATAGGATTCATTTTTTGTATTCTTATGAATATATTTTTGTGTGTGACTTAGGTGGCTAATGATCCATCTGGAAAAGCTGTTAATGCACTTCAGCAACATATTAAGAACCTTCTATGTCCATCAACTCCATTGTTTTTCAATACTCTCTATGACCCTTTCAGAGAAGGTGCAGATTTTGTTCGTGGCTACCCTTTTAGTCTTCGTGAAGGTGTACCCACTGCTATTTCTCATGGACTCTGGCTCAATATCCCTGACTATGATGCTCCTACACAGCTTGTCAAGCCTCTTGAAAGGAACACGAGGTATATTTAAATTACAGTTGTTGTCACAATTACAGTTATTACTTTCGAGGTCAATATGGTTGTTGTCATGCAGATCGCAGTCGTGGCAGCATGACATTTTTTATAATTAAATATTTTTTAATTTGATGTTGCCCGAATGCAATCTAATGTGATTGTTTTACGTCCTCGTTGTGGCCAGTGTCATACATAATTACGGGGTGATTCGTAATATTGTGGTTGCATCAGCTGATGTGGTCCACAATATAGTAGGCTTATGAACCAAGAATTCAATGATTTAAAACTAGTACCTAATGTTTGAATATGATTATGTGTATAAGGTATGTGGATACTGTTCTTACTATTCCCAAAGGAACATTGTTTCCTATGTGTGGAATGAATTTGGCATTCGATCGTGATCTTATTGGACCAGCAATGTACTTTGGTCTCATGGGAGATGGTCAACCAATTGGTCGCTATGATGACATGTGGGCTGGCTGGTGCTGCAAGGTTCAATTTTTCCACTTTATTTGATCTATAATTCTTGTTACTTATGATTCAGAACATGAACACAATCTTATAGAAACATAGTTAATGATTATGTTGATGAGCAAATAAAATATCACATCTTTATATGTTTAATATGTTCCCGTGTTTTGAATTGGGATTGTGGTTGCAATTGTGGCACATAACAGTTATGGTTATTGTGATGTGGATTGCGGCCATTGCAGTATGAATTTTTTGTAATTAAAAAAATATTTTTGAAATTGATGTGGTTACTTTGCGGCTCGATATGGTCACACCATTGTGATTTGGCATCACACTGCAATTAAATTATGGTGTGACGTAGTTGTGGCAGCTACCACAATCACAATATTGTGGCCATATCATATTAGGCAATGCGGTCCATAATTTAAACCAATGGTGTGTTTAAAAACAGAACAGAACATGAGAATCAATGAGAATAGGACACTATTATTGCACACACAACTTAGTGATATTTTGATGATAATTTTTTCAGGTTATCTGTGACCACTTGGGGCTAGGAATCAAGACTGGTTTACCTTATATCTATCACAGTAAGGCAAGTAACCCATTTGTGAACCTTAGGAAAGAGTACAAAGGCATATTCTGGCAGGAAGATATTATTCCATTCTTTCAAAGCCTTACTCTTCCAAAAGAAGCCACTACTGTTCAAAAGTGCTATATTGAACTTTCCAAACAAGTTAAGGAAAAACTCTCAAAGATAGATCCTTACTTTGACAAGCTTGCAGATGCTATGGTTACTTGGATTGAAGCTTGGGATGAACTTAACCCACAAGGACCATCTCAGGCCAATGGCAAAGCATAAATCACTTTTTGGTTAACTGCAAAACTGCCATAGAACTTGAATTGCAGCTATTTATGTTATACTATATATTATTTTTGAGTACCTATTTATCGAGAGGGTGAGCATCGGTGGAACAGTAAGGTTGTTAATTAGCCTCCTGAAAACAGTCTTTTCATTTGCAAGGTTAAGACTGTCAAGATCTGTTCTTTTCAACCCCAAAGTCGGGAGCCTCCTGCACTGGCCTGCCCTTTTTACTTATGTTATGGTTACTTAAAATTTACAGTATTTGCTATCTGTAATTCTGTTTCTTTTTTTAACTTCATGCTTTGAGTTTAGAAACAAATAAAGTACAATGGTCTAGGTCATTGTTTTCTTGTCATTTTTGTTTGAGGGGTAGAGATCAGTGCAGGACCTTATATAAGAATGCACTGAGTTTTATGTGAAGCAAGTGTTATAGGAATAATATCAATGTATGGCATATTTATTATTGAATATTGATTTGTATTTTAAACTGAATTGTTCAGGAGTTTGATTTTTTATTTGATAATTCACTACCACTGAGATAAAAATCATGAGAGTAGCATGAAAATTTAAATGAAGTTATACAATTAGTTTCTAGAACATCATGAAAATTTGGAACTAGAAATCTAATAAAGTAATGGCTATTTACAATAAATATATCCAGAAATTCAGTATTTTGGTAGAAGAATAAAAATTCAATTTTGGAAATTGTCTTATCAAGTTTTTCATCATTCTAGTAGTTAATCCCCTTTACTTTCACATGGTAAAATAAGCATATATTGTATAGTAGCTACATAGACATGTCCACATCCTTTGTAAGACTTGAAGCTTTTAGCATTTGTTCTATTTGAAAGTTGTCACTGCATCAGCAGGATCCAGCTGTGATTTTGGTTCCATTGGGTAGATACCAGTACCACTCTTTTGACTTTTTCCGACCACTGACCGATTTTAGTACGATATTAATAACATTGATATATTTATATATCAACTATTCATTGTGTTAATTCAGTACATTTTTACTTTTAAAGTGCAAAATACACTAGGGGAGGGAAATATGTGAAAAATAGCCTTGAAATTGAAAAGCAATTTCATACAAGAACAAAGTGCTATAACTATTTAGCAACAAAGTCAAGACTCATCATTTGCAAAGTGAGACTTTGGTTATACACTACTTATCACCTTAAGTACTAATTTCAAGTATTTCTTTTATTTATATAATATATAATATATACATATATTAGAATTATTTTTAAATTAAATAACCATTTTAAAAACACAATACAACAATAAATCTAGTCACACGCCATGTTTATGAAAGATGGGCATTGAATAATAAGCATAGTACTTATGCTTCTCAGTGCCATGTTTGATAAGGAAGAAAAACACTTCCCAAGGCACAATAAATAAGAGGAGAAACAATGTTCTTTTTTTTCAAAGTTTTACTTTAGAGGTTTTCTTGCAACAAATATCCAACCATATTTAGATTTTACAACTAATAATCCTTCAAATAACTCACTATTTTTAAGGGTGCAATACAATCTAAATTTCTCACACTTAATATTGGTGAGTTTAATAAATAAGCCCAAAGTACAACATTAAACTTCTTACCTGAACCACTTGCATTTAGTGCCTAACCTTTTTGCATATAGTATATTTTTTTATTAAACAAAGTTATTATCTTGGAAGCACTTGCAAGCAATTTCCATTCAAGTAACCAAACATTGAATTTCCTTCAAGAACCTGCATGCCCAAATTTGTTCATCAGAAAAATCTTTCAGTATTTTTCCACAGGGTGTGAATGCATAAAGGATACAACATCATCAACATAGAACTTCAGATATGCAAGAGAAAGAGCTCTAGATATGCAACTTTTTTTCCTTTAGTTAAATATTTCAGTTTACGACTTTTATACATTGTCACTGCATCGTTCACATTCATGTTTAATCATCATTACTCTTCAAAAAAAGTAATACAAGTAATGGTGAATGATATATTGATTGTATATATATTTTTACACTGACAGTACATAGATATTACACTCTAATTATTGTACTATTGCTGAAAAACATGGTTCCCTTAGTAAATTGTGGAAATTCAACTATAACAAGAGAGATACAGATTAACTGAGAAAAGCATTTTCCCCACAATACAAGTTCCAGAAACTAAAAATTGCTAGATTCAAATTTCTAATTTGATGCAAAGTACCTTAATATTGCCATACCTAACTGAGGAACAAGGCACACTATCTAGTTATCTCACTCTGCAAAATTTAGTGAAAACAAAAAGGCTTTCTCTACTAACCAAACAATATAGCATATCCAAGACTCCTAGATTGATGAATGAATTTCAAGAACATCATTTATGAGCTAAGATGTGATACCATCCTCGGTCTTCGGCTTCTTACTTTTAGATTCTTCATTGTCTTCCTGGTTGAGAACTCCATTAACTGCTGCTTCTCCCAAAATGGAGACATGCTTGCTAGTAATAGTACGTCCCGCCCTAAGTTTTGGACCCCAGTATCTTTCAGGATTTGGGAGAAAGCGGGCAACCTTCTTAGCTTGTGCCTTGCTAAGAGACGCTACAGCTCGAGTAAAGTTCGCCTAAAAGGGCCACAGATAAGACAAGTTTTAGATGTCAACAACCGGAATGAAGTAAGGCTTAAAAAAGCGATTTTCGCAAAAGTGAATCTTCATGGCCCAAGCATGGTCACAGCCCTTACTGTATGCTATAACTATAAGCATTGGATTATATAAATTACATAAATATTCTCAATTTCTCATGTCTTGTAATTTTGTGGTTAAAAAATACATGAATAACTGATCGGAAGATGTGCATTTGTGTTTGCCTGCCTCGTGCTTCATCCGCACCGAAGAGCACATAATAGAGGTGAGAACGAGAAGGGGGAATAGCCCTACATTTAACATGAGAATAAAACTTGAGGGGTTAAACATACCTGAAGAACAGGTTCCTTCGCAAGTATGACACTTCCTGGAAGATCTTCAGCCTGAGCCTTCACCGGATGAGTTTTCACCTATAGAGACGTAAATCAGTGATCTAAGAGTCACAAAGAAAATCATTCTGACTTCCATCCCCAGAATACTAAAACATTACGAAACGCGCCATTCATGTAACAATAAGTTTTAGTCATCTGTAGTTAAAAAGGGACAGTCCAGTATATATATAAGCAAGATTTCACACATAGCATATACAGCAAAAGAGTTCCAATATATAAACACAACAAGCCTTAACCATGAACTGAAAGATAGTAATAATTAATTATGGGTAACAATGACTTACCCAGCAGCGCATTATATCCCAAATGACATCCATGGGTGCATCTGATTTAAGCCCCAAAGGATTAACATGAGTTCCAGTTATTCGATAGCCAGCATTAATCACGGCAGAACGAAACATGATTGCCGATGGAGAAGTGCATTTGAGTGTTGCACAGAGGTTGTGCAGGCTCAGAAAAAGGGGAACATCTGGCAATTCCTGAAAACAATAATGAAGTATTAGAATAACTACATAAGGAAAATAATTTCCAGTAAGACCACGCGAAGACACACACCATATGGTTCACATATCTGAATAATGTTATTCCATGTTATGTGCATTGTGTCAAACAATAGACTTCATAAAAAAAACACCTCTGAAACTGTAGTCAACACGGCAGATATGCGATCATAAGCAGGATAGCTGGCCTTCATAGATTTCACATCTGCTAGCATAGAAGCGATCCATTCTTGGTCGTGGATCGGAGCAGACCATATAGGGCCACCCATATTGAACTTTTTCCCACAATCAGTGCATGCTTGAGGAACAACAGGACCATAGCCAGGCAAATATCTGACGCTAGTATTCTGAAAAACGGAATAATGAAAATAAAGTCTCCCTCTTCAAGGCATCATTGCATTTAATATAATGATCATCCATCCAAACTCCTATGTTTCAGGATAAATTTTTCAAGGAAATGACACTTATAAAATATTATAGTTCCCAAAATTAAATCATCCACATAGCAAGCGAAATAGGCAAAGCAATCATGAGGCTGGATGTATGAACGAGAGCACAACGATAAAAGAGATATTCACGCTGACAATAGCTTTAATAATTACAGAACTCTACGAACATCATATTGTACTAAAATGCCAATAGACAGAGAAATAAGTACTGAAGTACATACATAGACATAGATATGGCATGTGCAACTTGTATGCAAAAGCAAACTTAAGGCAACAGATATAGATTTTTTCAAAACAATAGGATGTAATGTATCTTGATTAGTTGAATTAGTATGATATAACAATGTAGTGATGAATATGCTCAGTGATGAGGTAGAAATGTTCAATTGTTACAGGGAATATGATATTTCTATGTTCTTTTATGTATTTGTTTGTTCAGGTAACGAAGTTTACTTTTTACCTAAAAAAGCAGTGAATCAGAATTAATATTGTTTTCAAATCCAGCTACTGCTATACGTAAACAAATGAGTTTCAGTGCAGTAAGGTAGCAAAACGGTGCATACGACAGACTAAGAAAATATATAAACCTTGGAAATGCTCCTCCCAATGGGCTGTAGGTGGAAAGAATCACAACCGGTGCACTGATAAACATATGAAAGCTTTAGGGGAGTGTTTTTCATGGCACCAGCAGAGCTGCAACCAATTATTTTATCACAGTTTTAGTCAAATAAAATATTGTAATGTGGTGGAATCATGATTTCATGGACACTAACAAATTTGATACTATAAAGACAGAACGGTGAAACCAAGACTTACCTATATATGCGAACAAAAACGCGGACGTAGAAGTCCATCTGAACAGATAGTACAGGAACAATATACCGCTTGTAACGATTAGCATGGCTCTGCATGCCACAAGAGCAAAATATTATATTTATAAACAATAAAATAAGCAGTAAAATGATAGATAGTAAATTCATCCAAAATTCATTGTTAGGAGAAACAGCATTATCTATAATATGTATATGTGTACCTCAATGGAAGCCAGAAGGATCCTCAAAGCCATTTCATGACAATATTTTCCTCTAAGTGGGTATGACCCATATCTAGTATGAATAGCAATTGCAAGAAGTTCAGTCCACTAATCAAACTATTGTCAAGTGAAAGTTCATAACCAATAAGAGTATTAACATTACTTTGAATAGCAAACCTCCCCATTTCCACCGCAGAGCACTGCCATATCTGTTGCCGTACACATCAGCATGCCTCCATCAACAACAGATTGAACTGCTGAATCTAGAAACACAGAAGGCGAACCGTAAGGATCAAGATCAACCTGAAAAAAGTAGAGAACATTAAGACCATAAAAGTGGTTGAAGTTGTGGACCTATATTATATGGTCTGGGATAAGTTTCACCAAACTAAGTTTTTTTAGATTAAAACGTGAGAATAAACCCACAAAGCAGTAGCATCCACTTACCATATCAAATTCTTTCGGGTGAGTTAGCATGTATACGCGCGCATCAGCAAGATGAGACTCCACTTTGGAAACTGCAACTGAACCATTGAATTTGATGTTCCTTCTGCAAGCTTCCACAGAAGCTGCAAGAAGCAAAAATCAGGACTAAGAGCGCAGACGCATAATCTTAATGATCAAAGACGAAGCACGAACCACAAACAAAAGGTAACTATTATAGCTACATGAAAAGCAGACAAACCACTTAAAGGTAGAGTTTTCCGTATTTAAAACAAATAGAATTGCAAGACAATATACGACATTTGTTTTTTATGTAAACTTTAAAATCCATGAAGCACCTGTATCATTGTCCAGAGCAACAACCTGACCAATCCCTTCTACTTCACGGGCATATCTGAGAGCCCTTAACCCAGAAGCTGACAAGGCCTGTATGCAGGCAAAAAAATTATAGTTGTTCTGAATTTGAGTCGCGGAGAATTTTTTTAAAACCATATATTAAACGGAAAGATAATTGTGATATTATGATGCTTGGATGACATGTACAAGTTACACGAACGGAACTGAAAATTATAGAAAACCTCAAGAACTCTTGGCGGCTTCAGTTCCTTCCTTGCTTTGACTTCTGTGAGATTGATTTGCTCTTCTGTAGTGTTGCATTCTTCAGTAGTTTTGACCGATCCTTCCATAGTACTAAATGGTTCTGCTTCTTCTGGAGATATCTCTTCCTCTACCTTGCATTCTCCATTAGATTTAGGATCTTCTGGTGGAGTTTCCTGAGGCACTTCTTCCTCCATAACAGATTCCGAAGAATTGTTTTCAGAAACTTTATGTGCCCCTTTAATTCGCTTAGACAACATTGCATCATGCTCCTCCTTACGTTTTGATATAAATGTTCGCAAAACAGCAATTGACATATCTCTGTTATTAACCTGGTGGTTCGAAGTCGGAGGAATAAAACATTAGTGTCATTCCTCAACCACAAATTCAAACAAACCTTTCCAAAATGCTACAATAAACAAAAGTTAAAATTTTCTGCAGACATGAACCAAATAAAAAAAGACATTACATAAAACCGTATCAAAGATAGAGAATAACGAGTTTAGCTGATAAAACCTAAAGTCTAAACTGTAGATGCCTTAGATATTCAACTGATAATCAAAGAGCTATCTAGTACCAATACTTCAAAATGGCTGCCGTATAAGCGCCACATCGGATACTTCCATACTTTGGCATACTTTCATCTTAGTATCTTTCAATTATTTTATGAAACTTTTTCCATATTAAAGCATCTGTATCTTATTGTGTCCTACCCCAATCCGATATCATCCATATTCATGCTTCCTATGCAAAGAAGCAACAATAAACAACATCTCAAACAATTTATACCCACAAAGTAATTCAAGGGTTTTAATATCACTCCCCTATTTAAATTACAAGTTTTCATTTTTCTTCACTTCCCATTATTATCGTGAGTTTGGCACAATAGTAAGGTTATTGCCTAGTGACCATGGGTCGTGACTCGTGAGTAAAAGAGTCTCTCTGCTTCCGAAGTAAGGCTACATATATCTACCCTCACTACTAAGTGAGAGCATCATGTATTGGGTCGCCCCTTCCCATCATTTTTTTTCTATCATGAACCAAACACAATTTCTCACAAAACCATTGAATATTCAACAAGAACATACCCAATTAAAAATAAAAGAAATACTTCAAATGGGTTTTTCATCACAAGCAAAGTTCCAAAGCCAACAAAGAAATAATAAAATTAAAAATATAAAAAAAATTAAAAAAACCAAACAAAGTAAACCTGGGCTTTGTTATAGAAAACTTCATTTTTGGCATGCATAAGAATCTCAGCTTCACCTTCCTTGATAATCTTATAATCATTCATATCTGTTGTCATTGTGACACTTATATTATGGTGAACAAAGAGAAGAAGAATTGAATAGAGAAAATGGGTTTGTTGCAGTACGACAAAGTTTCAATTTTTATGAGAGTATCAGTTATATTATAATATAAGATAGAAGACATTGGTTTCAGATGTGGTAATAAACTAATAACTGCACTGCAAAGCGCAAACCCTACTACTACTCCACTAACCAATTTTCAACTTCTCTTCTGCCCAAATGTTTCTTTTTAATTTATATTTACTAAGTTACTATTGTAAAAAGGAATTACTTGTTTGTTATATATGCAGCATAAATTTTTCCCATTGAGAAATTATATTCTTATTTAGATTTTATTCTTATTATTTCTCTAATATAATATTACAATTAGTACTAATTATATATTTTATTTTAAAAAATTAGAATGTATTTTTGTATTGAATGTATTTTATATTATTATATTATAATTTTTATTGGATATTTTATGTTTATATTACATATTCAATTTTTATATATTTCATTTTTTTGAATTAAAATGTATTTGTTGTCTTTGGTGTACTTTATATTATATTTTTTTTTTTATGATAATGTTTAATGTAAGGTGAGATATGTGGTTAATTAATATATTGGTGGTAGTTGCTTAGGATTATATAGTTTTTTTGTAAAAATTAAATAATGTTATGGGCAATATAGGAAATGAAAATTACACCATGAGGGAAGTTATTTCAAGTTTTGACTTTATATATAGTATAGAAGTATAGATGTTCAACTTAAGATGAGAGGTAAGAATGACAATGAATTTGAATGAGTCCGGATAGTGGATTACCTGGACCCACTATGTTGCTTCATTTTTTGACCCATACTCGTGCTAATACCCACTAGGTATGCTATCTTCGGGTCATTGGGTATCAATCGGATTTGCTGATATCCACAAATTGAAAAATATTAAAAATAGTTGTGAAAAATTTAGTAATTATGTGTTTGTTTCCTACAATATTATATATTATTTAATCAATTAACAAGAAAAAAAGTTATAATTTAAATATTTAAACATAATTTAAATTGTTTATTAAGCATAACTCATTTTACTCAAGCAAACATAAAAAACAAAGTCACTACTTCAACATGATGATGTAAAATTGATTTAGTAAGAAACAAACATAAAAATTGTTTATTAAGCATAATTATAAACATTTGGCACTGTGTTCTGATCTATCCATTTTCTCACCCTTTAGTCCTGCACCTAAATTTTGTCTATGAAATTGGTTATTTTAAGAACTAGTTGGAAATACATCTTACACAAAATTTGACACATCATATTTTTCATTAGCCATATGTTTCATTAATTATGATGTTAAGTTCTTGGGACTACAAAGATTTTTCACCCCAAATATACAACTAATTGTGTTCATCCATTTTCTTTGATGTCCATAGTGGCTATCCTGCTCAATTCAACATGCCGATCTTCTAATCGACTCACAGCTCTGGAAAAGTCATCGCTCGCATACGACATGTTCTGTCCTATCGCATGGCGCTGCCGCCTTTGCTTTATCCACGATATACTCTGTGAAACCTCGCCTATTGAAGGTCGTTTCCTCGGTGATTTGTGCAAACACTTGTGTGCAATTTTAGCAAGTTGCCTCACTTCTTCAATGTTGCAGTTTTCCACAATTTGCTTGTCAACAATGCCATCTATGCCATCATGATCCATAGCAGCCTTGGAGTAAAACACAAATAAGCAACATTAGAAAGGATTAATATAATGGCCTATAGTATCATAACTTAAGGCCAAGAAGGTTTTTTCCGAAGCTAAAATAGCTTACAAGGCTAATGTATTCCAACAGATTTTGATGTGGGTGGATGGCAGTGATGAGCTCAAAGATTATGATACCGAAACTGTAGACGTCACTCTTCGTTGTAAACTTGCTTGTGGAAATGTATGCCGGATCCATGTAGCCGTATGTACCTTTAAGGCCAGAATTACGGCCATCAAAGACCTCTTCCTTTGAGAGGCCAAAATCAGCAACCTATATAGGAAAATTTGAAGATGATTAATACTATTAATGTCAAATATAGTTCTCAATACTATTATTTACACTGTTAATGAAAGATGGGCTTCAGAGTTCCAAGGATAAGTTTCGCAGTTCCTTGATCGGTTATTGTGTTGCAGGAGTCTGCAACCTATCAGTAGGACTAATCTACCCCTACAAGCTTATTAAAGAATCAAACACCGGATTATTTATCTCAATAGATTTCTATGTACCGCACCAACCTAGTGGGATTAAGACTTGATTGTTGTTGTATTCATGGCAGGAGATTTCCGTGTCAACGTGAAGAGGAGGAACGCATGTACCATGGAACGTATTTGAAGTGCATGGTACAAGACTAGAATCAAGAATGTATGCGGAAACACACATAGTAAAAAATAATTTTTATTGAGCAACTATTTGAAAAGATTTGTCATTGACAAAATCTCCAAAACAAAATTATTCTGAAACTTCTCCCTAATATGTTTTAATTCACATAATCGGCCTGGACACATAACAAGAAAAACACAGTGTTGTTTGATTTAATATATTATCTTATGCAAATTTAAGACGATGAATTGGCAATCTGACCTTAGCTCGCATCAAGTGATCTAGCAATATGTTGGCAGACTTCAAATCGCGATGTATGACTGGTGGGACAGCCTGTTCCATGCTTATTCATGTTAACCAAATACATCTTAACATAGTATAAGAGAAAGTGTATCGTGGAACATACATACTCCTTCATGAAGGTATTCTATCCCATGTGAAATATCGAGGGCGATTTGCAGCCTTTCATCCCAACTCAATTTCTTTTCTTCACCTACATGCAAACATGGATTATTCTCGATGGACATTGCAAAATAAAAAGAAGGTAAAATCGTAAAGAAAATTTTTAATGAGTTTGATTAATAAAAACATGTAAACATAGATCTGCGTGTCTATTTGACATAATCATGCATATCTTGAAATAGAGCTGTCGCATTAAGAAATCATAAGATTCTTAGTTTCTTACCATATAGAAGATTTGCTAAACTTCCATTACTCATGAACTGATAAACCAGTATGTGTTGTCCTTTATCTACACAATATCCAACCAAATTCACGAGATTGCGATGATGCAGTCTTCCTAGCAGAAGCACCTGAACCAACATATTGTTAAAAATCATAAGTTTAACAACCTTAGCTGATTATCGATGTTAGATTCAAAGCCTGGTCATGTCTTGTTGCATATAAAACCTAGTGGAAGTAAGTCATCTTCCGTGTCACACTGTCGTGCAAAATAAAGGAGCCCATTGCCTCTGTAGGCATGTCCAATGAACCATGGTGAAATGCAAATACAGACCCACAATTCCTTAGTTCATTCAGGAATTTTGATGTTCCAAAATAGGTTGAAGTAACAAGCTCTGTATAATTCGGTATATTGGTCGAATTTCGAGTTAACCTTGGACAATAAACTCTTTTAAGCATGGGGTACTTTATGAAAATGTGAATAATCATTACCTGCATTGGTTCCTCTCAATTTTGATTCAGGCCAACCAACATGCACCAACTCATTAATGAATTTTACATTGGTTTAATGCCTTCAAATTTTAATCTTTTTTATGACCGAAAGAAAGGAAAGGGAAAAAAGAGAGGAATGTGAAAGAAAAATATATGATAGCTATAGAATCCTTTTCTTATACGAAATAAATCAGTAGTAAAAATTATATAAAAAAATCTGAATTCTACATACCTAGTATGAAAATAGTTAATTGCTTATACCTCCGTTTGGAATTCTTTCTCCCCTTGTTTGGAATTGGGTGCAAGCACCTTCACAGCTACCACCTCTCCTGCAGGCATTGTGGCTTTATAAACTGTGCCAAATGATCCTTGTCCCAATGTCGTCGTGAAATTTTGTGTGGCCTTTTGAATTTCTCTGTAACACAAAGTTTCCGATACATCATTATAAAATTTAATGTACCTCTAATAGTTTTCTTTATTTATTTGTCGTGAGATGTCCTACTATCTCCGTTATTTTTTATTCCAAACAAATGCTCAAGAGAGAAATATACGTACTTGTATGAGTACTTAGGAATGCCCGAGGGTGAAGCAAACCGATCTTTGCTTTGCTGACTCCACCAACTAAAAGGAGAGTTTTTGTGTACATTTTCTGATACAGACATGCCCATGGAACTAGTAATAGATGCACTGAAGTCGGTGCTTGTTTCCAATCCATTTGTTCTTATCGGAAGAGTTGTCAAGCTATTCTCATTTGCAGATCGCCTAATATTAGCCCGTTTCTTATACCACCTTATGCCGAAAAATATGAGGAAAGAAATCAGAATTCCAAGGGCCAAACCAACAGTGACACCGATGATAACTAAATCAGCTTGACGAACCATTCTTTAATCTCTCTTTATATTCAAACAATGAAAACATCTTGCAGAAGAGTAGTGCTACGAGGCTCTCTGTCAGAAAGTCGGCAGAATTATATGTTAATTCAACACTTCATCCACCTACAACTAACATAAATTGACCTCTCAAGATAGTAAGTGACTCAAAAAAATTTCTTCTCCCTATTTTCTGAAGAAAGGGGATTTACATATTGGATGGTCATTTGTTGCAAATGCAGTATGATATGCTAATTATTTCAGAAATCATATGTTAAACACATACAAAGGAAGTGTACTATACAAAAGCTAAAAACTTTTTTGTTAAAAACATAGAAGTATTAGCAAAAAAAAATTAAAAAACATACCAACTATAATGAAATATCTAATACTCTCTTCAAATATCTGAACTAGAGGTGAATGAACAATAACACTTTTCTTATTAATCACAAAGTTAAGGAAGCCAACAAAACTGCTTCATTATGCTAGTTTTAGCTTCCCTGACAGATACATCATAGATCCAAACAAATTAGCACAAATAATAAAAACATGTACCAATGTCTATTTTCCATTTAAATTTGCAGTAACAGTAATTACATCAGGGTTTAAGAAATAGTGTGGGATATTCACAAACCCATCAACATAAATTAAATGTACATAATTCAATACTGGAGGGGATACACGTACTCCGGGAGTAAGTTAAAAAAACTTACTTTACATCTTAGTCATTCTAATGGTTCAGATCTATTAACTAATTCAAATCATTCGATTTTCCTATAATGGATGGTTAAGATTTGGATTAAGTTTTTTCAACTTATTCCTGAAGTAAGTGGATCCCCTCACATTCAGTACAATTCAAACAAGAAATATTGAACTTGTGTACAATTCAAACAAACATTGACATATAAAAAAGATCACAACTTTCCACTATTCTCTTAAAACATATTTCAAAACAAAATTCTCCACATAAACAAACCCATCATCATCCATAAAAGTAAAAAACCCATGAACCCAAAAAATAAATAAAATAAAAACCATTCATTGATGATTTCAAACAGAAGCAGAAAAAAAGCAGAAGAAGAGTCTCCATTTAAAACCCACATACCTAATCAGCAGAAAAATGCATGAATAATAGAAAAGTTACTTCTTTTTTCTTTTGGGTGTATGAAGAAAGAAACAAAAAAAGAGGAAATAGTATATTCAGTGTATTAGTATTTGAGAGAGGAAAAGGAAAATGTAGAAGAAGTCTGAGTTGGAGGCTTATTGTGATTGGAAGAGGAATATTTGTAATAGAGTTGGTGGGAGGCAACTTATTAAGGCTTCTATTCAAGTGAAAGTGGCTTTTAATTTAAGGCTTTTTAAGAACTTAAGAGTAAATAAATTGGCTTGGATTGTGTATTAAATATTTAAATTAAATAAGTTCTTGACTTTTTTTTATCAAGTGGGATTTATTAAAGGGTTTCTCTCTTCACCCTTAGGGTGTAATAAGAGTGTTTTTTTTAAAGGGGAAGATATGAGAGTTAGTTAATATGTAATAGAAGTAGTTTTAAAATAATAAAATGTAGTATTTTTTATTTCTTAAAATTCTTAGAGCATCTACGATGGTGCAACCCATTTCTCGTTCTTAAATGAGTCTCACTAATTATTTTATATTTATTTATACTTTTCAACAATTTAAGCAACTCAAATCAAAATCACTTCTAGGGATGTGATTCTATTTCATTCTTATCTAGACACCACAAACATACTCACATTTATATTTTTTTCTCTTGTAACAATTTTTTTCATTTTTTTAATGTTGGCTCACAACTTTAAAAATGTTGTTTATTTAGCTTACCATTGTAAAATAAAAATAATAATTAATCCTCTTTAGTGAACTTGAAGGAATAATGTGTTTATTTCACTAAAAATAATTTTTTTATTACTATTGTGGGTACTAATACCTTGAAGTGAAATCCTTCCAAGATTAAAATTCATCTTTATTTGCTTTTTCTCTTTAATATAACATATAGGATTATATGTAGGTTCTATTTGGTATAGAAGAATAAGGGGAGAAAGAAAATGGGTTAGAGAAGAAAGTTTGTACTTATCTCATTTGATATAAGGGAAATAGGTAAGAAATAAATTAAAAGTGATGGGTACACCCACTTTTATTTTCTTTCCTAAAATGAAGAAAATGTGGTGGAGAACTCAAAGCATATACATTTACTAGAGTGGTCTTATTTTATTTACAACTTAATATTGTTTTGAGGGATCTATTTATCTAATATGGAAAATTTTCTTTTTTTTTCTCTTCAAATTCTTTTATACGTCACTTCTACCAAACAACTCATATAATTTACTCTATTTCCAACAATTGTCTCTTTATCCAAAATCTGTCTTTCTATCTTCTCTTTGTTTATTTCACTTCTAAACAAAATACAACTATATTGTATGTGTAAGGAAACTCAACTAAAAAAATTAATTTATTAGGTTTAGGAATTTATATTACTTTGTCTTTGTTATTCTAAGACTTGTAATATTACTTATTCATTAAGGGCTTGATGTCAGCCATATCTTTTATAAATAAAATTTGGCTGCTCTACTCATCTATCAGTATTTTTAATTAGCTTATGTGTAGCCTTTACATGATAGAACTTCTCAATGAGTAAGAATCAATTGTTAGGACGTAAGTATCTTATGAGAGTCAAACCCAAAAACCAATCAATTTTATGATATAACCTCAAGGGAGTCAAAAGGTGAGAGTGTGCATTAATTGCAAAGCAATGACCCTTAATTAATGGGTCCTAAATATTTTTTCTCATATAACTAATTTTATCTCTAAAGTCTAGATGACAAATATACTAGTGTTTTCATTCTTTCTTAATTTTAATGTGTTGTCAATTATTATCATTTTACACATAAATTTGTTCAATATTTTATTGGTTGTAATTATCCTTATTTTATATTTTATAGCCATTTAACATTCATTATGAAGATGACCCCAAAAAATATAATATATTCAAGTCCCAAATAATTAACATTAATCAAACTAAAAAAATGTATCTTACATTCTCACGATTTGCAACTATTGTTCAAGCTTTATTATAAAATTGTTACTTAATTAAATTCTTTTGACATATAATGTGTAGTTATTTTTATCTCATCACAAATTCTTTTAAGTTATGGTTAAAACTTTAACATATAAGCTTTATATAATTAAATTAGGGGCCTAAAATTTTTCTTACAAGGGCGTATAAAATAAAAGGATCGGTTATACCTCAAGGCTTAAATATCATATTAAACTTGTTATGCTATTCAATGTGTAACTCAAATTATTTGTAAGTTGGTTTTCTATTATTTTAGTGAAAAAGGAAAGTAAGAAATACTTTAAATTTTAAATTAAGAAAGTAACATATAATTTTTTATAAATAAATGAAGAATACTATGATAGATTATTAGGAACTTTACCATGTCATTCTTTATTTGTTTAAAAACCTTATATAACTATTTGACTTTAAAATTAAAAATATGTTGTAACTTCATCAAACATGCCATATCATTGATGTATAACTACACAAAAATGAAATGCCTTCATTTTGATCCTTTAAAGCACTCGTATACCCAACTAGAAATTTATTTATATAAGCATATATATATATATATATGATAAAATCAAAATAAAATTATGAATATTCGTTTAAATTTGATAAATATTGGTTTATCATATATATATATACGAATTTTTTAAAATTTGATAAATATTTGTTTATCATGTATTTCACTATCCTTCTATGATTTAGAGTATTATTTCCTTTTTGATATCTTTGAATTTTATATTCAAAATTACAAGGAAATCAATTCAATTTTTTAGGGCCATAAAGTGGCCTAATCTCTTTAGATAATATCACAACTTTTGTTTTTGTGCGTTATGTGTGATTTTTAATCAATTGTCAAATATTATCTCATTTAAAATATAAAGTTCATTGTCATAAATTTTATCTTTGTCAATAATTGTTTTTCCATATATAGAACAATTGAACTCCATACATCACATTTTTTGTTCATGAAAACACACCATTTTCAAATGCTTCCATCAAAAGTTTATAAAAACACATAATTTTGAAATACTTCAATCAAAAGGTATCACATTTAACCAAACCAATACCTTGATGAAGCAAAGAACGTCTAAGAATAATTAGTTACAGTATAATCAATAAAACATTATTAGATCTAGTTTAAATAATCAAGATTAGATAAATATATACATATAAATTTATAAGTGATTATTTTATACATATAAAAATATTCTTTAAAGATTAATACAATTTTACTATGTTCTCCATTGGGACCACCATGTTAAACATGTCAAATAATTATTTAAATGTTTGTCATAAATAATGCCTAATTAATAATTAATCTTCAATCTTCTTATGCATTCTTCTTGAGTTGTGTTTTCAAAAAATTAGAGTGAAAGCTTATTATATTTGTACATCTCTTGTATAAAAAGTCTGTAAAAATATTGCCATTCTTAAAGTAATAGTAATATTCACCTATGGGTAAATTCATATACTACAAAGAAATTGTTAAGTTTCCAACTTGGCTTTTACAATGAGGAAGGTAGAGGACAAAAAATCTTAGGCAAGATAATTATGAACGATTTATAGATCAATATTTTGTCAAATAACATAATCTATAATAAAATATTATGACATTATTCTATACATATATACTTAATTATTGATTTTTTGTATTTTTTTTATAAACTGATCTTAATAATTACTCTTCATTGGTATCACCAATGATGGAATAAGAATATGAAATTTCAACTATTCTTTTTCAATATATATCATCCAAATGACAAAAATAATGCAACAATGGTCCCTACTCTCTCAAATGTAAATTATCTCATAAAATTAATTTATAATTCTAAGATTGTAGTTGAAAAATTATGGTTATATATAGATTGCAAATTGAATTAGAGTAGTTTGAAAAAAATAATTGTGCAATTAACTGAAATAAATTAAATGATTTAAAATGACATGTAATATTATATTGTGTTAGGATAAAATTGTCATTTTCTAAAAAAATAAAATGAAAAAGCTGAGACATGAATTATTGGAATAACCTATAGATTGAAAAAACTGAGTTATAATGAGGTGATATCTCACTTAGTTAGTTAATAAAATCTCAATAAATGAAGTTATATTAAGGAGAAAAAAAATGTAACAAAGTTGAGTTTTATATATTGTTAATGTATTATATTTTGTCATTGTTAACTTTTTCAAAAAAGTAATATAAATGAAGGATAGATAATGTCTTGACGATGCATAAATATCAAACTATATATTAAATACTTCACATTAACTTATTTCTGCATTTCGTCCTCAATTCTAAAGATTCGTTTACGAGTTGGTTTTTAAAGAAGAAGAAAAAGATTTCACAAGTGCATTTCATGAATATAAAGTCTTTCCGTTATCTCAATTACCTTTTAAAAACCAAATCGTAAATAGACCCGGAAGACCTCTGCTAGCATTCTTACAGCTTGTGTTGTTTTGACTGAATGCTTGAACTAAGTTAATCTTCACCAATAGTAACATACATACAAATGACAAAAAAGAACTCCATAACTTATCTCTTCCTTTGGAAGCATGAACATATGACAAACATAAGCTTCTGAACAAAAATATCTGAAAGATCTTTCACTTCTTCATCTAGGCAAAGGCATCACTATATATAGCCACAACACTTGAGAAGATTGCCAGAACTATCATAATGACAGACAGAATCTTGTCTTGTTTAGTTACTAGGTTGTACCTGTCCCTGTAGTCAAAAAATTGTTTAATGAGAGGATTGATTAATATTCGGAAGTAAGTTCCACGTCACTTGTCTCGTTCTCTCATTGTCAATTGGTTTTGAGATGAAACCTTAATATGATATCAGAGTAAGAGCTCAACTTCTTTTCAATTGTCATGGGCCAAAGCATGCCCTTTAATCGTGGGTCAAAGGTAACCCTTCGCCCGATCTGCCAGGCTTCTTTGGAGGAAGCATGTTGGGAAGTAAGTCCCAAATTGCTTGCCTCGTTCTCCTAGGCATGGTTTAAATACCTGTTAGACTACTCCTCTCATTATCAATTAGTTTTGAGACGAAACTTTTTACGATTAGCAATTAGCATAAACAAGACTCCTAACCATTTCCTCCTTCATTAGTAAAGCTTTAACAACTCTGCATAATATCTATGGACTAATAGAACTCAAAGACAAAACTCACCTAAGTGTGATAGCAGCAGGAAATATGAATCCTACACAAACAGCAACAGTTGCTCCTGTGAACTGGAAAGCATCCCAAATGCTTGGTATGAAATTTGCTCCAAGGAAGATAACACCAATAACTGCAATAGTAATTGATGCAAATCTGAAATTATCTAGAACCAAAGGTCTTGACTTAGAAAATATGAGACCATCTATGTTGATCCTCAGTGGATAGAAGACAACTGGAAATACAAGCATGAGATGTGCAGCGTAGCTAAATCGAACAATGTCATTGAGCACAGAACCAAAAGGAATTCCAAGATCGGTATCAAAATTCGCAAGAACGTCGTCAAGAGTTCCTTCACCAAATAGGAGGAATCCAAAGAAGCTTGTCATTATATAGACTGAAGAGCATAGAGTAAGTGCAGTGCGTACAACGCTATGCATCTGCGCCGAGTCCTCGAGTTCATTATCTATGCTGTGAACTGCAAGTAAAGAGTGCATACAATGCAACCATCAATAGGGAACAAGTTTGAAATTTTGAATAGCATTTAAATCAATCAAGAATATGACACAAAATGTATAACTCCATTCATTGTGATGCTTACATAGAATAAACTATTAAACATATAACTACTGCGATGAAGAGATTTTAGTGTTGCCCAAAGGGAAATGAGCTGCAAAAAGGTTTGAAATTTTTTCATACCATTGTAGTGGCAGATATATGCAGTCACAAGCACAGGAACAACAGTGAACAATTTAAAGAATGAGGCCATATCAGTAATGATTGGGAATAGTCTGGGCATCCCAATGCCTCCGTTGATAATCTTCGCAACTGCGATTCCGACAGCAATGACAAGAAAAACAACTGCAAATCCAACTGATAGTGCAGAAGTGAATCTCAGTGAATCTGCAACCACAGATATAAGGCATGTAAAATCATCATGAGTTTATTACAAAAAGTGAGGCTTAATGAATCACATAACTTGAACAAAAAATATTGCTTATAGATAAGATTTAACATCTTGGTACTTGGTACTAAAATGTATAAAGCAAGAAAGCAAAAAAAATGATCCTGAAATTGCATTACATGTCTACTATGTCATGCCATTTAAGTATCATATTCATAAGCCATAGGTATTTCAATCATCTTCCTAACACTTCCATCTTATTTATGGCCGGTAATTTCAGTAATTTGTAATTTAACAAGTGTCACAACCAGTGATTTAAATTGCAGCCGCAATATTGTGGTTGTGGTGACTGCAACAACGGCATCACATCACAATTGCGGTGTGACTCCAAATCATAATGATGTGGCTGTATCGAGCCACAATGCAACCACATCGAACCGCATTTAGATCACACCAGGCTGCATCGAGCCGCATCGAATTCAAAAATATTTTTTTAATCACAAAATAATTCTCACCGCACTGACCACAATCTGCATCACAATAACCAGAATCACAGTAACCGCAACTGTTATCGCAATCACGAGTGCAACCGCAATTTAAAAAGTGGTTACAACTAATCATTTTCTTTTGTACTTGAACACATACCAATTCTCTTAAAGCTAACCAAAGGTGCAAAGACAAGTAGTGTTGTTAAAAGGAGAACAAAAGTACGGCCAGTCCACCAGTGTACACCAAACCATCCTTCAAGGATACCAGAATGATGATCTCCACCAGAAGAAGTTTCAGAGAGCACATCACCTGCATTGTCAACAATATACAAAACTCAATTACACAACACTATGGTAACATTTTCTAGACATATAATAAAACATACAGATTCTGCTCTATGTTTGGTTTATGTTTTATAAATAGAACAAAACATAACATTATATTAGAAGGTGAAACATTTTAGTTTTACTAACAGCATATTGAAAAGAACAGAATAAAACAATCTGTTTCATCCTGTTGTGTTTGTGTTCCAAGTTGTACCTAAGGTTCTTTCCATAGTAACATAATACATGTTTCTCTTTGGTATGGTTTTGATACATGGTATGCAGTACATTATATTATCAAATATACTGTACGCTATGAGTATACTTAGATATGGTTTTTTAGATTTTAATGGATACACTTTAATTTTTCTAAACTTATTTATGTCTTTTATGAATAATTAAATATGTTAAACTAAATACATCTAAAATTATTCTATAATCATTTTTAAATGATAAAACTTCACACATTTCTAACTAAAAGTGTCCATTTTATATAGTTAAATAAAGCCTACATCTATTAAAAAATCTCATTTTAGATTGAGGTTTTCATTCTTCCCCTCTCATGCAGCAACAACCATTTCCTATTAGCCACCTCCTATGTTTTTACTCTCTTTTTGCTGCTTCTTCTAAGTCATACCTTAGAATGCAGAAGAACCACGAATCGATTCTCGCGAACTGGTTCGTGATACGAAGGAAATACGAGTGAATTATAAAACTATGGTTCTTTCCTTAAGAGATCATCAAGTCCCTAAAACCTAAACTAATGATAACAATGAAAGTCCTATTTCCACCAAACTAAATTTCTCTAAGTACAAGTATTAAGATTATGGCCATTACCAATAATAATCATGTAAACAATCAAAACACCAATGTTGTTGATTATAACACATATCTGCACAAGAGCTGTTCCATATTTCCCAAATGCATCCCCCATTAGGCCACCATAAGAAGTGAGATTCCCTGCCCTTGAAAACCTGATCATAAACTCAATTGACTTCTCAGTCAAGAGAGCCATGAATATGATAGCAAGAAGACCAGGCACCATTCCCAACTCTTTCAAGGTTGCAGGCAAGGACATTACACCAGCACCAATAATTGTGGTGGATAAGTTAATAACAGCTCCATAAAATGAAGCTCCATTAGAATCATCAAAACCAGCATCAGATTTTGGATTAGTCTTTGGTATTAAAGGTGCATTGTTATCAATAATTGCCTTGTTTTTTCTTGATGTTCTCTTCTCTATCTTTGGTGCATGGCTTCCAATATTCATTTTCAGGTTTCAAGTTTTCTCTTTTATGTTGAAAACTTGAAACCAGTTTAACAATTCTGCCATAAACAAAAACACCCATTTTTCAAATTGAAGAAAAAATTCAATCTTTAGAATAATTAATTCATTTCAACTCACAAGTTTAGATATACATACCTGAACAATGAACCTAGATACCCCCAGAATCCAGAAAATGAAAATGACACAATAAAGATTCAAAATTTCAAACCCAAGACAGATTCTGAACGAAACCCAGATAAAAAAATGCAGGTGATGTGCTCTCTGAACCCAAATCTCTCTGGAACTGTTGGGATTTGGAGCCTGGTTTCCCAGAGAGATATGGGTGTGTTCCAAGAAGGTTGGAAATTTGGAACCAAAGAAAAAAATGAAGAAGGGAGAAGATATATTAGAGGCCATAGAAAGTGAACGGTGAAGATTATGATTATGATTATGGTTTGATTATTATAAGCCATCAAATTTGAAAGAAGAGAGAGAAATAATAGATGTATGATAATCATAGTATCAATAATAATAATGTTGTTGAGTATTGGATACAAATTGTTGGAACCATAAACTGTGTTTGTTTGATAAAGATGGCTATTCATTTCGTAGTTTTATAGGTTTCCTTTGAGACTTACGTAAATATTTCTAAGCCCATGCAGGAACTGATTAACATGGGAAGACAAAATACTCAGATTATTATTAGCATATGGTAATATTAATTTTAGTGTGAAATTTGAACTCACTAATCATGTGATTTTTTATGATATGTACACTCTTTTGTCTTTTCATATTTAGGTGTTATGTTATTTTATAATTTGAGTCACATTTACACTAATTTTATAATTTGAATCACATTTACACTAATTTTATACTTTGTCAAGAAAAATTATAGAATACTAGCTTGATAGGTACTCCAGTCTATCAACCCTCTTTCAACATATATGTGTAATACATATACATGAACTAATCAACCTCTTTAACCATGTTCCATTCTTCAACTTAGGTAAATACCGTTGTAATTTGGTTGTGGGCATGAATTATAAAAAACTCTCAAGTCTCATACAGAAGAATTTAGAAAGAAAACAATTCTCAAGTCTCACATTAGAGAGACGAGGAACATGGAAAAAATCTCTTATCTTCATATTTTCTTGCCCCAAGTTGAATGCACTTTCATTCAACATTTCATTCCTCCCTCATATTTTTTGTCGATGCACTTCCGGCAAACTCCTCTCCCTTTCTTTCCGTAGTACTAAGAATTGGCACGGGTAGTCATATTGTAGGCATTTCGAGAACTGACACTAGTAGTCAATATTGAGGGAAAAGAATTGGCACAGATAATCATATTGTATGCATTTCGAGAAATGACACTAATAGTCACTATTATGACAAAAGAATTGACACATGTAGTCATATTGTGGATATTCCGAGAATTGACACTAATAGCTATATTGTGGATATTTTGAAAATTGGCATTGGTAGCCATATTAGGGTGAGTGTATTCGAGATTGGTTCTTACAGTGTAGTAAAAACTTGATAACAAAGATCATAATTGTTTTATCATGAGGACGACGTGATTGATAGTCTACTTGCACATTTTGGGCAGTGTCACGAAATATCTTAAAGAAAGTGACTTGGTCGTGACTCAGTAAGTAAGTATTATTCCATGTCATGTAGAATTATTGCAAGTTATGGTAACAACAATTTTAAGACATTTCTACTGCAATGATATTCGTAGATAATATTATTGAATTGAACAGCTATGACCTTAACAAACCATTTCGGTTTGATGGGACAAATTTCAAACATTAGCAACATAATTTTTCCTCGCTATGAGAAAAGTTGCACACGTTTTAAAAATCAATATCCTAATGCTGCCGGAGAAAGTTGAAAAAAGAAAAAGAAAAACTAGCTATTAATATAGCTCTCTGGAATGAAAATGATTACTTTTATGAATTTCATTCTAAATGAGTTGTCATATGATCTTTATAATTAGTGCAACTCATATATGTCTGCCAAATTAATTTGGTATGCACTTGAGAAATAAAAAAATATGATGATATATGTCTGATAATAAATTATCTATTAATATAGCTCTTGAAATCATTAAGTAAGTCCTATGAGATACATAGAATTGCTCTTGAAATCATTTATGATGATATGACCTTAGAGAGTTGAACTCATAGAGCCTATGAATGTTTATTCATTGAGTATGCTGTAAACAACAAAATGTATAGGTTTTATGACATTAACGCAAAAGTGATCATTGAGTGTAATGATCCCGAGTTCAATGAAAAAAATTCCTTTTTAAATTGAGGAATAGTAAGGACACATCAACTAGTCCCATACTTGTGATTAGAGATAATGATAAAAATGAAAGGTTTGAAATAAAATCTAGAAGAAGTAAGAAAACAATAATTGCTAGAAAGTATATACCTCATTATATGGTCTATATATTGGAGGATAATCCATCAACTCTCCAAGAAGTTTTGACTTCTTTGAATATTGATTTGTGGTGAGAAGCTATCAATGATGAGATGAACTATCTAGAGTCTAACAAGAAACGTACTATGTTAGCTCAATCCACTATGAAAGTTGACATGATAACATTAATAATAGCTAATGAAGAAGCAAATTAGCTTAGAAGTTTGCTTGCAGGGATTCCGCTGTGGAAAAATTGATATCAGTTGTTGTGTTGATCCATTGTGGTAGTATCGCGATTATTGCAAAAATTGAGAACCGCTTTTATAATGGTAAGAAATGACAAATTCATCGTAAGCACAACACTATTAGAGAGTTAATCTCTACAGAAACTGTTAGAGTAGTTCATATACGGACTGAGAATAACTTAGCAGATCCTTTGACGAAAGGACAAGCTAGAGAGAAAGTCCATAATATTTCTAAGAGTATGAGACTATTGCCCTTAGAACGAGGATCACTCATAATGATAACCCGACCTAACAAACTGGAGATCCCAAGAAATAGGTTCAATGGGTAATAACAAGTTGTGAAAGATATGAGAATTAACATGCTATAAAATTATGAGAAGCATGATTCTTGTAGCACATGTAAGGATGACTTAAACTCTTAATGAGATTTATACTCTAATTGGAGTGGAGTACCTAGGCTACGGGAGAATTCTTGATAGACCCACCTATATGAATGTGGAAGTGAGGGGCGCTTCCTATGATATTTTGGGGCATAAATTTCTAGAGTGTTCACTATATTGGGATAGACGTGCATGACTTTTAACGCACAGACTTTATAGAATACGCATTTGAAAAGGTTGTGTGTGGTTTGATACTGAAGATAGAGTTCAAGACTACGATTTACTCTAGTAAAATCTGGATCTTAATCACTATGCAAAGGTTCAAGTCACTTGATACCTTTGTTTATGCACAATTTTATTGAGACCACAAAAAAAAATTCTCGGAAATCTTTTTTTAATTTCAAGTGGGAGATTGTTGAAACTTAGTTGTGGGTGTGAAATCTAAAAAATTCTCAAGTCCCACATAAAAGAGTTTAGAAAGAAAACAATTCTCAAGTCCCACATTGGAGAGATGAGGAACATGGACAAAATCACATGTTATAAATAGAAGTATCTTATCTTCATATTTTCTTGCCCCAAGTTGAATGCGCTTTCATTCAACTTTTTATTTCTCCCTCATATTTTCTGCTGATGCATTTTTGGCAAATTTCTCCCCATTTCTTTCTATGGTACTAAGACTTGGCACGTGTAGCCATATTATGGGCATTTCGAGAACTGACACTGGTAGTTAGTATTGAAGGGAGTCATATTGTGAATATTTCGAGAATTGACATTGATATCCATATTGTGAATATTTTGAGAATTGACATTGATAGCCAGATTGTGGTGGGTGTATTCAAGATTAGTTCTTACAATGCACTAAGAACTCAATAACAAAGATTTGTGTTGTTTTATCCTAGGGACGATTGATAGTCTGTTTGCATATTTCTGGCAGTGTATGAATAGGATGACCACTTATACCTTTCATTTCTGCATGCAAAAATTCATCAACATCTTTAAGAAAAAGTTTTAAACTAGAAACATTTGACCATTGTTTTCTTAGAATAGATACTTCAAATTAAGAAAAAGCATGCATTGACATAAAAATTATTCCTAACATTTCATGTTTAACATTTTCCTTTATAAAGAGTTTTGCCAATAACTCACTCTGATAAAATAATAAGATTCTCCAATGTTAAATTTTAATGTTAATACTTTTACATCTTCTTTATATTCTACATCCACCCATCAAAGGACTTTTCCATTGAAAAATTCAATCATTATAAAGAAAGTGCAAGAAAATACATGGATAAATAGATATGCGGGAATGTAATAATTTATATTCTAACATTGGAGGACTTTTCCATTGAAAAATTCAATCATTATAAAGCAAGTGCAAGAAAATACATGGATAAATAAAAATGTGAGAATGTAATAATTTTTTTTTACAAAATCAATAACCATAATAAAACGCTACATAAAATGCGCCATGACCATCAAATTATCTATACTTGTATACTATATATATTTACTAATAGAGAAACGGAAACATATAATAACTATCCATGAAGTAATTTGTGTTTCTCTATTTTACTATTTAAAAAACTAACTAACTATATCATTTAGCACTATTA
The DNA here is from genome assembly GCF_001865875.1 of Lupinus angustifolius. Classification (NCBI taxonomy): domain Eukaryota; kingdom Viridiplantae; phylum Streptophyta; class Magnoliopsida; order Fabales; family Fabaceae; genus Lupinus; species Lupinus angustifolius. The sequence goes on from NC_032013.1 coordinate 1,880,464, forward strand.
AGTCATAAGCCATACATATTTATTTTAATTAATATATTGAATATTGGGGTATAAATTTAGATAATGGTGAAAAAACTGAACTCCTTCATCTAACCCATCAACGTGAATGTGAGTTGGTGAAGATTCTATTAGCACCAGTTAAGAAAAAGTCAATCAACTTATTAGACTTATGAGCTTTTCAAGTTTCCCCAAAAAAATTATTATTTTCTTTGTTATACCACCTGATTACAACACCAAAGAGAAATGTCAATGCATTACTCATCTTGATTGAAACAACATTCTCTTCTTATTAAAGAAGTACTATTCCAGCAACTCTACTTCCTAGTTCAACAACACATCTTCGCAATTAATAAATATAACAACACAACTTTATTAATGTAAACTACAAATAAAATAGAAAAGGGGAAAGAAAATGGTGAATATTTATTTATTGTATTCATTCATTGAATAAATTATGTTATCATGAAGTATAATCATTGTTAATTCTCCATCACTAATACATTATTGTAGATGAGAAGGAAAAAATAAAGAAAAAATGAAAGAATGGAGAAATACCTTTTGGAAGAGAAGGAAGATAGAGAATAAAAATGCAAAGTGAAAATTGTATGTAGTGAAGAATAATGTAGTGAAAAATAATGATAATAGTGAGAAGATGTGTTATATTGCTTAAAAACTTCCAAAATTGTTAAATGTCTTCAGTTCTTTTTTAACTATTATGTGTGCAATATTTAAATTATTACATGTGTAATATTATGTGGTCAATATTTGTATGGTTATGTATTTGAATTCTTTCTTTTTTAAGAACTAATATATAATGTTAGTTCATTATTCATCATTCATTTTCAATTATCATTTACTCTTTCAAAAAATTAATACAAATAAGTGACAAATGATATGCTAACTCTGTACGAATCTTACATTAATGCATGCGTAGATATTACACTCAACATATAATAACATAACATTAGGGATTAAAATTAAAATAATAATAATAAATTATCTTTACTTTTATTAAGGACTAAAATAAAATATATAATTTCTAAAAAGAAAAGAAATTCTTTCATCCAATTATTTCCCCCAAATCTAACTATGTATCTTATAAAACTCTAACCTCAACTTGTCACCACCATAATTATTTTGAATCCTAAAAAGCATTCATTTAACACAAGTTAATTTGCCTCCTACTTTGAGTCCTATTTCTTGAAAACCTAAGTTAATTTATATTCTAAAACTATAACCCCAATTTGTCACCATTATGAGTAATGCTATATTCTTTTACCATATTTTCCTACTAATCTTCTTATCATATTCACAAGAAAGTGATCATTAATATGTAATGTATCACGTATCATCTTGTGACATATGTCGCTTTCTTGTGGGCATGAGAATTAGTAGAAAAGTATATCATATTTCAACAACCAAATTATCTTGAATCCAATAATTGATTCCAACTTTTTGAGTTTCAATGCTTTAGAAGCTAAGTTAATTTATCTTCTAAAACTCTAATCCTAACTTGTCACACCATAATTGTAACTAACAAGTTAATTTGCCTCCAACTTTGTAATTCCCAATGCTTGAGAACCTAAGTTTCATCGGCAACAAACTTAGCCTTAGATGAAGTTCTTTTATCCTACATCATCTTTGTTACTAAGGAGCCATGTGATAAGTACAAAGCAAATTATTCTTTCGCCTTTTACTAAAAAAAGATTTGCTACTAGAAAGTTATGTTCTACCGATTATAATTAATTCAACTTATCGAATATTCATAATAAAACCAATCTATACCATTGTAAGAAAGGTTTTTAATTTTTTAATATCGGGTACGGTCGAGAACATATTTAACAATTAAAGTATGGGAAGTGTTTCATTCATACGATGTTTTGAACGATTTTGGCTTGGACATACAAATCTAACCTTATGAACAACTTTATATTAGAAGTACAAATCTAAACTAGTGCATACACCTAATTTTGGATGCATTGTCTTTATGGGTGTCATTGGCCCCATGGATGGATGCATAAGTTTGAGCTGAAAGCATTTATCTTTTTGGCTTGTCTAATATATGCATTGAGGGCATGTCCATTTTGTGTCAATGTGTTATTCATATATATTATGTGAGGATGTAAGCATTAACACAATATTTATTTACTCATGGGTTTGAGTTATATCATATCTTATGCATGCTATACATTTTTGTTGTTGTTGTTGATTATCAAAACTCACAAGATGATTTTAATGTTGATTACCAAGGTTATTATGAGTGCTAAAAATAACTTTAATTTTATAAAAATAAAATATAAGTAAGAAATATGATTTATTAATAAGGGTATAAATTAGGAAACAAAAACTTATGATGTCTAACTGTCAATTATCTTTATTACTTGAGCTTTAACATACAATGTCTATCAATTAACATTTCTATATTCCATAAATTTATTATTATAAATTAATATTGAAAAAATTAAAAGCTATATAGATATATAATAATTTTTTACTTAAAAAGTAGAATATACAACATTTATGATAGATTTAATTTTAGAGAGGATAAATAAGATTGAAAATATAAATTAGTAGTAAACGTAAAATAGCACAACAATATACATTGTAAAACAAAAATCTTCTTTATCAATACTAGCATTTTGATATATATTGTTGTGCTTCAACTCTATTTTTAAATTTAACAATTTTAATATTAGATTAATAATTTAGTAAATAAAATTTATATATAGTGAAATTTTCAAAATAATAATAATATACTTTATTTATGAGAAAAAAAGCTAATTTATGTACTGTAACTATTAACCCCTTCATTCACTAATACTAATGTTGTCTTGACTTTCAGTGTTATTTTTTTAATTGATTAAATTTAGTATTGTAGATTAATCATCTAAATATCAATGACTTTTATTAATAGCAGTGTTTTGTTTGATACAAAATAATTTTTTATTTAATATTTATATAAATAAAAATTATATTAATATCAATGATTTCTCAACAAGTATTGTTCTCAATAATTAACTTTGTATTGGATAATAGATGTATGATAATCATAGTATCAATAATAATAATGTTGTTGAGCATTGAATACAAACTGTTGGAACCATAAACTGTGTTTGTTTGAAGAAGATGGTTATTCATTTAGTAGTTTTATAAGAGCAAGCATAATAGTTGTTCGTAGCCTTGTTAACAGAATAAGAACATTCTTATTTTTATTTTGTTCTTCATTGTGTTATTCTTATTTTTTTACATTTGTTTTTAAATAAGAACAATTCTTAGTTGTTCTTAATTAAAGGAAATGAAGGAGAGATGTATATTTTATGAGAAAAATGTAGATCTGGTGGGACCCAAATAAGAATATGAATGACGTTTGTTATTGTGAGGAAAAAAGTAGATGTTATTCTTATTTCATGAGAAGTTATAATGAAATATAAAATAATGTGTGAGACCCAAATAAGAATGAATATGTTGTTTGCTATCATGGATACTCTTAAGTTTCCTTTGAGGCTTAAGTAAATATATTTAAGCCATACAGGAACTGAATAATGTGGGAGTATAAAATACTCAGATTATTAGCATATGGTAATATTAATTTTGAACAAGATCCTTTCTAGAGTGGTAAGTACTTATTTTTTCCTAAATTTTTAATGGCAAATATAATATTTCATTATATATAAAAGGATAAAAATATTTTTACCATACTACTACTTTTTGCTTTGCTTTTGTAGTATTTGCATATTCATTAATGGAAAGAAGTCTTAATGTGAAATTTAAACTCACTAATCATGTGTTTTGTTATAATATGTACACACTTTTGTCTTTTCATATTTATGGATGACACTTAATTAAGTTACACAAATTTTATACTTTGTCCAAAAAATTTATAGAATTTGTATAAAAAAGAGAGATGAGACATTTATGAATTTAGAGTTGAGCAGGATTGGACCCTACCTGCTCACCTAGTATAACCCGATCATGTTTGGGACCGAATAGGATTGTGTCTCATCGGGTCTAGGGCTGAGTTCAGGTTAAAAAATTAGAATAGGTCAATATTTAGGGTCGGGTCGGGACAAAGCATGATCCGGCCCGACCCGCACTGTGATCACAACCTCATCATGTTTGTATGTGTCTTTATTCAAATATGTACAAAGTAATAACATTTTTAGTCCAGAATATTATTGATTCTCTAACTATTTCATTAACTTTGTATTGGATAATAGATGTATGATAATCATAGTATCAATAATAATAATGTTGTTGAGCATTGAATACAAACTGTTGGAACCATAAACTGTGTTTGTTTGAAGAAGATGGTTATTCATTTAGTAGTTTTATAAGAGCAAGCATAATAGTTGTTCGTAGCCTTGTTAACAGAATAAGAACATTCTTATTTTTATTTTGTTCTTCATTGTGTTATTCTTATTTTTTTACATTTGTTTTTAAATAAGAACAATTCTTAGTTGTTCTTAATTAAAGGAAATGAAGGAGAGATGTATATTTTATGAGAAAAATGTAGATCTGGTGGGACCCAAATAAGAATATGAATGACGTTTGTTATTGTGAGGAAAAAAGTAGATGTTATTCTTATTTCATGAGAAGTTATAATGAAATATAAAATAATGTGTGAGACCCAAATAAGAATGAATATGTTGTTTGCTATCATGGATACTCTTAAGTTTCCTTTGAGGCTTAAGTAAATATATTTAAGCCATACAGGAACTGAATAATGTGGGAGTATAAAATACTCAGATTATTAGCATATGGTAATATTAATTTTGAACAAGATCCTTTCTAGAGTGGTAAGTACTTATTTTTTCCTAAATTTTTAATGGCAAATATAATATTTCATTATATATAAAAGGATAAAAATATTTTTACCATACTACTACTTTTTGCTTTGCTTTTGTAGTATTTGCATATTCATTAATGGAAAGAAGTCTTAATGTGAAATTTAAACTCACTAATCATGTGTTTTGTTATAATATGTACACACTTTTGTCTTTTCATATTTATGGATGACACTTAATTAAGTTACACAAATTTTATACTTTGTCCAAAAAATTTATAGAATTTGTATAAAAAAGAGAGATGAGACATTTATGAATTTAGAGTTGAGCAGGATTGGACCCTACCTGCTCACCTAGTATAACCCGATCATGTTTGGGACCGAATAGGATTGTGTCTCATCGGGTCTAGGGCTGAGTTCAGGTTAAAAAATTAGAATAGGTCAATATTTAGGGTCGGGTCGGGACAAAGCATGATCCGGCCCGACCCGCACTGTGATCACAACCTCATCATGTTTGTATGTGTCTTTATTCAAATATGTACAAAGTAATAACATTTTTAGTCCAGAATATTATTGATTCTCTAACTATTTCATCATATATGCATGATTAAAAATAAAAAAAAATATATATATATATATATATATATATATATATCATTTTATATATCAAATTACATATTCATAATAATAAATAATATTGAGATGAGTTTATCTAAATGAGTATGTATGATATTTAGTCGTGTATAGGGATGGGTCGGGTTTAAAGGCAGACTCGATCGATATTTAGGGTTCGAGTTAGCTTGAGGTCTAGGGTCAGGTCTGAGTTCAAAAAATAATTCGACCAACATTTAGAGCCGAGTAAAGACAAGCCTTAACCCAACCCATGCTCACCCCTACGTGCATTAGCTAATTTTAGTATGAATAGTTTTTATATATTGTACTCCCTACTTTTGTATTTGTTTTTACATTATTTCTCAATATTAAAGTATGTATCAATATTGTAAAAGTTTTATACATTTTTAGTTTATCATTCATAGTTCATTTTCAATTATCATTATCTTCTCAAAAGAAGTAATACAGATAAGCAGCGAATGATGTACTATTGTGTATAAATCTTACACTGACATTGTATATATATTACACTCAAATAATAGCATAACATTAGGGATTAAAATATAAAAAACTTAATTTATAGGAATAAAAATAAATTATCTTTTTTAAGGACTACAATAAAATGTTTAATATTAGGGGCAAAAGTTTCTTCCACCCAATTCTTTTTCCCGAATCTAACTACATATCTTATACAACTCTAATCCTAACTTGTCACACCATAATTATTTTAAATAAAAAAGATATTTTGCCTCTACCTTTGTTTGTCCCAATGCTTGAAAACCTAAGTTAATTTATATTCTAAACCTCTAACCCCAACTTCTCACCATCAATTGTCTTGAATCCAATAATTGACTCCAACTTTGTGAGTTTCAATGCTTGAGAACCTAAGTTAATTTATCTTCTAGAACTCTAACCCTATATCACCACCATAATTATTTTGAATCCACAAAAACAGTCATTTAACACAAGTTAACTTGCCTCCAACTTTGTAAGTCCCAATGTTGAAGAACCTAACTAAGTTTCACCACCAGCAAAACTAGCCGTAGATGAAGTTTTTTTGCCCTACATCATCTTTGTTACTAACGGAGATGTGCGGTAAGCACAAAGTGAACTATTCTTTCGCCTTTTACTAAAAAAAAAAATATTTGCTACTACAAAGTTATGAGCGCTCTACCAATTATAATTAGTTCAATGCAATGTATATTTAAAACAAAACCAATATGTGTCGTTGCAAGAAAGATTTTGAATTTTTTTTAATATTGGATGCAAGCGAAAACATATTTAACATTTAAAGTATGAGAAGTGTTTCATTCATGTAATGTTTTGAACGATTTTGTGTTGGACACACAAATCTAAGCTTATGAACAACTTTATACTGGATGCATAAGTCTAAACTACTACATGCACTTAACTTTGGATGCATTATCTTTGTGGATGCCTTTGTCCCCCTTAGACTCATAAGTTTGAGATGGAAACATTTATCTTTTTGGCTTGTCTAATATATACACTGAGCTCATGCCCATTTTGTGTCAAGGTGTTATTCATATATATTATGTGATGTGTGAGCATAAACACAATATTCATTTACTCATGGTTTTAAGTTATATCATATCTTATGCATGCTATACATATTTTTGTTGTTGTTGATTATCAAAACTCACAAGATATTTTTAATGTTCATTAGAGAACTGGTTTTGCTATAACAAGGTTATTATGAGTGCTAAAAATAACTTTAATTTTAGAAAAATAAAATATAAGTTAGGAATATGATTTATTAATAAGGGTATAAATTAGGAAACAAAAACTTATTATGTCTAACTGTCAATTATCTTTATTACTAGAGCTTTAACATATAATGTCTATCAACTCACATTTCTATATTTCATAAATTTATTATTATAATTAATATTGACAAAAATAAAAGTTGTATAGATATACAATAGTTTTTTATTTAAAAAGTAGAATATACAAGTTTATTATCACTGATAATGATAGATTTAATTTTAGAGGGGATAAATAAGATTGAAAATAAATTATTAGTAAACGTAAAATAGTACAATAATATACATTGCAAAACAAAAATCTTCTTTATCAATACTAGCATTTTGATATATATTGTTGTGCTTCAACCCTATTTTTTTAATTTAACAATTTTAATATTAGAATAATAATTTAGTAAATAAAATTTATATTTACTAAAATTTTCAAAATAATAATAATATACTTCATTTTAATAAGATAATATAAATTTGATATACATTGAAAATATAAATTATTCACAAGGGTAAAATGAGAAAAAAAAACTAATTTATGCACTCTAACTCAATGTTACTAATACTGTGTAGGTCATCAAACCAGTCAGGGTATTATATAGTGGTATGATGGTTCAATTGATGGTTTACTAATTAAACCGTATACCAGTGAAATTAGATATACATATATTTTATACAAATAAATAAATAAATATTGAAAAATCAATAAAAATACAATAAATATGTTTGTTTATACCACTTGTTAAAAAATGTATATGGTAGATCATGTTATGATGTATAAAAAATATTGTAATTGTATATTTGAGCTTCATACCAACATTTTGGTACAAATAAATCTTTTTTATTAAAAAAAACAATTTTAAATAAAACTAGCTGGTACGACTGATATAATTACATGATCGATATAAATGGTGTATTGTATCAGTATTAAGTTCATTTCACCTATTGATAACAATGCTCTAACTATTAACCCCTTCATTCACTAATACTAATGATGTCTTGACTTTCAATGTTCTTTTATTAATAGTAGTGTTTTGATTGATACAAAATAATTTTTTAATTTAATAAATTTAATATTATAGTTAATATTTATATAAATAAAAATTATATAAATATCAATGACTACCCAATAAGTATCATTATCAATAATCGAACTTTTAACTTTTTGATCATTCTGAAAATCTAATGTGACCTTACACCACTTGACCAATGTCTTATTAGTCTACGAGTTCTCTTTATAATTATATATAATATGTAGAATAATATAAAATATATATATATATATATATATATTAATAGCATAGATATAAATTATAATAATTGTTATAGTTTTGAAGGATAAGGAATCAAAATTTCTCAAGTTTATTATGAAAAGGACATTAAACTTGTTATGTGAATAACATCATTTCTAAAAAAACACTTAACTATTTATGGCTCATTATAGGGGAATGAGTAGAGGTGACAAAATTATCTACAATTCACAATCTATCCAAAATAAATCCATCCAAATTCACCTGTCAGAACCAATGGATTTAAATGAATATAATTTAATGGATATTGTTGATAATAGATGGATTCAAATACATCCATTATATCCAATGAATTTCCATGAGTATATTCTTTTGGATGGATACCCAATCCATCTAAAAAAATAAAAACAAAAATATTTTTTCCCGTAAAGCAACATTCAGACCTAACTTTGCTATGCAAACTGAACGTGCAAAATATAAATCAATGTTATTAATATTGTACCAGTCAGAATACTAGTACAGTGGTATGATAGTTCAACTGATGGTTCAGTATTAAACCCCATACAATTGAAGTTATATGTTCAAATATTTTATACTAATATTAATGTTGAAAAATCAATAAAGAAGATAATAACTATTTTTATTTATAACACTTGTTAAAAATGTATATAGTAGACAATGTTTTACATGTATAAAAAATGTAGTAGTTATGTGTTTGATCATTCATACAAATACTTTGGTAAAATAAATCATTTTTATTAAAAAATAATTTTAAATGAAACTAATCAGTATGACTGGTACGATTCAATTAAAAATCAGCCGATATGATCAGTTTTTACCAGTATAGTTGCATGACCAGTATAAATGTTGTATTGTAACATTATTAAGACTAATTCACCTGATTATTGGTTGAACCGACCGACACAAACTGATTTTGATACTAATGATATAAACTACTCTCTTTCCTTCAACATTATTATCATTTTTATCAAAGCATTTCAAAAAGATTCAATAAGGATTGATATAACATTTTGTGTCATGATTGAGCATAAGAGAAAATGTATGATTGCACAATACAATATCTCTAACCTCACATGCATTCTTGTCTTTCAAAGCTTTCATATGTAAATTTAAATATTGAGATTTTTTAAAAGATGTTTTAAAAAAAACATATTTTTAAATTGTTTTTTAAATTGATTTTTAAAAATACTTTATTAAATAATAATTTTTAAAAAGATTTTTTTCGTTCAAGAAATGTTTTAGTGCAAATTAAAAAAATTGAATTGGATATCCATTCATCCAATCTTTTAAAATGGATATATAGATGGATTGAAATTCATTGGATATGTATGAATTGGATAATTTAAAAATTTGATTTTATAGATTTATATGGATTAGTGGATGACTTTTTATCCATCGATTATGATCTAAATCTATATCCATCCAAGTTCATCCGATTATCACCATAAGAATGAAGTTAAATAAATGTTTTTTTATTACTTCTATTCATTTCATTTTTTGTGAGGCTCAAACTCCTACCATGAGCATGTCCCACTTTCAATGATTCACTCATTCAGTGTTGAACAGTGTGTATTTATGGTCCCCATTTGCATCTTTAATTTTAGTGCATGGAGTTTTTTATGTACTAACCATATCACCATATAGATATTATACTAATTCCTTTTAGATTAGTAGTTGCCCTCATAATAAGTGTTCCAGAAATATAATCCTTCATTTTTTTTTTGGGTATTCGCAGATCTTATATCACTAGACCAATTGGTTTTAGTGCATGAAATATCAGGATAAGGATATATTGTCTCTAAACATGTCTCAATATCTGTCTTAAACTAATCACAATATGTCATATTAGTTAAAAAAATTTAACATTCACGACTTTGTCTATTTTTTCTTCATTATGATAGGTTTGAAATATACAAACATATTTGGAGACTAAAGATCCTAATGCTACCCTTTTCTCATCCAAACACTTATGTGGCCTTTATTATCCCAATATGTTCGCCATATTCATAGAATCTTACGTAGTATTTCTTTTCATAATAACCCTAGTTAGTTATTACTATACTCTTGTCTTCTTATTCTGTTCTTGTTCCCCCACCTTACCCGGGTTCAACTCTTCTTATATTTTCTCTCAAAACCCATCATTTTATTTCCCACCATATCATGTCTCTAACCCTTAAACTTCACTTCAACCTTCACAACCACCATGCAAACAAAAACACCATCATCAATAATCACAAGTACAACAACAAAAACAACATAAACACTTGTTTTTCTAACAAGAATATTCCACAAGGAACCATTTACAACACCAACCCTTTGATCATCACAATGAGTAAAGTTGAGTCAAGAACAATGAGAGGTGGTGGAAACATGATTAAGAGCTCTTTGATAGAGCCTGATGGAGGGGTATTGGTGGATCTAGTGGTTGGAGAAGGAGAGAGAGGTTCCAAGAGGGTTGAGGCTGAGTCATTGCCAAAGGTGAAGCTTAATAGGATTGATGTTGAGTGGGTGCATGTGATAGGTGAAGGTTGGGCTAGTCCTTTAAGAGGGTTCATGAGAGAGGATGAATATTTGCAAACTTTGCATTTCAATTCATTGAGGTTGAAGGATGGTTGTGTGGTTAATATGTCACTTCCTATTGTGTTGCCAATTGATGATGAGACAAAAGGGAAAATTGGGTCTTCTTCAAATGTGGGGTTGGTTGGTTTAGATGGAGATTGTGTTGCTATTCTTAGAAGGTTGGTCAAAATATCAAATTTTGTGGTTGGTGTTTTCTAGTTCATTGTTCAATTTTTACCATATGAATTTTGAGTGAGGTGTCATTTTGGTTTTTGAGATTAACACTATGAGTTATTTGGTCTCTTGATTTTGCACATTGTCGATCAATTTGGTTTTTGACATGACGAGTGCCCACTAATGTCAGGATTAAATTGATCGACACTGTGCAAAATCGGGACCAAGTTGACATTTTTGCTATGTCAATGACTAAAATGGTCCATAGAGTCAATCTTAGGAACTGAATCAATGTTTTATTATGAGTTTTGTTATGATTTAGTGATTAAAAATGTGAAATGAAAGGAGCAAATGTTATGTTAGGAGTACTTCCGTTTGAAACCCAAATGCTAATTTAACATTCCAAAGTAGACTTTAGTAAGTTTCAAAGCCACACCTCAGGGGGTGCTGGCATGGTTAGGATTGAAGCATTTAGTTTGAAAAGAGTAATGCTAGCAAAACATTCGGTGGAGTTCTTAAAGAGTATAAAGAATTTCTCCTTTGGTGATTTGGAAGTAGCAACTGGTTCTGTATCTGATTCTTTGCTGTTCACCAGTTTTTATATTATTATTACAAGACTTCGGTTATGATGAACCCAATATATGGTATGTTGTATCTGAAATTCAGTACGTGGTATGTGAAATTCGGTACACTATACATAGAGACTAAATGAGGGAACCATATAACTTTGGTAGCAATCTAACTAATCCCTTGTTAAGGTTTGTGGCATGTCGTGCCCATAGAAACTGGATTCGGTGGTTTGGTCGGAGAAATGAGTTTAATATGGTCAAGGATCCATTTAACTAGAGTGTGACAACTAAAATGTGTCAACTAGCATATCCGACTAAGTATACTTCGTAACGTACCATGTATTTTATGGGTAGCATATTGCGTAGCTGTATCGAAAGTACCGCCGTATCGACTATGGTCCTGCACTCCTGCAGTCTCCTTATATTAAGATTCTAGCTGACCTGTTATGTTGGCAGGTTTGTTATAAATTCTACATCTTAGGAAATTCCATCTGGTTTTGAGCACATCCTATCAACAAATCTATACTTGTTTTTGGCACACAGGGAATTTTATTACACTTATATATATATATAGCATAATTTTCTCCACTGAATTCTCTAAGCATTAAGGGAGTAAAGTGAAGAGGGCGAGTCTCAGCGTAACAGTGAGATTGTTTGCCTTGTGTCTTGTTGGTTATGGATCCAATTCCTGGAAATAGTCTCTCTGCTTGCGAGAGTATGATTGCATAAATTTACACTCTCAGACCTCACTAGGTGGGAGCCTCGTGCATTAAGCTATCTTTTATGAAACTTGCATGCTCTATACCCTATGAAATTGAACAATAAGCTTCCCCTTTGAATGTTTGGATTGTACTAGAGTATGATTTTATATAGACATGACCCTCAATGGAGGGCCAAGTAAAAAGCTTTGTGAAAGGATAAGTTGAAGAATGATTCATAAAAATGAACTATTGTCCTAGCTTAAATTACATCTTTTCACATGTTTCATATGTTAATAGTTGGAAGATCAATGTTCTTCCCTTCAATTTTATGTTTTCTGCTTTGCTTAAACTGTAATTCATGTAGACTTTAGGAGATTTTATTTAGAATAAGATTATTTGAAATGCATTGGCTTTCTAAACAAATTTCTTTCATGGTGTTTCTAAGTTTTCCTTGACCATTTAACTTCATTGCAGTATCGAAATCTACAAGCATAACAAGGAAGAGAGAATAGCTAGAACTTGGGGAACAATTGCTCCAGGATTGCCTTATGTTGAGGAGGTGATTACTCAATCTGGAAACTGGCTCATTGGAGGAGATTTAGAAGTGATAAAACCGATCAAATATAATGATGGTCTTGATAACTACAGGCTCTCTCCCAAACAACTCCGCCGAGAATTCGATAGGCGAAAAGCTGATGCAGTTTTTGCATTTCAGCTAAGGAATCCTGTGCATAATGGTCATGCCTTGTTAATGAACGATACTCGAAAACGCCTATTGGAAATGGGCTACAAGAATCCAATTTTATTGCTTCATCCTTTGGGAGGTTTCACAAAGGCTGATGATGTGCCTTTGGATGTGAGAATGGAGCAACATAGCAAGGTGATTCTCAACCTTAAGCCTCGATGGAAGTGATTGAAATGTCATTCGAAATTCGCAATCTATTCATTTGTTAATGCATAATCTTGAGGTGTTATGCACTCATTATCAAGTTATTTGATTTTTCTTAGGTTCTAGAAGATGGAATTCTTGATCCTGAGACTACTATAGTTGCCATATTTCCATCACCTATGCATTATGCAGGTCCAACTGAAGTACAGTGGCACGCAAAGGCGCGGATAAATGCAGGCGCCAACTTCTATATCGTCGGCCGTGATCCGGCTGGCATGGGTCATCCAACTGAGAAAAGGGATTTATATGACCCTGATCATGGGAAAAAGGTGCTCAGCATGGCTCCTGGTCTTGAGAAGCTTAACATTTTGCCATTCCGGGTAAGTAGTGTAGAAAAACTGTCACACATGGCTATGAGATTCATTCTTCCAATGCTATATTTTTCGAACAGAGATCTGCTGTTATAAATCTTGTCTCATACGCTGTCCTGCGCCAATGAATATGAAAAAAAAAAATATCACATGACATGTTTTCATTGGCACGGGACGGCATACGAGACAGGATTTGAGACGGTATATCTTCATATTTTTCACAGCGCTGTACTCCGGATTTTGTACCAAGTTTCATAAACTCTACTGCTTAGTGATGCATACAATGTATTTCATTGCCTGAGTTTGAAAAATGGCATATAAAGGTATAAGAGGAGTGTGTGAAATAATGACAGAAAAATGAGGCAAAGAGTGCAAATTTAAAGCATATTGTTGTGTTTGATGAAAACTGTATCTATGTTTTACATTTTTGAATTATAGGTGGCAGCTTATGACACTACAGAGAATAAGATGGCATTTTTTGATCCAACCAGATCAAAAGATTTCCTCTTTATATCTGGAACCAAGGTATCTGATTCCAAATATCATTCATTATGTCATCAATGATTTATTATTTCATAACTATAATATCAATGTATAATATCATGCTACAATATTAATTATCAAAGTATGTATATAGGAAAATATTAAAAATATGATGGTCATGGTTCCTATTCTTCTCATGTGCCTGTAAAATGCATACCTAAAGCGAATAGCAAAACCCTTCAAATCCTAGAAACAAGGTCGTACTTTATGCATCGCTGATTAGTCTATCAAGTCCTCTGACAATTGACAACCAAGGAACTGTTCAACAAGAATCGAGTCTTAATCTCACTAGGTGAGTCTGACTTACTAGGGAAGCGTTCCTTACGAAATATTATAGTTACTTCGGTTATTTATTTTTCCAGATGCGAGCTTACGCGAGAAGCGGAGAGAATCCACCAGATGGTTTTATGTGTCCTAGTGGATGGAAGGTTCTTGTCAATTATTATGAAAGATTGCAGATGGAAGAGCAAGCACAACAGCTTGCAATGTTACCTACTTAGATATACCAAAAGTTCTGAATTAGTTTGACTCAATAGGAAGAGTTTTAAAAGTGCTGGAAGTGCCAATTTTCATGTATGGTCTTCCAACTTCATGATCAAGAATTTAGCAATGGCCAAGAATATTTGGAAATTTTTGTATTATATTTAATTATATGATATTTTTCTACTGAAGTTTCTATGATTGAAGTACTTGTTGTGGTTACTTAGGCATAATAACTGAAGATAAACTTTTCTATCTAGTTTGAGACTCTGACAACAGTTCAATCTAGCATAGATATGTTGCTGATTGATATTTAGTGTTTTAAATTGTGGTTGAAATTGAAGTCAAGGTTGTGGTTAATGCAATTGCAATATGAATTGGGACTGTTGCTTGGGACTGTTGCTGTATGAATTTTTGTATTATTAAAGCAATATTTTTTATTTGAGGCAGCCCAATGTAGGCCATATGTGGTCCAATACGTTTGCATTGCAGCCAGATATGGTTGTGACAGTTACCACAACTATAATATTGTGGCTGCATTAGACAACAGAGTAAATTACATTGGCATTTTCCGAGTTTTAATGAACATGAATTACCTTTTTTACTTACACAAATTACCCTTATTTATATACACATATTAGACTAATTACTCATATTATATAGGTCAGTCCAAATAGTATAAAAATCAATATTTTTTCATTAGTTTTTCTTTATTGATTAAAGAAATCAATAAATCACAAATGTTGCATTTAGGCAGATTATCTCTGAATTATGTTTTTTTTTCATGTTGCCTATGATTTAAATTTTTGTATTTCTATTTTTTAGACAGATTATCTCTGAATTAGAAAAAATTATGCTTTGATTTTTATGGGAAGATAAAAATAAAACAAAAAACGCTGAAGGTGTTTTTGGTGAAAATAAAAGATTAATAGTTGAACTATGTAAAATAAAAATTGTTGATCAAAGCCCAAATCTTCTTTGTTTCAACTGCTTCCATTTTGGTATTGAAATCAATCCAAATTATATAATAAAGCAGGTGAAAAGTATGATTAATGGTGTTGCTTTTACGTTTTATAATAAATAATAAAACCTTTTGCTGTTAAATTAATGAACCACATGGTTTTTTTTGTTTTATTTGAACTCCAATATCTTCTATTATGGAGATAATTTATTTCGAATCATGTATAATTAATATAAGCAACAAAATTTTCTGTAACAAATATTTAAAATAGGTATCTATAAGATGTTGATATAATGGTGTGAGACTATATTAGATTTTTAGGATGACCAAAAAATCAAGAGTTTGATTCATGTGAGAGACATTTGTTAAAAGGGATAACCACACACCCAAAAAAATTATCCTTACCCAAAAGATGAGGAAAATACATTTGATAGTACCAAAAAAATATTTAAAGTGACTGAATTGTTTTACCATAAATTATTGCTACTAGGGTAATTTAATCTCCCACTGTGAGGATGGAAACTCAACTTGTCACTTATACCATAAATTTCTAAACATGAACATTGTCAAAACACCTATGATAGATGACATTCACTTTGTTATGAATATAGTTATATGATTACAACTTTATAACTTTAATAAAGTAGAGAAATATTTTAAATACCCATATATCTTTGCAAATTGAAGTTTGACCATATCTTTTTGATGTTGTGAAATCATCCAAGCGTTTATAAGAAGAAGTATAGTGATGCTAATTAACTATGCTTTTAATTAAATTGTGACCCGCAACCATGTGTAATTTTATAATATTATGATTTTTAGAGTTTTCATAAGCACGTTATAATCACAATGTCAACATCAATTTCCTTCTATTATAGTCATAATCACAATTTAAAACTATGATATTAATCTATATCTATGTTCATTAAAGAATAAGGATATATTGTTATAAATCATGTTTTGCACTAATGAACAA
Source organism: Lupinus angustifolius (assembly GCF_001865875.1). Classification (NCBI taxonomy): domain Eukaryota; kingdom Viridiplantae; phylum Streptophyta; class Magnoliopsida; order Fabales; family Fabaceae; genus Lupinus; species Lupinus angustifolius. Next base: position 1,897,125 of record NC_032013.1, read on the forward strand.
ATATTATGTCAATTGAAAAATTAAATATTTATTTTTTATATTTTTATTTCAATATTATTGATGGCAGACATAATTTAGAATATGATATGAGGCAATAAATCTTTGTTCCCGACCAAAAGCTTAAAATTATGCTTGCTTATGGTAATTCTACTTTTTTTTCTTTTCCCCCTAATGATTAGATGGTCAAATTTAACATCTTCTGAGCTGAGATCATGGAAAAGTGAAAGATGATAGAAAAATTAAAGCAAGAAGATGCTGTGATAAAGAGAGAAATATGGAGGAGAAAGAAAAAGGGAGCTTGACCTCACACTATGCTAATCTTCTTAGCCTTAAAGGCCATTTATTCATATGAGATCATCTGTCTCTAACAGTGTCTTATTCTCTGTCTCAAGACAATCACATATTGACACGTAAATAAATAAATAAAAATAAAAAGTAGCATTCTGATTGATTTGGGATGAAGATTGAAACATCATTTAGGACAGGTGTTCTATGTCCTATTTATACTATGACAGTCAAAAGCTTGCATGCATGACTACAGGACCAACTTTTTTACCTAAATAAAAGGGACGAAGATTTCTTAAGAGAGTTGAGTAATAATGCAAAAAAGTTTAAGAATATAAGTTTTTATTATTATTTTAGGACTTATTTTATTTTTATTATTTCTCTTTCACATTCCAGTATTAGGGAGGACCTACACAAATATAACTTGTTTACATGTTTATCTAATTGTAATTTGAATTATATATGCATGTCCAAACACACTTTTTTATCATCATAAAGGTTCAACATGCTAGATGGGAATCTTCATATACATGAAAATTAACACTAATTTAGCCCACCCCATATGCCTCAATATCAACTTTGGTTTTAAAATAATTAAAATATTGCTGAAGAAAGTTAATCTATTACAAGATTTTGGAAAAGCTAAAAGCATATCATCTTGTTTCATAGCCGTGTCACGACAAAAAATTATGGTCAAGAAAGCATTGAATGATGAACAATTATATCATCTCATTGCAGGTACATCATAGACAACCCATGAAGAAGCAGGGAACAACCTTATAAATGATAAGAAAGAATAGGATAATGATTGTTGAACTATTAATCCTAAAATCTTGAATCTCATTATTCTCATACATAATGTAAAACAATGATACAAAGTCATACCTGAATTTATATTCTCAAATCTATTCCTTTTGTATGCATTTGGAGAGAGTTTTGGTATGATGACATTCCTCAACAAATCCTGAATTCCTTTTCGGAATGATAGGGAGATATGAAAACTATTTGTGATTTTGTATCTTGGAGACCATATTCATTCCTTATGTGTTAATTTATAGGGTTTCCATTATCCCCTATAAGTCAACCGTTTGGATATTCACTCGTTAAACTCATAATTGTTACTAGTTTTAGAAGTCCTATAATATTGTAAGAAATTAGATCATTTGTTTTATAACTCCAACATAAATTGTCGACATAATTGTATTAAATATATGATGATTAAAAATTATGAATTTGTAATATGATATTCTAACTATTAATTATGTGTTGTGTTATGAATCTTATGATAGCATTTCATAATTCAATTTGAGATTCTAAGTTTGGTGTGTCAATGTGTCGTTTCATGCTTGGAGAGAAAAGAAAGAAGGATTACCTATGCTTCTACTTTTCATTATTTGTATTCAGTAGTTTGCTTTATTTTTCTTTGGTTATAGAGAAAATAATTCATCTTTGTCAGCTATAGAGAAAATAATCAATCATTAGTTTCCATTTAACTTGGAATATTATTTTTTTGAATGATGTTTTGACCAAGCGATTAAGAATTATTTGTTTAGAATTTTGCAATCAAATTAAGTTTTAGGTTTAAGATATGACAATCAACTTTTATTCACTAAGTGTGATCAGTCTTATGAACCTCATAATATCTTATCATAAAAATATGCTCACTAATAAAAGATTAAATTTTAGATTTAACATAGCATAGTATATTTTGCCTCTACTATAAATTTCAATTGCTGATAAAAAAACTTTTATGTCTTAATCTTCTTCGTATGATTTTGTAAACTAGGTTTTGTTTGATTTGTAGCTCAATGTGTAATGCTTGTAATTTTGGGTGATGGAAACAAAAGAAATGAATTGATTGATAAAATGTTTGTGTATATTTGATGAAATCTCAAGCTTTGTTGTGATAATGGGGTGCACATAAGTGACATCTCCAACCCATGCTTACTCCTTCTTCCCCAAACTTTTGAAAGGGAAATAAATAAGAAATAAATGACCCCACAAACCAAAAAGCATATCCAACAACCGTGAGTCGTTTATCTAGTGATATAAGGTATCAGTCGATCTATTATGTATCATACTAATATTTAATTTTTGATAACAATATTTGTTGGAAATGGTATCCACACATCTTGAAAGAGATTGATTTCTTATACTCATAGAGTGAGGGATACCCTTAGTTATACACCATCAACTAGACTTTATATTTTTTTATAAATAGTTACCATCAACTATTTTTCTTCCTAGTTACCCCTTAAACTTTATCATCTAGTAAAATTGATCTCTATATAAATATATTGTTACAATATTAATATACCAACAAGAAAATCACTGCAATCGAACTCACAACAATAACAATGCAACAATGCATGCTAACCAATGTTGATATTTAAAGGAAACTACTATCAAAATATAAAATTGATTGAGAAGAATATAGTAAGTAAATTTAGAATTAAAATTGGTTAATATAGTAATATTGATATATATATATATATATATACAAAGATAAAATTAATTAATAATTGTCTAGCGGTCGAAATCAAAAAAGCATAAGTGTTAATACTTTATTGTCATTAATTTAACATTATATTTTTTTTATATAGAGATCAATTTCATCAATAGTTATTGTTTAAATAGTAATTAGGAAGAATAAATAGTTTATAATAACTACATAATAAAGTTTAAGGTGGCAAAAAAAAATATTGACTATACTATTTTAACATCAAATTTTAAAAGCCTTAATCAAAGCCAAATACATTTATATCTATTTCTAATTATCTTTTATTTTTGTTATATACACATATTTCAAACAAATATATCAAAGAATATTAAAAGAGCAAATGAACATCAATTGATATCCTTATTTTAATGTACATAAACCGATTAAAAAAATACAACACAACAATTGTAACATTAATATTGTGATTTTGGTAGTATGCAACCATAAGAATATGGTTTATGGAGTAATTACCTTAATGTTCTATTTTTCCTGGTGATTAGTGCCAATGTAGTCTTCATTACAGTACCCAAGTAGCTAACCCTACTAAAGAAAAGAAAAAAGTGATTTTGCTTATGAAAGATAGATTTCATTACCAACAAGATGTTGATTTAGTAGTGTAAGATCTTGTTAGATTCCAAGAATGATCAAAAGATCAAATATTCAATTCTTAAGAGTTATATTTGTTAAGATATACAGTCACACACACCAAAAGAGATTAATTCCTTACTAAAAAGTGACATGATACTTTTCATAGTATCAAAAAAATGGCTAGCTTCTATTTAACCCACACAATAATATATATTTTTGGACGTGGCAGGTAGAATGGACATCTATGAAATAATATGTTTTTAATATATAATTGTAACCAAAATGTTGCGGTTTTGGGAGTATCCATAGCGACATTACAATCATAAAATCAATTGTATTTCCCACAATCGTAATAAATGCAACTCACTCACAATTTAGAAAACATTGGAAATAAAGATAATAAAGGTGAAAAGATTCATAGAGTTCTAAAAAGGTCTAATATAGTTAGTAGATATAGTTAAATTTAATGTTTTAAATCGAGGTCTACAACTATTATAGATGTCAATATGTTAAGGTTTTGGTTATTGTCGAAGCCGTATCCCAATCATAATTGTAGCTATATCGACATTACACACATGTCTGCCCACAATTATCTGATTAAACATTGAAAACCTAATAGTAACCACTATTTAAAACCTTGGCTGAATATTTGATGGATTCAATTCTTGTCATATGATATGAAATGCCTTTATGGCTCTGATGTAAGCATATTTATTTCCAAAATGATTATCAACAAACCCAAGTTGCATTCAATTGAACCCCTTTGGGCCACTTTTGTGCATCATGTTTTTCACACATAGCATGTCTCATGTATGTATGTTATGTACTTATTTACATGCATACATAAGTCTGTAAGACCTAGTATAATTGGTAAATGGTTTTGTTATTTAAGCAAGATGTTAGATGTTGGATCTATGTATGCATGTAACAAATTTTATAGGGAAAGGGTGAGAGGATGACCCGCTTCGACTACCTTTTCTGTCACGTAAAATATTAATCTTTCACTGATAATTAAGGGTCATTCTTGACCAAAAAGTAGACATCATATGCATGACATTCTATATCGACAAAGTTTTATGTTGACAATCGACTGCCTAACAGAACCTTCACCTTTTATGTGTGCTTAAGATTGTCTATGGATAACATCAAGCACACATAGGCAAATATTTGTAATAACATGATATATGATATAAGATTATGACATCGTTCAATTCATGTAGTCGACCTCACCTAATAAAATAAAAGCTTGGTTGTTGTTTGCTTTCCATGTATCTAATAACATCTTAACTCCAACTTTATGACTACTATTAACACTAAAGTGAGGTCATGCTACCATTTTTCCTACCTATATAATACCCACTCTCTCCATCAATATTCCTCCAATTCCCTTGAACTCTAGCACATATCTAAACCATGCAAGCCCCAGAAATTGCAGGACTTAATTACACACTCCATTCTCCATACACCACAATTCATAACAACAACATTCCATCATTTCAACTTCAAACATTCCCTAACCAATTCTATGGCTTCAACAACAACAACAACAACACTTTCCACATTCCTGATCACTTTAGTCCACAATCATCAGGTATAAGCAGCAACTCCACTTCTGATGAAGCAGATGAACAAAACCTTAGGAAACATAGAAGAATGATATCAAATAGAGAATCTGCAAGAAGATCAAGGATGAGGAAGAAAAAACACATTGATGAGCTTTGGTCACAAGTCATGTGGCTCAGGAATATGAATCACAAGCTATTAGAAAAGGTGAACCATGTGTTAGAGTGCTATGATCATGCAGTTCAAGAAAATGCTAAGCTGAAAGAACAAACTTCAGAACTTCACCAAATCATAAGGGACATGCAGATGCATAGTCCATGCCATTCTTTTGGACCCTTGGAAGATGTTCCTTGTAACTCAACATATCTAAGATATGATTCCTCAAACCAAAACATGTCAAATTCTATGGATTTTCTTGGTTAGTTTTGAAAATATGACCAAATTTTCATCTCTTTAAGTTAGTTTCTTTATCTTGTCTTTGTAGAAGTAAAAAAACATTTGTCTTCTAATCCCTTTAAGGTGCATAAGGTTATGAGATAAATGGCAATAACATGATCTACACTACCATTTTACTTGAGCCCTTAATGTTATTTATTTATGATTCATAGTTAATATAGGGCCCCATATTTAGATCTTTACCATATATATATATATTGTATGTTATAAAAAGTAAAATTATTGAGAATAATAATTGAAATGACATTATTGTTCAATAAAAGGTTTATCTATCATATTTTATGTTTTGAGCTATAAACATGTAAAGAGGATCAAGAGTTATTCATAAACCTGATGAGCATTGTTAGCACCAACTTGTTGGATACTCAGAAGAGACAAATGCAAATGCAGTATCATGATTATTGCTCAGAAAACAATATAGAGAAAACCATCATAAGTGACCTCATCTTCCACAATAATAAGAGAATTGTGCTTGACACATAAAGAATAAGAAGAATTGAATAAAAAGTTATTTATAGTAAATATAATAACACAGTCAAAAGAAATGTATGAAATTGAAGGGAACATACACATTTACCATTTAGTGTAAATTAATAGAAGCAATTATACCAACATGGAATTGGGTCCCGTACCGTTGGACATATCATTCAATAACAATACATAATGTATTTATCAGTCCAAACTAATATTAACCCAATCAATTTCATCAACAAAAAAATGTGAACAAATAATTACATTAATAGAAAAGTGTTATAATATTCTATTGTAAATTATGTTCATGACAAAACATTAATTACTAAGTATTTTTTTATCATTTTTCAATAACTTTTTTTAGTCATTCTCTTCCCTCAAAATCGGACTAACTTCTATCTACAAGACTTCTACTAGTCTCTTATTTATTTATATATATCCAACATTGGGGAAGGGAGTTGAAAAATTGAAAATATATATTTTTATTTAGAAATAATTTAATGCATGACAAAACATTTACTTTTAGTATGCAAGTCTTATCTTAATCAAAACTTTGATTTATGAACAGAAAAATAGTATCTCAAACTTCAACATCACAATGAAATAACTCTCATTCACATTACACTCCATTCTTGGATCCAACACTGCTCTTTCACTTCACCTTCTCTCACAAACTTTCCCTTTTTATTATTATTACAGAATCATAATATCAAATCTCAAGATCCAAGGAAGAAAAAGAACAAAAACCCTTCTCAGTTTTGTTCCTATGGCGGTTGCTATGAGAGGAGGTAGAGGTGGTGGATCTGGCTTTCGTAGCTTCTTCTCCTTTCGGATCTTCATCTCTGCTATGTTCTCTCTCCTTTTCATTGCTACCCTCTCAGTTCTCTTCACAACAAATCCCTCTACACAACAACATGATGTAAGCAATTCCTCTGTTTCTATGCATTTTCATTGGTTTGTTTTATGTTATTGTTGGAAAAGATTTGATTTTGATTGAAACCCATTATCAAGTTTGTTAATTTGGAATGACCCATTATTCTAGATTCATTTTAAAGCATAACCCACTTGTTAATTTGAAAATAGACTCATTTTAGTCTCTAGTGTTTTTTCTACCTTTCCCAAAAATTTCAAATGAGGGTCAAATTACTCCCTATCAGTGTTGTAAAACATGCTAAAAAGGACTAATTTGATCCATATTTAAAATTTCTCGGACCATTTTGGGTTTTCTATATTTGAGGGACTAAATTGGTAAGATCGAAAAAACATGACAGACTAGAATGAGTATTTACTTTTGAAATTATTTAGTGATTTAGATTTTTGTTTGGTTACAGGCTCTTCCCATAACTGGTAATGCATATGTGCATAGAACCTTTTTGGCATTGAAATCTGACCCTCTTAGAACCAGAGTGGATTTGATAAACCAGCAAGCTAAGGATCACATTACACTAGTCAATGTCTATGCTGCTTATGCTAGGAAGCTCAAGCTTGACAGTTCTAGGCAATTGAAGATGTTTGATGAATTGGCGCGCAATTTTTCGGATATTTCTGTGAAGCCAAACTATCAATCGTCATTGTTTGATTCGGATGGTCCGATTGATGAGGATTTGCTGAGGCAGTTTGAGAAGGAGGTTAAGGATAGAGTGAAAAACGCTAGGATGATGATTGTTGAGGCGAAAGAGAATTACGATAACCAGTTGAAGATTCAGAAGTTGAAGGATACAATATTTGCAGTTAATGAGTCGCTTTTGAAGGCGAAGAAGAACGGGGCATTGGCGAGCTTGATTTCTGCTAAATCGGTTCCCAAGAGCTTGCATTGTTTGGGAATGAGGCTAATGGGTGAGAAAATTTCATATCCGGATAAATATAGGGATGATGAGTACCGTTGGACATATCATTCAATAACAATACATAATGTATTTATCAGTCCAAACTAATATTAACCCAATCAATTTCATCAACAAAAAAATGTGAACAAATAATTACATTAATAGAAAAGTGTTATAATATTCTATTGTAAATTATGTTCATGACAAAACATTAATTACTAAGTATTTTTTTATCATTTTTCAATAACTTTTTTTAGTCATTCTCTTCCCTCAAAATCGGACTAACTTCTATCTACAAGACTTCTACTAGTCTCTTATTTATTTATATATATCCAACATTGGGGAAGGGAGTTGAAAAATTGAAAATATATATTTTTATTTAGAAATAATTTAATGCATGACAAAACATTTACTTTTAGTATGCAAGTCTTATCTTAATCAAAACTTTGATTTATGAACAGAAAAATAGTATCTCAAACTTCAACATCACAATGAAATAACTCTCATTCACATTACACTCCATTCTTGGATCCAACACTGCTCTTTCACTTCACCTTCTCTCACAAACTTTCCCTTTTTATTATTATTACAGAATCATAATATCAAATCTCAAGATCCAAGGAAGAAAAAGAACAAAAACCCTTCTCAGTTTTGTTCCTATGGCGGTTGCTATGAGAGGAGGTAGAGGTGGTGGATCTGGCTTTCGTAGCTTCTTCTCCTTTCGGATCTTCATCTCTGCTATGTTCTCTCTCCTTTTCATTGCTACCCTCTCAGTTCTCTTCACAACAAATCCCTCTACACAACAACATGATGTAAGCAATTCCTCTGTTTCTATGCATTTTCATTGGTTTGTTTTATGTTATTGTTGGAAAAGATTTGATTTTGATTGAAACCCATTATCAAGTTTGTTAATTTGGAATGACCCATTATTCTAGATTCATTTTAAAGCATAACCCACTTGTTAATTTGAAAATAGACTCATTTTAGTCTCTAGTGTTTTTTCTACCTTTCCCAAAAATTTCAAATGAGGGTCAAATTACTCCCTATCAGTGTTGTAAAACATGCTAAAAAGGACTAATTTGATCCATATTTAAAATTTCTCGGACCATTTTGGGTTTTCTATATTTGAGGGACTAAATTGGTAAGATCGAAAAAACATGACAGACTAGAATGAGTATTTACTTTTGAAATTATTTAGTGATTTAGATTTTTGTTTGGTTACAGGCTCTTCCCATAACTGGTAATGCATATGTGCATAGAACCTTTTTGGCATTGAAATCTGACCCTCTTAGAACCAGAGTGGATTTGATAAACCAGCAAGCTAAGGATCACATTACACTAGTCAATGTCTATGCTGCTTATGCTAGGAAGCTCAAGCTTGACAGTTCTAGGCAATTGAAGATGTTTGATGAATTGGCGCGCAATTTTTCGGATATTTCTGTGAAGCCAAACTATCAATCGTCATTGTTTGATTCGGATGGTCCGATTGATGAGGATTTGCTGAGGCAGTTTGAGAAGGAGGTTAAGGATAGAGTGAAAAACGCTAGGATGATGATTGTTGAGGCGAAAGAGAATTACGATAACCAGTTGAAGATTCAGAAGTTGAAGGATACAATATTTGCAGTTAATGAGTCGCTTTTGAAGGCGAAGAAGAACGGGGCATTGGCGAGCTTGATTTCTGCTAAATCGGTTCCCAAGAGCTTGCATTGTTTGGGAATGAGGCTAATGGGTGAGAAAATTTCATATCCGGATAAATATAGGGATGATGAACCTAAGCCTGAGTTTGAAGATCCTAGTTTGTACCACTATGCAATATTTTCGGATAACGTGATAGCTGTGTCTGTTGTGGTGAGATCTGTTGTGAAGAATGCGGCGGAGCCATGGAAGCATGTTTTTCACGTAGTTACGAATAGGATGAATGTTGCAGCAATGAAGGTTTGGTTTAAGATGAGGCCAGTTGAAGGGGGTGCATTTTTAGAGGTTAAGGCAGTAGAAGAATTCACATTCTTAAATTCATCATATGTGCCGGTGTTGAGGCAACTTGAATCGGCTAAAATGCATAAGCTTTACTTAGGCAATCAAGCTGAAAATACCACAAATGATGCACATAGCATGAAATTTAGAAACCCTACACACCTGTCCATGCTGGATCACCTTCGCTTTTATTTGCCAGAGATGTACCCTAAATTGAATAAGATTCTATTTTTGGATGACGATGTTGTGGTTCAAAAAGACTTGACAGGTTTGTGGAAGATTGATTTGGATGGGAAGGTGAACGGTGCGGTTGAGACCTGCTTCGGCTCTTTCCACCGATATGCTCAGTACTTGAATTTCTCTCATCCTTTAATCAAGGAGAGCTTCAATCCAAAAGCTTGTGCTTGGGCCTTCGGTATGAATATATTTAACCTTGATGCTTGGAGGTATGAAAAATCCACAGATCAGTACCATTACTGGCAGAACATGGTAAGTTTCTTCTGCTCGAAGTTATAACTCTTTACTTCTCTAGTTGCTAACTATTAAGTTCTCTATTGTGGAAACGACTAAATTCATTTTTTTCGTATCGTTTTTGTTATCAGAATGAAGACCAATCTTTGTGGAAAAAAGGGACTGTCGCACCCGGTTTGATCACCTTCTACTCCACAACCATGTCATTGGACAAATCCTGGCATGTGCTTGGACTAGGATACAATCCAAGTATTAGCATGGATGAGATTAACAATGCGGCTGTCATTCATTACAGCGGAAACATGAAACCTTGGCTCGATATTGCTTTGAATCAATACAAAAATCTCTGGACCAAATATGTAGACAATGATATGGAATTTGTGCAGATGTGCAATTTCGGCCTGTAGTTGAGATCAACAGTGTTCTGTTATAGTCACATGCATGATGAGATCACTTTCCCTTTGTGATTTATCAAATCCTTTCGGAATTGAAGATCTTAAGTTAAACATAGCCTTTAACGGAGAATTTCTGTGTCGTCGTCGCCGCGTTCCTTCTACAATGGCAATGGCATCTGTGATTTTCTTTGTTGATAGTTTTCAGATGCTAGGAAATAGTTTTGATAAATTAAATTGCAAATGTACACCAATTAGTGTTTTCTTTTTTTGTTATGTTGGTGCATATTTTACATGTATACATTTGTTATAGTAATGTCATGACTATGATTAATGAGAAGACATCACTGTGTACTTTTCAATTCAATATATACATACTAGTTATTTTGTGTATGTTTTTGGACATGCCTCTTTGTATTTCCATTATTGATGAATTTGCATAGAGAAATTTTTATACGATATTATATCATACACTATTCATTTTTTATCATTAATGACTTTTAAATAAAAGTAATGTAAATGAATGGTGAATGAAGGTTTGATCATTATGTAGTCGATCTCACTTATTGAAATAAATGTTTGATTTTTTTGTACTACCAAAGATATCTCCTTAGAACAATAATTGTTTCACACATGATTACATTTCTAATAATGTAAAATGGAAGAATATATATATGTTTTGTAGATGTAGATTAGAGTAATATTGATTAGATAAAAAAAAGTTGTTTTGATAAAAAATAATGAGGCGAGGAAATGGAAAATAATCTTTATTATTTTTTCACATCACTAGTAGGTGATGGAAAAATTATATTGAGGGTGCATTGTCCATAGTGAAAGGTGGAAACTGAATTATATAACACTCATGGCTTATCTCCCATTAGACCCTTACCATAAGTTAGTTGTAAATTTTTTAAATAACCCTAAATATTTTTTTACCCATAAAAAAACATACACAAATAAAAAAGTAGCATGCATGAGGTTAACGCTTTGAGAAGTTAGATGTATGCCACCAAAGTTTTAAATTTAGGTCGTAATCGTTATAAATGCCGATATGTCAAGGTTTCGGGAGTTGTTGAAACCATATGGTAATTATGTTCATATCGACCACAATTACCCCTAATTGTCCCAAATGTTAAGGTTTTCGAAGTTTCTGAAATCGTTATTTAAAACCTTGTATGTAGCCTTATCCTCGAAAGTGAAAATATTGTTTTCAAGATTTGAACTTGTAATCTTCAAGTCACAAGACAAGAAACTTTATCGTTACATGAAGAGATCGCCTTCACTACAACAGATTTTGTATTTAGTGGAGGTTTTTCATGCGATTAGCGGAGGATTTTAACCTCCACCATATAACTAGTGGAGTTTTCAAAAACCTCCATATTTATGACTGCTAAAAGCGTTTTGCGGAGGTTTTAGAAAACCTTTAGTATCTATACATTTATAGCGGTTTATTTGTGGAGGTTTTTAACCTCCACTATTTGTGGAGGTTTTTAACCTTTACTATTTGAGAAGGTCTTTATAATGTTTACCATGGAGGCTTTAAACCTCCACTATTTGAGAAGGTTAATTGTGGCGATTTTCAACCTCTACAGTTCGAAATAACATAATACCCGCTGGAAGAAGTAACTATTATATGTTTCTAGAGGATTTCAACCTCAATTTAATTTCATAATTTTCACAACTTTAATCTCATTAATTTGTAATTACTATTTAAATATACAATACTAAATATAAATGTTCTTATCAATAATAAAATTTCAATGCGAATAACCAAGGTAGCGTAAAATAAAATACAAAAAATCACAAAAAACTAAAATACATAAAGAGTCATAATTCATCATTCATTATAAATCTAAATATACTGTAAAATCACAAAAAAACTAAAATTAGTCACTAAGATACTTTTAAAATAAAATACATAACAAATATCCTAAATGTTAATGGCTCTAAGTGATTCTCTTACACCTAAAGGTGTATTAGACATACTTCATCATCGTTTGCGTGAAATAATAAAATAAAAACATTTACTAGAACAATAAAAAAATATTGATAATTACCGCATTATTATATATAGTAACTAAGCATGTACAAATTAACAAGAACATGTAAACTCACAATGACAAGGATGAATATATAAAAAATAGTGAATTGCTTCATGTAATATAACAAAAAGAAAAAAAGAAAAACATTTTGTAGTAGAAAGTGGATGAAATTAATTACCCTTCCATAGAGGCTTTGAGGATCTGTTATGATTGTTGAGTAAGTAATGTTATCTGGCTGAGTCCCTTCATCAATCTTTTGGTGTGCAAGTTCTTCAATCCTCCCAAACCTCAAACCCTTCCTTGTGACATTGTAGAATATGGTTTCCATAGTTGAGCAACCTCGAGAAACCCTAGTTTAGCCTTAGTGTTAACATTTAACCCTGAGAAACCCCTTAGGGCACAATCCAATTTGTGAAGACAATCACTCAGCTACTATCTCTTCAGTTACAATCCAAGGCGGCAAAGAGAATCCGCGATATGACTGTAAACCTCCACAAAATACAAAATTTAGTGTAGTGCCTAAAAAGGTGGACTTTACAAATATAAGTGTATGTAGTCTTACTATCACAAACGAATAAATTGTTTCCCTGATTTGAATTCATTAACTTAAGTCACAAGCTTTCTAAGCAACCTTAGGTTGAGACTTATCCTAAAAAAACATATAGACAAATACAATATGAAATTTAATTTTGTATTAACAAAAGTGAAATTCTGATCCTGCATGGACATGATACAACAAGGAATTCAAATCTACTTAGCTGTTTACAAAATACCTATGGGTTGGGTGAGGAGAATGAAAATGAGTTTTGGGTGTTGAAGTGAAGAATTGCAAGTTTAAGAAGGTTATGTTGTATTATGTGTACAAATAATGCATGCTTTAATTTGATTGTTGACTTAGTTTTATAATTTCAATATTAAGAACATATATAAAGCTTCAATAAAGATTAAAAATTATAAAAAGAAATTCAAAGTATAATTCATTAATTAATGAATTAACTAAGAACTACATCAAAATCTTCTCTTTGTTGGAACAACAAGACTAAAAGAATTATTCACTAAGACTCCTAAGAAGTAGTACCACACAAACAAAATACACCAAAAAAATTAAACAAAAAGAGCATCTAACACAATGCCCTAATAAATATGATTAAGAAAAAAATAGATTAAAAGTTGATGGATCATGATTCAACCAGCTTATTTCATTTGTTCATTCCAGTTGCATTCTTCATTGAATCAGCAGCTCCTTGAGCCTTTTCCTTGATTTGTTGACCAGACTGCACAAAATAAAATAAAAGCATATATACTCCATTCATATTCATTATATAATACTAACAAGATGTTGGTCTAGTGGTGTAAGGCTGCATTGGATCTCCAAGGTCAAGGGTTCGATTATTGGGAGTGACATTTGTTTTGAGGGACAACTAGGAACCTCGAATGAGATTTATTCCTTACCCAAAAAGGTAAGGGGTACCCTTGGTAGTACCAAAAAATATCCATTGTATAATTGAAATTTGATATTTAAATTTAGGCTATAATGTGCAAGTGACATCAACTTTTCCCATCTTAAATGTGTCACATTCACATCGAGTTCGGATATTCTCCAGTATTGCAGTTACAAACAACATGAGAAAACATAAACTTATAGCATTTTTATCCTTTACATAGAATGATATAACAGTTTTAAATAACAACTTGACTCTCTAGTACCGCCGAGAATTGTTTTTCATTTGCATCTATTTACACCATTAATCCATTTCAAACTATAAATGTTAATAACTTAAAAAAGTGGAACCTCTTGCATGGATTCTTTAGCAGATTGAGCAGCATTGCTAGCCATGTCCATCATGTTGCTAGCTTTTTCCTGCAATATCACAAAATCTTGTAAGATCCTATTCATTTCCTGTGTAATTATTTATTCATCAATAAATCATTTAAGTACTAATTAGATACTTGTAAATAATCAGAAAATGAAGAGGATATAAACTCATCCATAAGTTTTAAAATTGAATGCATGTAGAGAATAGTGTTTTAAATTGTAGTTAATACGATCGTATTTTTGTAGTTTTAGAGTTTCCATAATGATACAGTGATCGCAACAATTACGGCCACAGGTATATATTCCCACAATTATGGTAAGCACAACGTAATCGCGATATAAAGCACGAATTAAAATAGTAATAGAGAATAAAGTACAAGAACCTGAGCTTGGCCCTTGGCTTGTCCAGCATTGTAGCTAGCATTTTGAGAGTCCATATTCTTTGAAATTGTTATAAATTAATTAACTGAGTATTGGAGTGAAATTGTTTGTGTTTTTCAGATGCACATTTCTTACTATATGTTGTACCTTATATATAGAGTTCCTAAAGCAATGTAGTATTTTGAAGGTATTGTTGTTCTCACATTTTGGCCACACAAATTGCAAAACACATTTTACTCATTCACTTGTTTTTTTCAAAAGGTACACATGTCCTGCCATTTTTGGAAAGTGGATTCAGTCAGCACTTATATTGGTTGCATGTATCTTCCAATTATTATGTTATTATTATTGGTTACCAACATGAAAATTTTCATTCATAGAAAAGGTGTCTAAATATGCATTACATAATGTAAGATAATAAAAATAATATTTAAACATTTTTACTCCTCAAAAGATAAAATAATTTTAATCCAAATCCTCTTAAAAAACACATTTTTGTCTCTTCAAATATGAAAATCTAACAAGTTTTACTTACATATATCAACATTTTCAATCTAATTATATCAATTATCAGTAGGGGGAACCCAAAAATAGTCAATATAGATTTCCCTCACTTTTGATCGGATTGATAACAAAAATTATTTTAAGTATTTAAAAAGAAATATATGCATCGACAATGTACGAATTTTATATATAGTATCACCAATATAAATATTATAGGTTTTTGAAGTATTGGGCTGGGAGTTTAGCACTTTGTTATAAAATATGACAAGTTCCAATGTACCTTTTCATAATTGCTGCATAAAACCAAAGCCCATGGCAGAAGATGTAGACACTAGAACTAGATAGATAGATATACCTCGTCAGAAACAAAGAAGCACGTTTTATGTCTTTCATTTTTCTCTTCCAACACTCACTCACTCAGACCAAACACAAAATTCTATTTTTTTTGTTCTACATATGATATTAAGATAAGGTAATAAATACCCATTTTCTTAATCTTCATATTACACCATATTATGTTTTAAAGATTAAAACTTTTTTGTGAGATAATGCACATTATTGGGTATATAGCTTTGATTGTGGAATAGGGCATAGGCATGGCTTGTTTTTCATTCCTTTGTTGTACTGGGTCAATTATGAACCCAAAAAGTTTAGGACTTTATATGCCACAAAGAAGATATTTTGGGTTATATGGATATGGAGGTTTATGCACTACATCATTTGATTTTCATTCTCTGGGGTTTAAGTTTTATCAATGTTATACATCCCAACAAGGGTTTGTTTTGTGGAATGATAAGTTTGAGTATTCTGAAAGAAAAAGTAGTTTCAAGTATCCTTATTGTTGTTTTTCCAGTAACAATAAAATTGAGTAATAGAAACATTATGGTAAAGAGGAAAGTAATAGGTTGAAGAAGAGGTTTTCGTTGAGATTGCGCCAGAGGATACGGTTATTAGCTCACAAAATGAAAGTAAGTTATTCCCTTGGATATCATCATTTTTTTTTTTTTTTATCGGCAATTGTTAGTACGTTAGTTGTTAGTATGTTAGTATTTTGGCGTGGGTGAGACTCGACCCACAACCTCCTGCACCCCATTCCTTACGACCACCCATTCCTTGGATACCATCATTGATGGGAAGAAGTGATAGGAGATAAGATGATCCACAAGGACCATTAGGGTATCAATCATTGAGCTCATGAATGAGTTTTGCATGTTAAATGTACTCATAGTTAACCTCATATTTTGTATCCTTTAATTTTATTAATCTCCTTCTATGGAACAAATTTTGATTTCCCTTAATGTAGTGTGATGTTCATGATAGTTGATGTTTATGAGGTATGAACCAAGCACTTGCTCTACAAATCACTACAAGTTCCTCACAAGGAAGAACATAAACAAGAAATGTCAATTAGTATGCAGCATTGATACTTCAAAATGGTTGTCGTGTTGGGCATATGATACTTTTCAGGTACTCTTCGTCTATATATTTTCAATTATTTTACGAATCTCTTCTATAGAGTGAGTTTGACACAATAGTAAGGTTGTTGTTTAATGACTATGAGGTCACGAGTTCAAATCCTGGAAACACTCTCTCCATTTGTGGAGGTAAGATTGTGTACATCTGTCCTCCCCAAACCCCACTAAGTAGGAACCTCATGCCATATTCATGTTTCATATTTGTATCCCAGCTTCCTAGCTCATCTATAGCCATACATTCTATACCCATAGGAAGCATTGAATAAGTTCTCTCCTACACCATGCACCAAGGCAATTAATGCCTTTTGGCAAGGAATACATCATCACTCCACTAGTAGTACATAGTGGCCTCCTTGGATGTTGCTTTTGCTTTCCACTTCTTTTGCATTCCATATAAGAATATGGAGACTAGGGTATGTTCACGAGTTAAATTTTGGAGGTTTTGAGATCCATGAAATACACTAATGATATGACTCTAAAGTCTTTCGTTTCTTCCCTAACACCTCGACCACCAACAACCCTTTACTTTTTCCTTGGTTCTGGCCGCTACTACTAAAAAATATTGCAACATATCTAAAATTGTTTCCAGCAACTTAAGAAAAAGCAATCACAAGCTATAGTAGCTTATTTTGGTCTAAATAATTGCACAATACACAAAGGAGGAGGTTGAATAGTATTGTAATATTTGTTGTATGACAAATATCACCACAGGCATAGGATTCTTGTATATAAATTAATTCTAATTCATTGTATTATTAAAGTGTTGAGAGAAAAAAAAAAGCAAATTTGTAAAGTTGATTAAAACCTTAGTAGTCACATAGTCCACTAATTTCTTGAAGCCTAGCTAAATAAAAAGGTGCTTACTTTTTCTTATTGGTAATCCCATCGGTATTTCTACTTTCACTAACTATATATTATTAAAATACAAGGTAACCGACCAATAAGATGTTGGTCTACTGATATAAGACCATACTAAATTTCTATAATAACCAAAATGTTACGAGTTTAATGTCTGAAACAATATTTATTGGGAGAGGTAACCAACGTATATAGAAAGAGATACAAGTCACCATTCAACAATTAATACTAACTGGTCTCTATATATATATATTTATTGAGGAATGATATATTTTAAAACATGTTGAAATTGCATTCTTCTCGCTAAATAAGTAGTGTTATTTTTTTAAGCTAACAGAGGCTAGCATAGAAAGAAGAATAGAAAGTGGACAATAAAACTAAAGCAAAAGCAGGTTTTTTTCAGCTTTAATTTCTCTTTTAAAACGATGAGCAGCACAATCATTATGAAAGTATTTTTATTTCTACTCATTATATATGATAAGATAAATGCTCTTTATGCTTTACTTATTTGTAATATATCATATAAAGGAAGTTATATAAGATAGAATCTGCTACATGATCGAAATACTATAATATTTTACTAGAATAATGCATGTCATAATATGAGAAGATAAATCAACTCATCCGGCTAACAAAATAAGGAGATGTGTCATATTTAATTATTTTTTATAAAAATATTTCTAAAATAAAACAAAACAATATGCATGTCATATTTTTATTGACCGAAGAAGACAAATTATCTCATGGTGTAAGTATTCTCTTTTATCATATATATATATATATTACTTAAAAAATTATAAACTTAGTACAAATTTTATATGATATATGGTTCACTTGATAAATTAGTTAATTGATTAAAACAAATAATAAATATAAAATGATACAAGTCAGTCATTTCGAAGTTATAAAATATCTCAAACTATTTATTAAATGTACATTTATAATTCCATAATTTTGTTGAATATGTTAATTACAAATGTTAACAAATAACTTATTTTATCAAATAAATCAATCAGTTAGTTTATAATTTCTGGTGTTACCATATATACTCTTACTTCATGAGTATGGGTGAAATTTGTAGGAAACTATGTAAAAATGTTTGTAAATGTGAATTATTGTCCTAAATAATATATAAATAGATTATTCAAATAACAAAACTTATTAAAAACATAAATGTCACTATTAATAATTTGGAGTGTAAAAATATGGTTTAGTTCGATTTAAGAGGATATAAAAATTTGAAACGAATAAAATAATTTGGTTTTGTTTAGTTTGATTTCTATTCTCTCATAATACAAAAGCCAATTCAAATCCAACTGAATCACCCTATGTTTTAGTTTTTTTTTTTATTGTTTTCTTTCCTATATACCAAAAAAATCCAATTGAATCAAATATATGAGTCGTTCTATACTTCTATTTGGTACGTCCAATTACTTAATTTCAAGGAAAATGAAAAAATTGAAAAATATTAATTTTTTTTACAAAAATCCAAAAACTTATATTGCTGTACTTTTAAAAAGGACAAAATTTAGGTGAAGTACATTAAATACAAATGTTACTAGTAATCAACTATAAATAAATATGTGTAATATTTTGTCTCACTTTAACATTGTTAAGTGTAACTATTATTCTTATTAATTCTCGGTCTCACTTTCACTATAACTTTTTCATTAAATTTCAATTAGCATTCATCTTCTCATTTCTTCTACTAGTTTTCCTTCTCATATATATCTAGTGTTTTTTCTCTTTATTGTATTTGCACATGGTAGTTCCATTTTGCTTCCTTTTTATTATTATTATTCTGGTTTTATTTATAAGGAGTTGCTAATGCATTTTGAACATGGTGTGCATAATGAGGTAAAGAAACAAAACAACACTAAAAATGAGGTAAAGTAAAATGAATAAAGATGAAAAGATAGTGACTAGAAAGAAAAAATCATGAGAAGAAAAACTCATAAAAGAAGGAAATAGTTGGTAATGAATGAAACGTGTAAATTTGTACATAAGGGATTGCGCTTAAGTTTTGTCCAATTAAAAAAAGCATAAATTAATTCTTTTAAAATATATTACATCAACTAGATTTTATTCTTAGTTTTTTTCACTGTTTCATACCGGTCGGTTGAATCGGTAAACCGATCTCAATACCAGTATGGTACAATAATTATATCAGTCATACAATCATATCAGTCAAAACTGGCTAAAATCAGTCAAAATTGATCATACCAGTCAAAACTGATCATACCAATTAAAATTATTGATACCAGCCGTTTTTATTTAAAATTAATTTTTAATATAAATAAGAAAATATTGGTTTTTTATATATATATATATTTATCTAATTTTGCTCGTCTATGGTTTAATTAGTGAACTACCAGTTGTACCACTATATCACGTATCCAATAACACTTTCTAATCGACTAAAAAAAGTCTATACAAGCTCTGTTTGAACTGTTTCAGAAATTATAAAATCATGAAGTGGACAATATTAAAAATGTAATGAAACCATTAAGAGTGGAGGATAATTACTAAAGAAGTAAATGATACAAGGATAATATAATTATTAGTGCATATATTTTTTCTATTAAACCAAATCATGTCATAATTTTTGCTTCATTTCAGTAGCATTTCTATTTGGATAATAATCACAACCAATAAAATTTTGACAAAATATTAAAAATTAAATTTTAATTGAAATTTAATCCTAAATAATAGTACCAAAAAAACATAAACATTGTCTTGAAATACATATAAATGGGTGAACATTTGCGATCCTTAAACAATGTGTCACTCCATGTACCACTGCTTGTAATTGGTCAGAAAAATAATTAACTATTAAAATTTTAATTTAAATATATTTTTTTCAACTAATTACAAGCAATAGCACATAAAGTATCACGCTTTGTGGTACAACAGATGTGATGCCCATATAAATACGTCTCCACTTAAGTTTTTGTTGGTACATAAAAATTAAAACTTTACATCTTCTTCAACTTTAATCTGACTTCTCATATCCATAACTTCATGCATAAGGAACTGAAAGTGATAAATCTAGCATTGGTTTCACTTTGAGTTATTACCCTTTAGAAAAACATGTATGTAACTAGGCCTTTATCCATGTACAGAAAATGTCCTAGTACACTTGAAGTTCCACCACCAGATGCACCATATTCTGGTTATCTAGTTATAACTGATGAAGAAGCAGAATCACAAGACTCATTTTGTTGGAATATATTCAGGTATAAGAAACTTAAGAAATTCCCTTTTCCACAAGATAAGTTCTTCACTATTACTCATCAATCAGAATATCAACAAGTTTCATCTACCAAAGTTTGGTTTCTACCTGTGCCTGATCACCCTTTATCTTCTAACCGGTACTATGTTATTAGAGCCAGAGGTACACATAAAGGGTATGTTTGTTATATTTGTAGACCGTAATATTTATGCACCGACACTTTATACACTATCATTACATTATCCACCTCTCGTTTGAATGATGATATAGTAACGGTGTAAAAAACTATTACATTGTCAATGTTTTTTCTCATATTTGTATGCAATATATTCTTGTTTTTTAAGAGGTTCTTGAGTATTACATGTATTGTGCCACTAAAAATGTAACATGTGATGCTCAATAATCATAGGACTAACTATAAATGATTATTGAATTAGATTTGGATTATCACAAAACTGTTTATTTGTGCGTTTTCTTAATGTTTTTGTGGATATAGAGTCATAAATATTAAGTGTCTTTACGACAATCTATACTTCCTGAATCAATAAGATATTAGTCCAATAGGGTCAGAATTCCTAGATAAATTAAAATGTCAGGTTTGATTCTTAGGAGGTAGTCATGTATCTCGAAGGGATATATTTGGTTATACTAAGAAAAATTTGGAGTGAGAATTTTTGGAATTCGATATCTATGCATGGCCTCGAACATCATTAACCTCAATAAATATTGTATTTGAATAAATATACTTTAACTCTATCCAAAAACTAGCTCAAGGAATTAGAGTTGTGTAAGCCATTACAAACCTAGATGCAACCATAACAGTTATTTGTCCATAATTTATGAAAAAAGTTGTATAAGCACTAAGTAGCATAACTTCTGGTCTTTGAATTTCAGATAACATGTAATCTAATATGAGTTTATTTTTAGTGACAATGTTGAAACTGTTCTGATTTTGTAGGAAAACATACAAATGCTCAAGAGAAGGAGACATTATCAATTGCTGCTTTAGTAACATCTTGAGTGACAAAGATCCAAAACCATTCAATCTCAAAGACTTGTACCAAATTTTCAAGATTCATACCCACCAAAGTGGTGGATTTTTCTCTAAGTCCATTGCTCCTGATGGCATCCCTCCAACATTCCTAAGGAAAAAAGGATGGCGAATTCGAATTTCGGGCTCATACAAATCATGCAAACTAAGTGAAGCTCTAGGTGTTGATGCATCTCTTAGAGATAAGCTACCAAATTTTAATTTCCCTATCTCTAGAAAACGTTCACCACCCATAATTGTAGGAAAATGGTATTGTCCATTCATATTTATAAGGGAACAAAAGAGAGTTAAGCAACAAATGAACAAGTCCATGTTTTATAGCATGACACTTGAACAAAGATGGGAAGAGATTTACACATGTAGCAATGATAAAAGTGAAAAAGATGTTGTTGTGAATGTGAATGCATGTGTAGAAAGAGAGGTTGTTATGGTTTCTGGCATAGAAGCTATAAGGAATAGAAGAGTTGATGCTAATGGATTCTTTTACTTCAAAGCTTGTAATGCATATAATAGGAAAAGGGTAAGTGTTGGTTTAAGTTCAGCAATTGTTGAGAATATGAGATGGGTTCAAGAAGAAGGAGGTTGGGCTTATGGGCATGGGAGAGAAAAGATGGTGAGAGTGAGAGAAGAGGTTAAAAGTGAAAATGAGTGGCAAAGATTTGGTTTTTATGTGTTGGTGGAGAGTTTCTGTTTGAGAACATTGGATGGGAAATTATTGTTGAGATATGACTTTAGGCATACACATAAGGTTAAATGCAAATGGGAGTAGGGATTATTAGAACTCAATCCTCTAATACCGGAGAGGATCTGAACCCGGACATGATCACGTAGTAATGATTCATCAACCAGACTTAGATTCTTGTCTTCTTAGAAAACAAGGACACAATGGTGATAGAACAGATCATGTTCAAGTAAAGGTA
Source organism: Lupinus angustifolius (assembly GCF_001865875.1). Lineage (NCBI taxonomy): Eukaryota > Viridiplantae > Streptophyta > Magnoliopsida > Fabales > Fabaceae > Lupinus > Lupinus angustifolius. The sequence continues at coordinate 1,919,930 of NC_032013.1, forward strand.
GTGACAATGTGCTTCACAATTTAGCTTTATAAACAGTTCCATTTTCTTATGTTCTACTGATGTGGCTTTAATTTCAAGTTGTGTAGCTGTTGTTGTAAATAAGAATGTTTGTAGCTCTTCTATGCATTTGGAAAAACATTGGCTGATTCTGAACAGACACTTTGAGAATACCCCACCTTTATTATTAGGATTTAATATGTATATGTCGGTCGATAAGTGTTTTTTACATTGTCAGTATATCATCCACCATTAATTTGTATTACTTTTGTTTGAGAATCAATGATAGTTAACGAATCAATTATGGATTTAAAAGCAAAGTAGGAAAAATGAAGTTAAGGTAAATGGAAGATGCCCAAGACTTATGTGATGGAACCAAATTTGTGAGGCATAAGGTTGAATTTTAGATTGATGAGAAGTATGTTACAACTTTTGACTAGTTCCACTAGAAGATTGTATCTCAAAGTAGGACAACACTTATAGTTTCTTAGTAACTACAATCGCTATGATATTACAATATTCTAAAAGACATCATGAGAAGGAGAAAATTTCAAAACATAATTAAGGTTCTTAGTAATTTTATTCATAGATAGGAAGTTAGATAAAAGTTTTGACATGAAGGACCTTTTGAAATTTATTTGTGTAATTATGTGGATAGATTGGAGATTAGATAAAAGTTTTTGAACATCAAAGACATTTTGAAAATTTGTTGAACAATTGATGTATGAGATCTATCAGGTATAGTTAAATGGTATGTACTAAAAAAGTTATGATATGATGAAAAGTGAGAAGATCGAAAGGTCATGTGATTAATTGCACCAGAATCTAAAATCGCAAGCATTAGAAGATAAAGAGTATAAATTTTTATCATTCATTACTAGAGAGAAGAGTTAGGAAACTTAGTAAGAAAATCCATAAACAATATGCTCATGTGTGTGGTTTGATGAAGACAATGCGACAATTAAAGAAAACAAAGTGAAAAAAACACATATGAAGCCACGAAAAGACATTATGATATGTTCTATAGGTCTATCTTAGATTTTATGTTTTTATTACTGTGTTTTATTTGCATTTTATATTTTTAGGTCTAAGATGTAATGGAGTATAATCCTTTACATTTATATCTCATATAATCATATATCATTGAACTTCAAAATTATGATACATCTTTTAAAAATGATTTATATTAAGATGAATGAGTAAAATTGGCTATTTCTCTTTTGGATAATAAATTAAACATCATTATGGAGGTTGAATCGACTATATAATCAATTCAATAGGATGAGATTTTATGTTATTCCATGATAAATGTTTCAAACGACTAAGACGATAGATAGTCATACATCACTCAGAGAACAAATTACTAATCCTCTAGGTGCCTACCATCCTTGGATTTTTGTTAGGTGTTAGGTGAGAGTAGAAATATATTTCTCCCCGTGAATGAAATATCCTAGATACCTGAGATATCTAAGATGTCTCAGGTCTCATAAACTCCAAACCGAGTTATGTTAGACCACATGTCAGTTAATCTACACTCTTGGTAGTAGTTAAAAGTGAGAAATTGGAGTACATGATCAAATTTAAAGATGGGAAAATGGGCATTGCCCGCGGGTGCGCCCGCATAGTTCACATTTTTGTGTGGACAAGACATACAAATTTTGTATTAAACATTTTTTTTGGTATTACCAAAAGTATCATTTTACCTTTTTTTTGGATTGTGAATGCCCTCTCAACAAATATAATTCCCAGGAATTGAATTATTGACATTAAGAATTCAGTGGGACTTTACCACATTAGATCAATGACTTCTGACAAGTACAAAAATGACCTACAATCTAGTTGGAAAAATTTAAAAGCCTAAGCCTATATATGTAATATGTCACACATTGGCGGTGGTTGAACTTAGCAACGGATATATTATATGAATTAATAAATTGATTTATGTGCCACGTCACTAATATAATAATTGTGATAAAACAAGATACATATATCACGAGACATTTCACCCTGATTTTAATTTAATTGAAATTGAACCGAAACACAAAACCCCAACTCTCTCTCTCTCTCTCTGAACCGAAACACAGAGATCAATAACAATGGAAGCGATTCTCATTGATTGCGTTCAGAAGAGTCTTCGTCATTTCATGTATTCCAATGCTATCTTCATTTCTCACCGTCTCTGCGCTCAGTTCCCTTCTGAGGTAAAATTTCCTTCAATCTGTGTTTGAGAAAAACCTAAACGGAAAATTTAGTTAATTAATTTAATGTATAGAAGCTGTTGAAACTTTAATGATTATGTTTCTTACTATGATCTCGCTTTGTTTCTTATGCATCCAGATCGATAGCGTTGGGTTAGGTTAGGTTAGGTTATTATCATTGCATTGATATTTGATTCAGTTACTCTTTGGTAGTTTCTAGAGTGTTAGTGATTTGAGGAGATTTCAATTTGAGTTTTGTTAAGTTTACCTAATTCGAGTTACAAGGAGTTCAGTTCCGCTTAAATTATAGATTATTTTCATCCTTGACAAAATTTGAAGTTACCTGAGGAGTAACATGATACTGAATTTTTTTGTGGGCGATGTTTGCTAGTTGTTATAGTTTCAATGGTTGTTTGGTCATACATGAAGCTGTGCTTGCAATGTTTTTAGTTTTAGGATTGGATGATATTTTCAATGATATTTGCTGATTAGTAATTATAATTGTAGTTCTCTTTTGACCAAAAACTAATTTAGTAATGTGAATGACAGTGGTTAGTGATGCCCTTCAGGAGTCAGGTTGGTCTGGTTCACGAAAAAAGTTCATAACATGTAGATATGGTTGTGTTGTTTTGATTTTTCAAAAAAAGTTGGTAATCTGAACCATGGCATCATTCAACTGGGGAATAAACACACACAAAAAGCTGAGATTCATTCTATAATGAAATGTCAATTATAAAAAACCGCTAGCGTGAAGCTTAAATTTCTCTCGAAGAATGTATTATGCATGGCAATATGCCTAGAGGTCCACTCTTTTTGAATTCCATGTCTCCTTATTTCTTTCTAAGGTTCATGTATTTGGATGTGACTATGATACATGCATTGGAATGTGCCTTAACTTAGAATTTGCATCCTTATAACTTAGGAAAGGATGGATGTGGTACAAAACAGACAAGGAAAATGAATTTGTTTAAAAATTATAGAGTGCAACACGTCTATGATACAGATTGTATATTAATTTAAGATTATTGTAAAAGTACAAATCTTCAACTGGTAAAGAGAAATAATGTTTTAAAAGTTAGAACGGGTCATTGTGAACATAATAAGATGCTAAACAACTATCTATTTACTGTGACCTTTCCATCTATAATGGTATAAAAACACAATAAAAGTAAACATTGTAAAATACAGATATGAGTACTTAAAATGGTTCAGAAGAGTCTTGAAGTATTCGATATAGATACTTGTCTGACATGGACACAACTATTTTTAGGTGTCTGTGCTTCATATTTAAAACTCTGTCAATTAATACTTCTTGTTCATGAAATTTGTTCTGGCCCTTTCTTTGACTATTTAATAAGTGTCACCTGCTGTTGCTGCAGGACATATTTTACTCCTCCTCTAACAGTCTTTGATGATTGTTTTTTATTTTATACAGGGAAATTTGCAGTTGTTAGCTAGCTGTTACTTGCAGAGTAATCAAGCCTATGCTGCGTACAATGTTTTAAAGGGTATTTTTTTGCAATATTTAGTTATTTATGCCTCAATAAGTTTTTGAGGTGTGATCAGATTATTTTTAAATACCATCATTCATTTTCTGCTTATTCATTTTGCTTTTATTACAAT
>NC_032013.1:1923847-1965228 GCF_001865875.1 Lupinus angustifolius
TGCTGTTATCTTCTAGCAGTGCTTCTCATTATACCTCTTTTGTTATCCTTTCTTCTTTATTGCTTGAAGGAACACAGATGGATCAATCCCGATACTTATTTGCACTATCATGCTTTCAGATGGATCTTCTTAGTGAAGCTGAAGCAGCATTATGTCCTGCTAATGCCGAGGTACAAAGCATACTACAGGATATATTTTAAATTATAAAAATATGTAGGTTGCATTTCTTTTTTCTGTTTTATTCCCTAGTCCACTTTGCCATTGTTAAATGAATATTCGCTCACTCATCACACAATTTCTGTGATGCCCCTCTCTTTTAAGTTGCTTTTTTTGTAATATCTTGTTGGCCCAATAGCTAGGGGAAGGTGAATGATTTCTTTAATTTTGTTGCTTTTCTTATTATATAGGTTCCAAATGGTGCAGCTGGTCATTATTTACTAGGACTCATTTACAGGTAACCGGTCAGTCTTCCCAACGATTATCGTTTAATGATCTGATAACTGATCCGGGCTTAATCACATCATACACACATTTATCATTGAAGTAGACATAAGAGGTGATTTTGTTTGTACCTCTTAGTTTAGCGAACGTGCAAAAAGTTATAGTTTTGACACTCCCAAGAAACATTCCAATTTTGTTATGAAGTCTTTTGGCTTTTGTAAACTGTTATTTTGTTACAAAAGGATGGACAGCTACCCCATGTATCTGTACAAAATTGCATAAGGCATGAAAAATGATTTCAGCTCTTGGATTTTGTAACCAGTTCTACAGAATCTGTATTTTCAGCTAAGCTTAAAATATTTGGATTTATATTGTTCAAATCTTTTGCATAGGATTTTATAGCATAAGGATTGTAGCTAACCTGTCTTTTCTCTATTAGCACATCCCTTTCTCCAAATATTGCGCATAACTGTTTGCTTCTCTCTCTCACAAGCTTGGATGTAATTTGGTGGTTGTAATTTACTTCTTGCTATTTTTATATCTTCATTAGTCTTTCTATATTCTCTTCAAGTATTATTCTGCCTTTTCAGGTACACTGACAAAAGGGAAAGTGCCGTTCATCATTTTAATCAGGCACTATTTATGGATCCTCTAATGTGGGTGGCATATGAAGAGTTGTGCGTATTAGGTCCGTAAATGAGTTCACTTGATTCCCAGAGCTCACTGGCATATTCAATAAACCAATCGGAGAAATCTAGCTGTTTAATTTTAGGGGCTGCTAGCTGTTTTGTTCCATTGTTCATTCCCATTTGGATGAGCTTATTTCTAGCTTTGAGCATATAGGAAAGCTGTTCATAGCAAAGCAAACATGTTAAACCCTGAATTCAAGCACAGGGGTTTATTGTGGTTTGTCCATAACTGGTGACAAATCAAAAGACTAAACAGTAAAGAACCGTATAAAAAACACTGGTTTTTACCAAACTGCTTATGGCTTTACCACTTCTAAATATTAAAATCATCATATTGCTCAAAGGAACGACAGTAAGCTAGGATAACAATGCAAGATGACTTGGTGTCATTAAATGCTCGTTTCATTTTTAAAAAAAATAAGTGAAGTAATATTCTTGTCTTTCATTAATAATTACTTGTTATTGTTATCATTATTATCATTGTACCTTCTCTTAATATTCAGGTGCCGCTGAAGAAGCAACTTCAGTTTATGGTGAAGCAGCTGCTCTTTGCATAAAAAATCAATACATAAATTGCGCAACCTCTCCAAGCCCGAATTCGTCAGCTGAGAATTGTAATCTAGTTGCTGCTAGACATTGTGAGTCTTCAGATGCTAGTCCAAGACAGCTGAGACACATGCAAGGCCTAAAGGATATTGCTGGAAATCATCATGGATCATCTATGTTTGGGGGAGCTGGTGTTCAACTTATTAATAGTGGTCCATCTAACATATCATTTTATGACACCCCATCTCCAATGGCCACACAGGTAAGCGTACATAATTTTATTTTATGCATATGACTATTAATGTTTATAGAAATGTGTGGAAAGTTAAACCGCAAGCTAAGTAATAGTTTTTAAAAAATCTGAATATGGTCAGCAAGATTTAGAAATATATGTGAAGTATCCCCTTTTTTCTTATATGATAATGTGGCTTCCTTGGTCTAGTGGATTTGCTGTTAATTTCCATTTTCTCTTGGAGTGGTTGACATATTCTGCTCTCTTCAACAGATGTCAAGTGTTGCCCCACCCCCTTTGTGTAGGAATGTGCTGCCAAATGGTCCAAATCTGGGTACTCTTAATGCCGACAGTGCTCCCAAGTCGACAGTGAACTCTACTATTCAAGCCCCTCGCAGAAAGTTTGTGGATGAAGGAAAGTTACGGAAGGTTTGTTCGGTTGCTCTACCTCTTTTTGCATCACTAAATAAACATCACGTACCAGGAATTTTCGTTTTATATAGACATTGATTTGATTGAGTGGCTTAATCTAATCTTACATGCCGACTTTGGATACATTTGCTCCGGGCAGCAGTTCAAGTTGTAATTAACATGAAAACTGGTAATCTTCAATCAAGTATATTGAGCAGGAAGAGTCTTTTGTTATTAGGAATGTGAAACTGTATTTGGATACCATTATTGGACATCAATTTTGTTTTCATCTAGTCATGAGTTTTGGGCTACTGAATTTATATTTTGAATTATTGTTGATGTTTTTTTCTTATTTATACGATTGTATATTTGTATTGTGATGGTCCCACACACATTAAAATAGGATATTCTTTGTAAATTGTAGTCATTGTGAATTATATGGTTATTAGGAAATTATTAGTCTAATTCATTTTCTATATGGTGATGTGGTTTAATTAATCACTTACTTTGTTTAGTAACTGAGTAATCTCTAGGAGTTTTTGCATGATTGCAATAATATGTACCTTGGGCTGAATGCTTGACTTTTATAGATTACATGATATTATATTCTCAATTTTCACCATTCCTTTTTCTTTTTAAATATATACTTGTTCCAGATTTCTGGTAGACTGTTCTCTGATTCTGCTCCTCGACGTAGTTCAAGACTGTCTAGTGAAGCAAGTGTAAATGCTAATGCTAATGTTGTGTCTGGGAATGGAACAAGTAACACTTCCAAGTTTCTCGGAGGGTCAAAGCTTAACCCTATGGCATTTCGTGCCATGACAGCTCGTAAGGGACAGTCATGGGCCAATGAAAACATTGATGAAGGTGATGAACATTCATATCTACCATTAATTTATTGTACCAAGTTAGAATTGACTTATAGAAGCGTCACATCATAAATTCTATTGTTTTGGTGCAGTGGTGGTTTATTTACTTCACGTTGCATCCCTGCTGATGGTGCTAGATTTCTTTTCTATTGTCTTCTATGCTATTGCTTTTCTATAGATATTATCCAAAGGGAAATTCAAATAATTGATGTTCTTGATGGTGCCTTTGATTTCTGCTTATTTAAATGGCGATGTTAGTAGTAGAAATGTGAATTTACCACTGAAGGGTTTATGTGTCCATTAGCCATTGTGGTTTACTCTTTTTTCTTGAGGTGATTTTTTCTAAAGTTCTCTTGTTACAATTACTTAATGAGGGTTCATTTATACTTCTTTAGGGATTCGTAATGATGTTCTAGATGATTCTCGTTTAAATGTGACATCACCAACTTCTTGTTCATCTCCGGGCATTGAAGCTAAATCTTATGAACCAGAAGCAGCAAATTTTACAGTTGGTGGGCTGGTGATAAGTGGTTCTAAAGTTGTCTCTGGTGCTTTAGAAATACTGACCCTTTTGAGAGTTCTTGGTGATGGTTATAGACTTGCCTGCTTGTATAGATGCCAGGTATTAATTATTTCTCAAGAAAATCTAGATATCATCTATATTATCTGAATGATCTACTTATTAATGTCTTGTAACTAGGCATTTGAAAAGGGGAGGATGAGGGAAACATTTCCTCAATTGCCTTTTATTTTCTCATATCTGTTTATTGGTGGAATAGGATGCACTGGACACCTATCTGAAACTTCCTCATAATCATTACAATACTGGCTGGGTCCTTTCTCAGGTAATTTTGGTGGCTCAACTTGCATTCTCTAGTCATGAGAATTCTGTGTTGTTTCATTGATTTGGAATATACTACATCCATGCATGTGATGTTACTTTCCAATGTTTTGTTGGCTGTACCTAGGAAAGAGAGAATGCTTTCTCTTGATTGCTGTTACTTTCTTCAATTTTGCAGTTGTTGTACTTCCTTTTATTTCTAGTACTGATATTTATGGTCTCATCCAAAGTTGTCGATGATGTGATTTTCTTGACATCTTATGGATTATTTCACTAAATTAGGTTTCAAATATAGTAGAAGATTTCATATTTACAGTTATGAAATCAGTAGGGTTTCAGTTTAAATATGATTCAAGGTTAGAAGATCAGATGAAAGAGACTTCATATAGATAACAAAAAAGACTTCATATACATGATGACATGAAAACAATGGTTTTATCAGCGAAAAAAGTAGGAAAGTATAACTGTGGAACTCTTAATGGTAAAACATGGTTCATTTACATGCCGTTGTATTCTCTGATTGTTCTTGTGTTAGAAATTCTCACAGTTTCAGCTCACTAACTTTTTAAAATGATATCTGAATATGTTTTTATGCAGGTTGGAAAAGCATACTTTGAATTAGTTGATTATTCAGAAGCTGAACGGGCCTTTAGTCTTGCTCGTCAGATCACCCCTTATTGTTTGGAAGGAATGGATATATATTCAACAGCCCTTTATGTGAGTTAACATTTTGTTTCTTCTCTGCAAAAAGCAAACCTTTTTGTCTTTCTTTCTTCGTTTGTTTCAACTAGTAAAGTCTTTGTCATATTCAACTATCTTTTTGAGTCCTTGTCCTTGGCTCCTAGCCTAAAATTGTTCCTGTAATATGCTTGGAGCTAAGACTTTCTGATACTGCCGATCATTAATGTAAAACATTTCATTGTTTTGTGGTTGCCATCTGCTAGTTAAAGGAGAACCACGAACTTTTGGCAGTAACTTTTTAACGCAATATCTTTGTTTTTCTTTATCTTCCTGCTCCGTAATGCTTCAAATCTGTATCTGCATGTTTACTGCTTAACCAAAAGACCAAGTTATCTCTATTGCAGCATTTACAGGAAGATATGAAGTTAAGTTACCTTGCGCAGGAACTTATATCAACAGATCGCTTAGCTCCTCAGTCTTGGTAGGAATACATTGAACTTTCTTGTGATTATCTTGTTAATAATCATTTTAGTTACTGGCATTTCTTCTCTTGATGTCAAAGTGTGTATGTTCGCTTAAATGCACATTTATTTTTGGACTGTGATACCACTTTGAAGGGATATATGATACATAAGTGTCTCTATCCTTCCTACTTTTATTTTTGTATTACAGTTTCTTGCATAAAATTTGTGTATATTGTCCTACCTGAGATATCGGCTTCTGAAGCCTTTCTATTCATGAATGTCCTTATAGTGATATTATCTTCTACTTAGGCACCAAGGACTGTACTCTAATTAATGAGAGGTTAAGAGTTAAGAATTTTTGTATTTTTTTCTTCAGTTTTGTTGTATTTGCCTATTCTATATTTAATCACTATATTAATGATTTATACTAATTTATCATTTCGTTGAATGCTGTGGCAGGTGTGCCATGGGTAATTGCTACAGCCTGCAGAAAGATCATGAAACTGCACTGAAGAATTTTCAACGAGCTGTTCAACTGAATCCCAGATTTGCATATGCACATACCCTTTGTGGACATGAGTATGAAGACAGACTTATAGTTTATGATGTACATGCTCGTGCAGACACGCATTTTCAGCAACTTCTAATGGTCTTATAATTCATTGCTACTTACAGGTATGTTGCGCTAGAAGATTTTGAGAATGGGATTAAGTGCTACCAGAGTGCACTCAGGTTTGATACAAGGCATTATAATGCCTGGTATGGGCTTGGAATGATATATCTTCGCCAAGAGAAGTTTCAGTTTTCTGAACATCATTTCCGGATGGCTTTCCAAATCAATCCACGATCTTCTGTTATATTGTCTTACCTTGGAACTGCTTTGCATGCCTCACAGGTTTATCTCTTCCCACACTGATTGTAGTAGTACAGACATTAGAACTGCATCTGTCTTCGGCTTGTGTTGTTTGTATCAAGGAGTCTGAAATTATACTTTTATGTATTTGGCAGAGAAGTGAAGAAGCATTGGTCATAATGCAGAAGGCTATTTTAGCCGATAAGAAAAGTCCGCTTCCCTTGTATCAAAAGGCCAATATACTCTTGAGCATGGAAAAATTTGACGAGGCTTTGGAAGTCTTAGAGGAGCTTAAAGAGAGTTCTCCCTGCGAAAGTAGTGTCTATGCTTTGATGGGCAATATCTTCAAGAGACGCAACATGCATGATAAAGCAATGCTTCATTATGGAATTGCTTTGAATTTGAAACCATCTGCAACTGATGCTGCTACCATTAAGGTGATTGATTGACTTACAACACTTATCCTCATGCTCTTTACATGTTAACAATTTTATGGTTAACTAATCTGTCTGTTCTCGAAATTCATTAACATGCTAATAATATATGATTATTATCACTTTTTTTGTGCTATGTGACTGAAAACTTCTGTTTTTTTTAAAGGCTGCCATTGAGAAATTACATGTACCAGATGAGATAGAAGACAACTTATAGCTGCTCTTGCCTGAAGTTCAGAAATGCTAAGTTCATGGCTCCCGAGTCTTTTCCTTCCCTCCCTTACCCTCCAAAAGCCAACTCGCAAACAGACCTTAAGAGCTGGTTCTGCTTGTGCTATCGACTAAATTGTGTATAAAAGCGGTAAAAATGCTTGAGGAGTTAATCATTCATGAAGCCATCACACTCCAGTCTATTTCCTCATCACTAACTTCAGTTTTGTACAACATTCAAATAGGCACATGATGTAACAAAGGTACTAGAAGCTCTCATGCTTGTATGAATAGTTTGTGTCTAGTAAAAGTGCGTGTATTTATAGTTTATTCATTCATTTCTTTGTAAATCATAGCTTTAGTTTGTCATATCTGCAGCCATTAAGGAAGATGTCATTGATAATCTCAAGTGTTGGACTCGTTTGATATTCTCCAACCATGGTTTCAAATCTCATCATACAAATGTACTTGGGTATGGTCTTCAAACTTTGGTTGAAAAAGTATCCAACTTTTATTTCTTTATTCGATAAATTTCAGTTGAGTAGAAGTATCAACTGTTAAAAATGGAATATATACAAATAATTATTTGTTAGGGTAAATTACATTTCGGCCTCGTATGATTTAGGCCCAAAACACATAGCCTTGCTATATTATTATCAAATTTGACATTATTCCTCCTTTGTACTTTCAATGTTGCACCATAATCTCATTTTCCTGCTCTTATCCATTATCTAATAGATTTAGAGATGGATTTGATTTTCTTTTGTCTATCAGAGAGTTGGGCTAGCTTGCTCAGTTGGAGATAATTAAGAAAATTTTGCACCAAAATAATTTGAACAAAAAAAATATAAACATAAAAATGAAATAATTTCAGTAATATATAGTCACCAAAATATCATTCCATCATAGACGAGTAACTTCTGAAATAAAAACTAGTTTTATAAATAATTTAATTCTTTGAAAATAGCCCGGAAACTCCTTTTCTTTTGAAGTTTTGAGTCTCTGATTTCATGCAACTTTTTTATGTAGTCTTTCAGTGATTATGACATACCTTAATTAGTTTAAGATAATAAAAAATTAACAATTACAATTAATATTTGTAATTTCACCATCATATGCTCAAACCCAACCAGAGTCGTTTGACGTGGTGGCGAGTTTGACAATGGTTTCTACAACAAAAGAGGAAATCTGTTAGAACTTTTTTTATTGGTTTGGTTGGAAGTTGGATTTTGGAAGGGGGAAAATGGAAAGGGAAGACTTGTGAGTCATCTCACAAGTGTATTTCATAACTCTTAAGTCTTCCCCTCCGAAATCCAACTTCCAAATAAACCCTAAGTTATTAAGAAATGATTAGCATAGTCATTTGCTACCATCCCGACTCATCATTACCAATGTGATCAAGATTTACAATCACACTCTTCATAGCCACCCAAGAGGCCAAGACTCCTAATACTCAACCACTCTTACCCAACAATCCATAGAAAAAAGAAGAAACAAAAACTCACTTCCAACCACAATCATCATCCCACACCTTTGTTGGTGCTAATAGACACCACCTTTTTTGTTGCATGCAATTGCCTCCTTAACTATCATGGTCCATACCCATCACCTCCATGATTCACTTAAGGTGATTCAAGTTGTGGACTGCATTAAGTGATGTATTACAACATTTTCTAGTAAATTATATCATACCATAATTGTGGTGTGACACCTAATCATAATGATGCAGTGATATTTTAACTGCATTGGATCGTATTTGACTGCATCAACTTCATTAGAACAAATTAAATTTAAAAATATTTTGCAATTGTTGACCAAAATCACAATTGCAAATTAAAATATTGTCCACCACAATCAGTTACCACTTTATTGTGTCACACCATCCCAACCATCATGAAAGGGAGTGATAAATGAGAGAAAAATGAGCAAAGTAGAAGATGAGAAAAGGGGCAGAATCTTTCATTTAAAAAAAACAATGGGGAAGAAAAGAAAGAAAAAACAAAAGGCCCCACTTGTTAAAATAACATCACCCTAAACTTATCAAGCAACAATTCATTAATGGTAGCAATAGAACCTGAGCCAAACCATTTTTGTTGGGTATAATTAAGATGTAATTCACCCTTATGATAAACAATACTATTTTTTGAGATATATAAGAGCAACCACCATTTTTTGTAAGGACTGTTTTTAATAAAATAAATATATTTTTACTTTATTCTCTATTATCACATTCTTATTTTATAAATTTTGTTCTTAAATAAGAAGGAAAAGATAACAGAAAATGTAGATTTGGTTAATAAGGAGGTAGGTTGTGGGACTCAATAAAAATAAAAATAATATTTATCATTGTGAGAGGAAAAAACAGATATTATTCTTATGTCATTGAAAGTTATAATAATTATAAAATAATATGTATAACCCAAATAAAAATGAAAAATGATATTTACTATTATGATTGCTCTAATTATATGTTACAAGCATTCCTTAAACATTTGATCATTACCTTATAATATGTGATGATTTAATAAAATATTACACTACTAAACAAACATATGGTCTGTGATTGAAACTAATTTAAGGAAATGATACAAAATATATAAAAAAGAATGGATATTTTAATGATATATATTTTAAATGTATACCTCCAACGGATAAATTACTCCACTCCCCATGTCACGTGACCAAATTTGAAAAAAGAGAAAGAACACGTGCCACCCACCCTGATTTTCATTTTGAACCGCATCACTTATTCTTCTTCACTTCTTCTTCTTCTTTTCTCTCCGCCGTAAGCCATGGAAGCGATTCTGATAGATAGCGTTCAAAAGAATCTTCGCCATTTCATGCATTCCAACGCTATCTTCATTTCTCACCGTCTCTGTGCTCAATTTCCCAATGAGGTTTACCTTCCTTCACTCTCTCCTTCATTCCTCACAATAACCGATTTTGGATTATTTCATTACTTCTCATTACGAGTTCAATGAAGTTTAATTGTTGTTTTTTGTTTATTAAAAGTGATATTAATTATCTATTACCGCTTTGCTTCTTAGTTCATACCTTGCTCTTGCTATGTTACTTGTGAATTGAGATCGATTTTTACTGGTTAGGTTTTCACGCTGAAATTTGATTTAATTCATTTTTTGGAAGTTTATAGATTGTTAGTTGATTTGGATTGGATTTTTGTTGTTGGTTTCACATATTTGTTGCTACTTTGATAAATGTGATTAAATATTTAAATTGGGGCTTGAGCTTTCAAGTTTCTTTGGGTCTTCCGTTTTTTAAATGGGGGCGGAACTAGAAGATTTTCATTGACGGGGACAAACTAAAGAATTTATGTTTTTTTTACAATGAAGACTTACCTTTTAGCCTTAACTACACTTTCGTTACAAGAGGAACTGCCCCTGGACATAACTGGCCTTAACGAGAATTGTTAAGGTTACCAAGGATTGGGTGTGGCTGCTGCAAAAGGCATTATGATCCTCTAGGTAGAGATGGAACTAGGAGACTTAAGAGAATCGGAGAAGATGTATGTATATATGAGGGTTCGGCCTCCTTTATTTGGAGGATGGGTACTTGCCAAGGAAGTCACCTAGGAGTTATCAATCCCTACTATTTGGATTGATTTTATCATATTATTCAATGATATTTGGAGATTGGTAGGGTGTTATCCTATTCAATATTTAGGGGATTTGGTTGTTATCTAGTGGGTCCGAGATGATTAACCCTAGGATTTGTGGAGCCTAGCTGTGGTGGGCCTAGGTATGAAAATTGTTGTAATGAAGCTAGAGATGAAATGTGTAGAGGTCAGAAAGAACATCAACAACAAAGGCACTCTGCTTGTCCAACATATACATTGTGAGACGATAGCCAGGTAAGCGAATGAGATTAGATACTCCAACAGCCCTAGGTGTAAACATTGGATACTAGCTGTTGTGTGTGTCAACCTTTGCAATGTTGTAGCTAATGCGTTAAGTATCCTGCTTGGGGAGTATGTTCGCTAGAATGACACTAAAGGAATCAGAGCTCTTTTTTCAGATAAAAAGTAATGATCAACGGATGATCTGTCCTTGAAATTTGAAGTTGCCAATGCAGAACACTGAAAGTGGTTTTTATTGTGAGGGAAATTTGCTATTTATATTTGTATCCAATTCTAGAAATTTTGGTGTATCTTTCAATTTTAATGTGGCTATCATTTATAATTATAATTGCAATTTTTTTAGGTTTAAGATTCAACAATATTTTGTGCTTCCGAACACACTCTTGTCGGCTTAGACAAAATTTATTCACAACAAATGTGAATTATACACGTCATTTAAAAAGTAAACATTAATATGAAGCTTATGCTTCCTTGTACGATGTATTATGCATGTATGACACATTGCTGGTCTTGATTTACCATTCGTGGTGGTAACACTTGCACATCGAGCAGAGTCGTTGGTGGTTGCACATGACTTATGATAGAACATTATGGCATCGTTCGATCCATGTAGCTGACCCCAACTAGTGGGATTAAGGCTTGGTTGTTGTTGTTTGTCATGCTGAATAACATGTGTGGCGTATATGGATGTGCCTGTTATACTTACTTTGGGATTTATGAAGACATGTATTTGGATGTGCCTGTCAATATATGATACATCCATTGGAATGTGCCTGGCCAGTAATGGAGGAGTTTGCATCCATAACTCTGTTAGTTACTACTTCTTGTAAAATTTGCTCTGGCCCTTTCTCTGGCTATTTATTGTCACTTGCTATTGCTGAAGGATACATATTAATCTCTCTAATCAGCGTTTGGTAATTATTTTACTTTATACAGACAAATTTGCAACTGTTAGCTGGATGTTACTTGCAGTGTAATCAAGCCTATGCTGCATACCATATCTTAAAGGGTATGTTTCTTGCAATATTTATCATTTATGTATTGTTAAGTTTTGGGGTTTCATTCCTTTTATTTGTAAATATCATCGTCCCTTTTCTGATTCTTTAACTTTCTTTTAATAGAATGTTTTCTTTCCTTCGCTTGCTATATGTGCTTCTCATTATGTATCTCATTATTCTTTCTTCTTTATTGCTTGAAGGAACACAAATGGCTCAATCCCGGTACTTGTTTGCAATATCATGCTTTCAGATGGATCTCTTTAGTGAAGCTGAAGCAGCATTATGTCCTGCTAATGAGCCTAATGCAGAGGTACAAAGCACAAATTAGATTGTGTTTTAAATTATTAATACCTCCCAAGCTGTTTTTATTACTTTTAAAATGTGTATGTGGCAACATTTTATTTCAGTCTCCGTACAACTTAAATTTCTTTTATTTTTATGTTTTACTCCTAGTCCAGTTTGTTATTATTAAATGCATATTCAGTTATCACATAACTTCTGACATGCCCCTCTGTTCAAAGTTGCTTATTGTTATAATTTGTTGGTGTGTTTTCTCAGAGAAGGTCAATAACTTCAATTTTGTTGCTTTTGTTACTATGTAGGTTCCAAATGGTTCAGCTGGCCATTATCTATTAGGGCTCATTTACAGGTAACTGATCAGTCTTGTCATCAATTATTGATTGGTTTCTTTTTCTCCTAAACAGTTTTAGTACCATGTCAAAGGAAAAGAATCTGATGCCAAATCAAATCATACATATGGACAAGCATTTAACATAGTAAACACAATCAGAAATGGTTTTGTTCTTACCTCTAAGTGGAGCATAGAAGAAGCTAAAGGGAGTTATAGACTTATAGTTATATGACCATCCCAAAAAATATTGAAAAGTTGAATAAATTGTATTCTTTGCTACAAAAGGATGGACAACTAAAAACGAGTATCCGTAGAAAATTGCATAAGGCATGTTGTTGAGATACTTTAAATAGACATTCTGATGTGATTTCAACTCTTGCATTTTTAACCACTTCTATAGAATCTTTTAGTTAAGAGCTAAAAAATGTTTAGATCTCTTGCATTACTACCTGTACTCCTCCCTCTCAGTCTTGGTTTTCATTTGGTAGTTGATTACCATTAAGTATTAGTATTTTTCTTTTTGGAGATTTGGTCCTCTATGTACCTGTGACTTACTTCCAATATTAATGTCTACTTTAGCTTGTAATTTAATTCATGCTATTTTCAGATCTATATTTTTCCTTCCATTTTCCCTTTAATTACTATATTGCCAACCCAACCTAGTGGGATTAAGATTTTGTTGTTGTTTGTTTGCCTTTTCAGGTACACTGACAGAAGGAAAAGTGCCATACATCATTTTAAGGAGTCACTTTCGTTGGATCCTCTAATGTGGGCTGCATACGAGGAGTTGTGCATATTAGGTGTGTATGATGAATTCACTTAATATTCATGGAAATCCGAGCATAATTGATGAAGTAATTGAAAACCAAGTTGAGTAGTTTTAGGTGTTGCTTGCTATTTTTCATGTGGTTTCCATTTGGATGAGCTTACTTCTAGCTTTGATTAAGCACGGTGCCCTGAGCAAAGTAATCATGTTAAACCCTGTATGATATCAGAATAAGGAACATACTGTTCAATTATTTTGTTTCAGTGACTGAGAATTTAACCTTAACTGGTAAATTGGTGATAGATTAAAAAATTTAACTGCAATGAGCATCAGAAAAAAAAGTATTTCTGTTTTCTAAAATGTTTATGGCTCTACCAAATATTGTAATTGTCATAATACAGGCCATTATCTATTAGGGCTCATTTACAGGTAACTGATCAGTCTTGTCATCAATTATTGATTGGTTTCTTTTTCTCCTAAACAGTTTTAGTACCATGTCAAAGGAAAAGAATCTGATGCCAAATCAAATCATACATATGGACAAGCATTTAACATAGTAAACACAATCAGAAATGGTTTTGTTCTTACCTCTAAGTGGAGCATAGAAGAAGCTAAAGGGAGTTATAGACTTATAGTTATATGACCATCCCAAAAAATATTGAAAAGTTGAATAAATTGTATTCTTTGCTACAAAAGGATGGACAACTAAAAACGAGTATCCGTAGAAAATTGCATAAGGCATGTTGTTGAGATACTTTAAATAGACATTCTGATGTGATTTCAACTCTTGCATTTTTAACCACTTCTATAGAATCTTTTAGTTAAGAGCTAAAAAATGTTTAGATCTCTTGCATTACTACCTGTACTCCTCCCTCTCAGTCTTGGTTTTCATTTGGTAGTTGATTACCATTAAGTATTAGTATTTTTCTTTTTGGAGATTTGGTCCTCTATGTACCTGTGACTTACTTCCAATATTAATGTCTACTTTAGCTTGTAATTTAATTCATGCTATTTTCAGATCTATATTTTTCCTTCCATTTTCCCTTTAATTACTATATTGCCAACCCAACCTAGTGGGATTAAGATTTTGTTGTTGTTTGTTTGCCTTTTCAGGTACACTGACAGAAGGAAAAGTGCCATACATCATTTTAAGGAGTCACTTTCGTTGGATCCTCTAATGTGGGCTGCATACGAGGAGTTGTGCATATTAGGTGTGTATGATGAATTCACTTAATATTCATGGAAATCCGAGCATAATTGATGAAGTAATTGAAAACCAAGTTGAGTAGTTTTAGGTGTTGCTTGCTATTTTTCATGTGGTTTCCATTTGGATGAGCTTACTTCTAGCTTTGATTAAGCACGGTGCCCTGAGCAAAGTAATCATGTTAAACCCTGTATGATATCAGAATAAGGAACATACTGTTCAATTATTTTGTTTCAGTGACTGAGAATTTAACCTTAACTGGTAAATTGGTGATAGATTAAAAAATTTAACTGCAATGAGCATCAGAAAAAAAAGTATTTCTGTTTTCTAAAATGTTTATGGCTCTACCAAATATTGTAATTGTCATAATACATGATAGAAAGCAGACTTAAGCCAGGAAAGTAATGCAAAACTTGATAGAAAGCAGACTTAAGCCAGGAAAGTAATGCAAAACTTGATAGAAAGCAGACTTAAGCCAGGAAAGTAATGCAAAACTTGATAGAAAGCAGACTTAAGCCAGGAAAGTAATGCAAAACTTGATAGAAAGCAGACTTAAGCCAGGAAAGTAATGCAAAACTTGATAGAAAGCAGACTTAAGCCAGGAAAGTATTTAAATGAATGTTTCATTTTTAAAAATAGTCTACCTAGTATTTGTTTATTCCATTCGTTATGTTTTTGTGAATATGCCATCGTCATTTTCATTGTATCATATTCTGAATATTCAGGTGCTGCTGAAGAAGCAAGTGTAGTTTTTGGTGAATCAGCTGCTCTTTGCTTACAAAAGCAATACCTAAATTGTGCAACCTCTCCAAGCATGCATTCATCAGTTGAGGACTGCCCTGTAATTTCTGCTAGACCCACTGTTTCTGAAGTTGCAAGTCCGAGGCAACTAAGACAAGTGCAAGGCCTAAAGGATAATGCTGGAAATCATGAAGGGGCATCCATATTGGGAGGAATGGCTGGTCAACTTATTAATAGTGGTCCATCTAATATATCATTTTATAATACCCCATCTCCAATGGCCACACAGGTATTTGTAATTTTATATAGTGTATATTAATCCTTTTAAAAATGGCGTGTGGCTAAACTGTAGACTAGGTAATAGTTTCTATAAATTTAAATACAGTCAACTGGATTAGTAGTTTCTATAAATTTGAATATGGTCCCCAGGATTCAGAAATGCATATAAAGGTGTCTTGTTTTTCCTTAAATGATAATGTGGTATCCTTGGACAAATGGATGTGCGTTTGATGTCCATTTTTCATTTCAACTGGTTGACTTACTTGTTCTCCTTCGCAGGTGTCAAGTGTTGCTCCACCTCCTTTATGTAGGAATTTGCTGCCAAATGGTCCAAATCCGAATTCTCTTAGTAGTGACAGTTCTTCTAAGTCAACAGTGAACTCTGTTCTTCAAGCTCCTCGGAGAAAATTTGTGGGTGAAGGAAAGTTGCGAAAGGTTGACTCTATTGGTCTGCATCACTAGATAAACATGTCACCTTATGTTGTATTATCTTCGTATATACTCATTGATTTGATTGAATAACTTCAGCTGAACTGGTGAAGTACTGTGCCAATTTCTAAGGAAATATTCTTTAAGCAGAATTGATGTTGATTTATTCTAAATTCAAATTGTTGTTAACATGAAAACAGGCAATCTTAATCAAGCATTGAGCAGAATAAGCCTTTCGTATTAGGAATGCCATAATTTATTCTGACACCATTTGGACATTAATTTTGTATACGTTTAGTCGTAACTCTATGGGCATCTGAATTTACGTTTTGAGTTTATATGGGTGTAATACAATAACAGCCTTTTTCCTACTAAGTTGGGGTTGGCTACATGGATCAGATAACACCATTTTGTCCTATCATAAGCTATGTCATCTGACATTCACAACATTATTCTTTGAATCCCTATCTACTGATATGCCTACCCTATTTTTATATTTTACCTTGCCAGTGTACCAAATCTTATAGCCATGTATGTCTTATTCCTTTGCCTGTTTTTCAATCTGCTTAGTTTCTTTGTAGTTGCATAAAGGTAATCACTGTCTAACTTAATTATGATGTCAGCTATTTCTGTTGATTTACCTGGAAGCATGTCAATTTATCAAGTTCTGAAATGAAAAATATTCTCATAAACTGGCTTCTTTTTCCACACCCGTTCATGGGAATGTGGGAACTCTTGCTTATTTTTTGCTAGACACCGACGTTGATGCAGTGGCATACTATGCATCGCTTACATGCTACAACTTAGCGATGACACAATTATTTATATGGTTCACATATTTACTTAATTTTCTGAATCATAGCTCAACTATTATTTAGTTTCATTCTAGTCTTTGCGAATTTTTAATTACGGTTGGGATTATATAGGGCGATACACTGTAAGATGTATTTCAGAATGTATTTGCCATAATGTGATGTGAGAGTGAGCCTCAGCACTACAGTAAGGTTGCTTGCCTTGTGACCTGGAGATCTACCCTCCCCAGATCCCACTAAGTGAGAGCCTCGTGCACTGGACCACTCATTTACCATATTGTGATGTGGATTATTTCACCATATATTTTGTTTAGTGCAGTATTTTAATGGATTTTTGCATGATTGCAATAATGTGCACATTAGATTGAATGCTTGACTTTGATGGATTATGTTATATTCTCTCACATTTTTACCACTCCTTGTTTTTTGTTAAATATATATTGGTCCAGATTTCTGGTAGATTATTTTCTGATTCTGGTCCTCGACGAAGTTCAAGACTCTCTGGTGAAGCAAGCATAAATGCAAATGGTAATGCAACAGTTTTATCTGGAAATGGAACTAGTAACTCTTCTAAGCATCTTGGGGGGTCAAAGCTTAGCCATATAAAATTTCGTAGCATGACAATTCGTAAGGGACAGTCATGGGCCAATGAAAACATTGAGGAAGGTGATGAGACTTTGTATATATGTCACTACTTTATTGTATCAATTTATTCGGCATATGGAAATGTTCCCTTCTTAAATAGTATTATTTTGGTGCAGTCCTAATTAAGCCATTCATTGACTTGTGCATGACTGCATGTTGCATCCAGCTTATGATGTTAGATTTCCTTTGTCAATTGTCTGCTATGCTATTGCCTTAAGATATTATCAGAAGAAAAATTCAAAGCATTATTGGTCTTGCTGGCACGTCTGGTACCTTTTAATTTAAAATGGCAATTCCATTTAGAAATGATAATCTGTCAGGTGGCGGCCTAATATACTGAACTCATAAGCTGAAGGGTTTGTGTATCCATCAGTGACTATGATTTACAAATTTTCTTTTTGAAGTTGATTTTTGCCTGAAGTTTCTTTTCTCATACAAATACTTAATGAGCTTGCATTTCTTTACTTTTAGGGATTCATAATGATGTTCAAAATGATTCTCATTTAAATATTACTTCAACAAGTTCATGTTCATCTCATGCCATTGAAGTTAAATCTTGTGAACAAAAAACACCAACTTTCCCTGTTGATGGGCTAGTAATGAGTAGTTCCAAAGTGATCAGTGGTACTTCAGAAATATTGTCCCTTCTTAGAGTTCTAGGTGAAGGGTATAGACTTTCGTGCTTGTATAGGTGCCAGGTATTTATTAATTAATTTTGGAGATATCCTGATGTCATTTATATAGTGAAATTAGTAATTATTGATGTTTATTGGTGGAACAGGATGCACTGGATACATATCTGAAACTTCCGCTTGATCATTACAATACTGGCTGGGTTCTTCGTCAGGTAATTTTGGTGGCTCAATTTGCTCTCTCTCTAGTCTTTAATATGAATTCTTGGTACATTGGCATTGATCAGAAACATACCACACTCAGGATTATGATGATATATTCCAATATTTTTAGATGTTTTGAATTGATTTCTTTTATGACTAACCCAGGCAAATTCAATATGAGGATCTTGTGACTATAATTCTGTAAAGGCCTGGTTATTTATATGCCATTGGATTCTTTGGTGGTTCCTGTGGTAGATTCATATAGGCTCATTTCATCAACTATTTGTCAGATACTTGATTATGTTTTAATGCAGGTTGGAAAAGCATACTTTGAATTAGTTGACTATGTAGAAGCTGATCGTGCCTTTAGTCTTGCTCGTCAGATTACACCTTATAGTTTAGAAGGAATGGATATATACTCAACAGTCCTTTATGTGAGTAAGCTTATATTTTCTTCTCTGGAAAAAGCAAACTGTATGTCTCTTTTTCTGTTGCCTTTGGGACTCACAATTTTTGTTGTTTCAACTGGTATAGTTTCTTATAGAAGAACATCATTGCCTTCATCAACTATGTCTTTTTTGTCTTTGTCGTAGGCTCCTTGCCTATGATTGCTCCTCGAGTATGTTTGAGGCTAAAAATTTATGATGCTACCAGTTATTTATATAAAAACATTCCTTTGTTTTATGGTTGTCATCGTCAAATTACAAAAGAACCACAAGATTGATATGTAGCAATAACTTTTTAAAGCTATATCCTTGTATTTCTTTAGCTTATTGCTCCTACTTCTACTTTAAAACTTCAAAGGCATACCCACATGTTTACTTCTTGACCAAAACACTAATTTATCTCTGGTGCAGCATTTAAAAGAAGATATGAAATTGAGTTACCTGGCACAGGAACTGATATCAACTGACCGCTTAGCTCCTCAATCTTGGTAGGCCTACATTGAACCTTTAATTATTTTTGGAGTAGTGAAATTTATTTTCTCTTGCTGAAATTTCTTCCCTTAAAAGTCCGCTTTTACTTATTATGATTATGTCGTCATCTTACTAGATAGCATTTTCTCTGTGTATGCATGCCCGTGTGTGTATATGTATGCACTGTCAAAAATGTATCATGTGTTTGCAAAATGTACTTCAAATGTTTTCACTGTAGTACCACTGTGCAAGAGTGTAAGATATATGGATATGACTATCTCATTCCTACTTTATAAAGTCTTCTCTTACTAAAAAAAAATCTGCCCTCTTCTATTCATGAAGTATAAGGTCTTCGATAAAACAAATGTGTATTTTGTCTTGCCCGACTTATCTGCTTGCAAAGCCTTTCTATTCATTATTACTCTTATGATAATACCATCTGCTACTCAAGCACCACAGAAATGTGCAGTGGGCAAATTAGAGCGCAAGAGTCGAAAGTTGAAAGTATTTTCTTGTTTAGCTTTATTTTGTTGTCTTATCCTTATATTTTCGTTTATCATAGTTAATCATTTCCGTTGAATTCTGTGGCAGGTGCGCCATGGGTAATTGCTACAGCCTGCAGAAAGATCATGAAACTGCACTGAAGAATTTTCAACGAGCTGTTCAACTGAATCCCAGATTTGCATATGCACACACCCTTTGCGGACATGAGTATGAACATAGACCTTTTGTTTATGATAAATACCCATATGTGCAGACATGGTTTCAGCAACGTTTTATGCTCTTGTAATTCATTGCTACTTGCAGGTATGTTGCACTAGAAGATTTTGAGAATGGGGTTAAGTGCTACCAGAGTTCACTCATGGTTGATGAAAGACTCTATAACGCATGGTATGGACTTGGAATGATATATCTTCACCAAGAGAAATTTGATTTCTCTGAACATCATTTCCGAAAGGCTTTCCAACTCAATCCACAATCTTCTGTTATAATGTCCTACTTTGGAACTGCTTTGCATGCTGTAAAGGTGTATTTCTTGCTGATTGTAGTGATACAAACTAGAACACCATTTGTCTCTTTATTGTCTTGTTGTATCCAGGATTCTGAACTCATGCTTTGGTTTGATGATTTGACAGAGAAGCAAGGAAGCAATGATCATAATGGAGAAGGCTATTTTAGCAGATCGGAAAAATCCGCTTCCCATGTATCAGAAGGCCAACATACTCATGAGCCTCGAAAGATTCGATGAGGCGTTGGAGGTCCTAGAGGAGCTGAAAGAGTGTTCTCCCAGCGAAAGTAGTGTCTATGCTTTGATGGGCAATATCTACAATAGACGTAACATCCATGATAGAGCAATGCTTCACTATGGCATTGCTTTGGATTTAAAACCATCTGCAACCGATGCTGCTACCATTAAGGTGATTGGCAAAATTGTTTTTGTAATTTTGTAAACTGTTGAATGAGCATTCTGGAACACATTGGAAATTTTGTTTGGAGTAAATTATACTGACACCCCCTGAGTTTTAGTGAAATTACACAAACCACCCCTCACTTTTCTACATCACACAAACCTCCCATATTTTTTAACTTTCATTACATTGACCACCCCTCCATAAGAAATAAGTGTAATCTTTTAAACAAAAAATGTAATAAATGCAATTAAGTTAAACAAAACATGATATATTGTGTAGACAAGTCTAAATAATATATAAATCAATGTATCTTTATTATTTTTTGTTACAAAATGCATCAAAAATTCTAAAGAAATATTGTTTAAATCGCTCTTATAATATAGTGTAACGAACCAAAAATAATAAAGAAATATTGACTCATATATTATTTTGACGTGTCTCCACAATATATCATGTTTTGTTTAACTTAATTGCATTTATCATATTTTTTTGTTTAAAAGATTACACTTATTTCTTATGCAGAGGTGGTCAATGTAATGAAAGTTAAAAAATAGGGGAGGTTTATGTAGGTATAAAAAAGTGAGGGGTGGTTTGTGTAATTTCACTAAAACTCAGGGGGTGTCAGTGTAATTTACTCTTTTGTTTATTGTCACTTTATTTTACCCTTGTGACTTAAAGCTTCTTATTATTTTCTAACAGGCTGCTATTGAGAAATTGCATGTACCGGATGAGATAGAAGACAGGTTATAATATAAAAGTCCAGAACTGCTACTAACCTGATGCAATTTAATCCACACATGAATCCTTGCTCATAAGGATTTGCCTCGACTCGTGCTTTCGGCTAATTGTGTATAAGAGGAGATTGGATTCTTGAGGTGAGGAGTATTCATTCATGGAGTCATTACTCCATCTAATTGCCTGATAGAACTGACTTCAGTTTTGTAGGACAGTAACATAGGCAAATTATGTATCAGAGGGAACAAGATGCTTCAATACCTGTAGGAATAGTTGTTTTAAGGAAAAGAATGTGAATGATTGATTAGTTTATTCTTTCGTTTGCTTATAAATTATAGGTTTCTTGTTCATTTTCTGATTTAATCTTCCATTTTCTCATATGACAATCAACTTCATCTCTGGAAATTCGTTTTTCTTTATTACTATTTTTTTCTCCATAAAAAAATATCAACATTTTGGTGCTTAAATTGATAGATGCATTCAAATGTAAACATTTCCCTCATAAAAGGTGGCCTAGTGTGTTGGATCCACCGCGATTGGGCAGCCTTCAACCATCAGAAAGTTCTATTGTTATCGAGGTATGGGAAAAGTGAAGAGCTACAAGTGAGACCATCAAAACCTTACGACAATATTTCTATGAGTCTTTTACACTTCTAAATTATTTCACTCTTCCCCTCATATTCAATGTAAGACTTTACACTTGAATAAATCCAATATAGTGCATGATGCTCCTACCAAATGAGGTTTGGGAGAGTAAGTTGTACATAACTAAACTTACAAGAGGAGAAGTTGTTTCCAAAATTTGAAGATATGATCTCTTGGTCGATAATTAATTTTACCTTTGTTTTGCAAAATCAAACCCCATGGTTTAATTCTATTAGTTGAGTTAATTCTCATGCACATATAGTCGAATGAAAGGGTTTATCTACCCTTAGTTCCTTGCCCCATTTTATTCATTTCCTCCAACATATAACTATGTGATGATTCTTCTTAGGAATCAAGCAATTAAATGATGCATTTGCACCCTTAACAATTCTTGAGAGTGAAAATCCTTAACTACATATACCAGAAGTCCTTTCACAAATGATGGATATTCACTTTCCTTATAAATTTATCATTTTGACTCCAGAAATTTTTTATAAAAAGCTTCCAACATGCAAATCTTAAAGGCAGAAAGAAAAAAAGGATTATCAATCCAACCATCAAGTCCATTTTTTGTATTCAAAGAAGCTAGGATGTTTATTTTGGTGTAAGAAAGAATAATGGCAAACCCTTAAGAAAGGAACAGTTATAAAGCATCAATAAACAACATCTACTAAATACCTATTTGGCTAAGAGTATGAAAAAGCTATTTGGATGGGACTCAATTTCAAAACATAAAGTGATTCAACTTTGGAGTATTTAACTCTGAGAATCCAGTTATATTATATCCGAAAATCCAGTTATATTATATTGATTAAATCAATAATTCTGAGAATGAATAACATCTTGTTAATATTTCATAATTGATTATTATATTATAATACCCCTGCAACATAACAATTCAATTTCTCTTTATTATTTATTTCTTCATGGTTATTTACAAAATTGGAATTAGGGTGAAAAACAAAATCATTTTTTATATCATGAAACTGAAGAAGAATAAAGAGAATAGATTAATTTTCAGCTTCACTCAACATCTACAACGTATACAAACACAGTAATCGCAATTCCTTAATCACTCGCGATTCGGCACCATTTATTTCTTCTTCTTCTCTCACTGTTCCATTGTTCATTGCATCAAAATTCAGGTTGGATTTTTCCCAATGTTGCATACTTGCATTCAAATCAAAATTGTTCAATGATTTTTCCCAATGATTTCTTACTGCTATGGTCTTTAAAAAAATTCAGTATGTATTCAGTTTTTGGTCACTTTTTTTTGTAGATTAAAGTTGAGATTTTTAATACCATGGCATTCATGAATTGTCTTTTCATCATTGGGATATTTATGTATCTTCAATTTTAGGTTAGTATTAGGACTGTAACAACATGGGCAGAGTAATGGTAGAATATGGTAAAAAGAAAGTATTTTCTCTGGGTTCTCTGTGAGAGATTTTGTTCATTGACTTTCACTAAAATTAAAATTGAGGTGTTTAGTGCTATATCTTGAATTGTCTTTTGTTTGAGGTCACAGTTAGATCCATAAAAACATGGGAAGTAGAGGTAGGATACCATTACCGCCACAACATATGAGGCGCCCTCTTCCTCCAGGGTCTGCTGCCATGTTGCATCCTGAGATGCACCCTCTGCCTGGTCCATATTCGCCATTCGATATGTTGCCACCCCGTGAAGTTGTGGAGCAGAAGCTTGCTTCGCAGCGCATTGAGATGCAGAGGCTACTCATGGAGAACCGCAGGCTTGCTGCTACCCATGGAACCTTGAGGCAGGAGCTTGCCACGGCACAGCAGGAGCTGCAGATGGTAGACATGCAGATTGGCTCGACGAGGGCCGAGAGGGAGCAGCAGCTGCAGGACGTTGCAGATAATATTGCAAAAATGGAGGCTGATCTGCAGTCCGCGGAGCCGATTAAGGTTGAATTGAAGAAAGCGCATACCGACGCTCAGAAATTGGTGGTGTCCAGGGAAGAGCTTGTCTCTAAGGCTCAGCAGTTGAGTCAGGAACTTCAAAGGACATTTGCAGAAGTACAGCAGATCCCGACTCTTGTGTCAGAACTTGAGCGCCTCAGACAGGATTATCAGCATTGCAGGTAATCTTGTGCATTGGTTTATGTCTGGTGGGATAAGCATGATGCCAATTTTTTCTTAAGTTCTTTTCGATTTCAAGAAATGCTCATTTCTTCCACTCTTAACGTATGGACTTGTAGATATTTATGAGAGAACTCAAAGAAAAGTACCGCTTTAAGTCAAGGATTTCTTTTGATTTGTAGTATATGATAGGAATGGTAATGTTTTCTTGCTGCTTTACTGATACTATTCATTTATTGATTTCAAATTCATAAACATGAAATGGGAGGATAGGTATTTTTTGAATTATTATGATAGTCCTAGTGTTTTTTGTTCCCTTTAAATTTTGGAAATGATTTGCCTACAATACCAAAAAAGAATGTGAAAAGATTAGGGTTGTTGCGGAAGGTGAATATCAGTAGAACAATTAGGAAGCATTGTGATGATATTGAGAACTATACAGGTTGAACTACATAAGGTTTTAGGAGGATCATTGGGCGAAGGAAATGGTGGTGTCTTAGAAGGATCATTGGGTAAGGTTTTAGGAGGATATTTTACGAAATGATAAGTCGGGAAGTTTTGAAGGACTTAGTGAAAACATAATCCAGTTGATCATTTGGATCAACAAAGTTAGTGGTAACGTCTCCAGATATTTTTCTTTCTTATAAATTAACAACACACCTAATTTGTTTGGTCCTCTCATGGAACACTGGATTCCAGACAATATGCAATGTAGCCTGATTATCACAAATAAATATCATTTGCATAGCCTCCTTGAATTGAGGATCTCCAAGCAATTGTCTCAACCGAATGAGTTTACAAGTGGTTGAAGTTGTGGCTCAATATTCTGTTTTTGGTACCTGTTCTTGTGACCATATTTTGTTTCTTACTCTTCCAGGATACCAGATTACCTGCAATGTAATATGCAATAACCATGCAAATCTTTAGTAGCTTGTCCATCGACATTTGAATATCCAACAATCTAGGCATAACCCTTATCTTATTTGACGAGTCCTCTTCCGTGGGTTCCTTTATGTACTTGATACAGATTACGAATCACCACATCCCGGTGATGCTGACTTGGGGAATTTGAGAAATGACTGACCAAATTGACTGCAAATGAGATGTGATAATCAATCTTCTCTATCTTCATTGATCTAAAAGTGCCTCCTCTTGATTTTGTAGAAGTTTGATATTTGGATCCATAGGATTTTCAATAGGCTTACTATTCAACTAACCTGTTTCGTCAAGAATGTCCATACAATACTTCCTCTGTGAAGTGACAGTATGACCCTTGGATTGTGCTAACTGCTAACATAGTGTTAGTCTACAATGTTTAATAATGTCCCTGATAATCTATTGTTCTGACTTCTAATCATGCAGGGCAACTTTTGAGTATGAAAAGAAATTATACAATGAACACCTTGAGTCACTTCAGGTGATGGAAAAGAACTATGCTTCTATGTCTAGAGAAGTGGAAAAACTTCGAGCAGAGCTTACAAAAACTGCTAATGTTGATCAAAGAAGCAGTATGTATCTCCTTCTGCCACCTGTTTTCTTTGTCAGAGCCTTTTCTCAGAACCTTTCTCTTTCTTTATGGATTGATTACGGTATCCAATAAAATTCAGGTGGGCCTTATGGTGGCACAACGGGGACTAATGAAAACGAGGCTTCAGGTCTTCCTCCGGGACGAAATGCATATGAAGATGGTTATGCTGTTGCCCAGGTTTGTGCACCTGATGTGTTATCTTCTTTCAAATTTCTTGTGGTGGTTCAAGCATTCTAGCTAGTCTAATGTTAATCTCTGATCATTTGCTTCATTTTCAGCTTGATATTATTTTTCTTTTAAAACTAAATGCTCGACAGTAGTATGCGTTTATCTCCTATAAATTGGAGAATACCTGAATAGCAAATAGTTTGATCTGATTTATGTGTGATTTCGTTGCTCATTTGTTTGTATTATTCAGCATTCTAGCAGTGTGAGTTTAATAAAACAGAAGTGTTAGTTTTAGAATTAATATAGATATAGAAGTGTTAGTACAGATAGGGCACATGTTTTGGACAACTGTTTTTCTTTTGCATCTTAATATAGTCAAAACATATTATTTGTAACAATAAAAGGGATATGTTTTAGCTCTCTGGTTTTGATGTACTCACTTTAGGATAAGGCTGCGTACGTTTACCCTCCCCATACCCGACTAGGTGGTAACCTCGTGCACTGGAGTGCCTTTTTAATGATAATGCTCCTCATTCCGTCCTTCGTTATGTTTGCAGGGAGTACCCACAGCTAGTGGTGGCAGTGCTACTGCAACCGCTACTGGAGCTCCACCTGTCCCAGTTTCTGCAAGCACTGGTTACAATGCTCCGAGAGGGCCTGCTTACGATGCATCTGCAGGGCCTGCTTACGATGCATATGCAGGGACTGCTTATGATGCACAGAGGGCAACCGGTTATGATGTGGTTAGAGGATCTGTGTACAATGCACAGAGAGCAGCAATTTTTGAGGCTCAGAGAAGTCAAGGAGTTTATGAAGTGCAGAGAGGAGGTCCAGGTTATGACGCATCAAGAGGAAGTGGCTATGATGCACAGTCAAGAGGTACTGCTGGTCCTCATGGACATGCTCCTCCAGTGAACAATATGCCTTATGGGTCTACAACACCACCGACTCGCGGTGGAGGTGGATACGAGAATCTGCCTCAAGGGACAAACCCTCCTAGGAGATGAGCATAAAACACCATAATATAGTTAAGGCTCTGTAATCTTATGTGTCATTCAAAGCTGAATGGATAGAATCTCAAAGGTTTATATATGACTGAAATACAGAAGTTGCTGTTGAGAATTACATTTATACAGCTTTGAGATGAGATTGACTACATAAGACAATCATGTTATAAGAAATGTAATCTGTTCTTATTTATTTATCTGTCTTTACAAAAAAAACATGCTGCTTAAGAAAAATAATTATGTGGATTATATTAAATAGTGCCTTTCCTTAATGTCATTTCTCTCTAATTATTATTTTATTTTCACTACTTACAGAAATTGAGAATATTAAACAAGGGTAATATTGGAAATTAGTCATTAATACTCTCTTAAATTTCTAAAGGGATGCATAAAAAATAACAAAAATGTGACAAATAAATAGGAAGAGAACTATATGTGTGAGATCACAAATGAAAATAAAACTTTGTTGGGTTTTTCTCCATCTCTTTACCCTCCATTTCAAATGAGAGAGAAAAGTCAACATTCCTTTATTTTTCTCTCCATCCTTTTCCATTCCTCTTATTTTCTATCTTCTTTAACTCCATAATAGACATAAACCAAGAATATGACTCATCCTACTTTAATCTAAAATATCTATGAAGACCAATTATCCTTATAAACTTAATTTCATTTTCATACATATCCAAATATATCATGCACAACACATTTATTCCACACACATGCAGAAGAGAAGATAAATTCTCTCCCCCTCTTTCCCTTCAAAACTCATTCATTTTCTTCCACCAACTTCTCCCATTTACTATAGGTAACTATATATACCTCTAATCAAATAATCTAGTTTATTTTTTTTTATAATAAAACTTTATTCTAAGATTTTATATATTAGCTTTTTATGAAGTTTTGGTGTAAAGGGTGAAAAGAAAGTGGAGAACACCTTAAAAAAAGAAGCAAGGATCAATGAACCAAGTGAATCCATTTTTGAAACTTATTTACAAGAAGTTGTAGTTGGTTGTTGAAAATGAAGTGAGTAAGAAAGCTTGAAATTTTGTGTAGAGTTGTGAAATTTCTTTGAGATTTTGATTGACCCCATGACCTGAAAACCTCAAAGAACTCACCTTTATGAGCTGAGAAAGAGAATTGGATAAAGAGAAGTGATTGTGGATGTGTTTAGATGACAAAATATGTGGTTTTTATGCTTTTAAGGAGGTCAGTGATTTTTATGAAATCATATAAAGTGAAGTAGATTTAAGAATTTTGGATTTTTACATGTTGGTTGATTTTTACATGATATTTGGATTATATAGCATATGTCAATGAACGCTCAAATAGGCCAATAAAAATAAGAGTAAATGACTTTTTGGGTCCAATGAAGCACTCTTTAGTGAGGAATACATCTTTTGTCCCATATTTTATGTTATGGGTTATGATTGAAAAATATATATTTAAGTTAAAAATTTAATTATTAAGTATTTTTTTAACAAATCACATTTTGGATAAAAGATATATTCCCTCTTTAGTTACCCTATTTGGCAAGAAATATGATCATATAAGCACTGGGTCACAATCCAAAACCTTGGTAGACACTGTGTATACAGATTTTAGAATGTTGCTGCATCTACAAGATATATGAAATTTTTCTCATAGGAGAAGAATTTACTATCCCAAACTGTGTCTCAAATCATGTACTAATGAAAACATGTCATGTCGGTTAAAAAACTAAATATTCATTATTTTTTCTGTTTTTGCTTCAATATCATTGGTCTGAGACATGATTCAGGATACAGTTTGGGACAATAAATCATTCTCCATTCTCACCCCCTATCCACTATCCCCTATGTTATCAAATGAAATGGATTGACAGGTTCAACCAGCTTAGGTTATGAAGGTTAATGGTGAATGTTTTTCAACCAACACAAGCTATTCAAAATGTCAATAGAGTGAGCCATTTCAATGCACAAAACATACAAGGGAGAAGAACAAATTAAACATGTATATTAGTTCATTGAGTTTTGTCATACATCCATGTAACCTGTATTAGAGAGGATACAAATGTTCACATTCCTCGATTTCGAGTTCATATGGATCAGTATACAGTTACTCATTTCCCCTTATGGCATCTGCCTTGGCAATCGCATTCGATGGCGTAACGAGTCCAAGAACGACAAGGCCACCTAAAACGACAGTCAGAATGCCCAACGAATTGATCAGCAGAGCTTCGTTGGAATAGCGCGAAATGATCTTGCTGCTTTGAAGGAATGTAGCCTTCTCTAGAAAACCAGTAACAGTTGTAGCTATAGCCAAGGCATAAATAAAGATCCCAAAGAACACATGCCATGGCAATAGAGAAGCTCTACTATTTCTTGAGCCTCCTGGATACCAAAATGTTGTGAAGCCAGCACCCCACTGATAAACATTATATAGTAACAAGTCAAGGCACATGGAATCCAAGTTCCAAAGTAGAATAGAACAAGTTATATAATGCAGGTTGAATTTATCCTTTGGTCCTTATAGTTTCACTTAATTTTTAGAGTAAATACTCATTTCAGTCCCTCATGTCTTTCGACCTTAACACTTTAGTCCCTTAAAAATTGAAAAACCCAAAATGGTCCCCAAAAATTTCAAATGTAGATCAAATTAGTCCTTTTTAGGGTTAAATTAGTCTCTACCAAGTGTTGTAAAATATGCAAAAAATGACTAATTTGACAATTATAATTTTCTTAGAATTAAGTCCTAAAGACAATGTATAGTATTATAGTGTGTGTGTATACATATAGTTTGAAGCA
The DNA here is from genome assembly GCF_001865875.1 of Lupinus angustifolius. NCBI lineage: Eukaryota > Viridiplantae > Streptophyta > Magnoliopsida > Fabales > Fabaceae > Lupinus > Lupinus angustifolius. Next base: position 1,953,028 of record NC_032013.1, read on the forward strand.
TAGAGACCTAAATAAAAACTTTAAACTACAATGAACTATGCTAGAAATCAAGTGAAAGTATAGGACTAAAGGATTAATTTAACCAAAGATGTAACCAAAATGCTAAAGATACCTGGATGGAGAAGAGGAAAAGGCCAGCAAGACCCAACCATGAATGCAGGCTGTAGAAATTGTCAATGCCCCTTTCAACATGAAACTTCCATGCAGCCCAGACACCAATTATGCTTAGAATGAGTGTAAGAAACTGTAATGTGAGATGAACAGTTTTTTTGAAGTTTTTGGTTCCAGGTATTGTCTTATATGCAAGCATCCCTGCACGAAAAATGGAAGGATAGTAAGAAGAACATTGTATGGAATCGAAGACGAGTTTATTAGCCTTGGTAAGATATGTTTTCATAAAAAGCTGTTATGATCATAGTGGAAGTATCAGCTAGTCCATTGCTATAAGAACCAATTGCTTTCATTCTAGTTTTGCTTCTGATGTTCTTTTTCGGTTAGTGGAGACTAAACTAGTTTGAGGGCTTTTGATACAAAGAATACTCCAAACATATTATAGGAAGCAAGTTCTTATGTTTTGGTCCATTTTCTATTTTCAAGTGTCACACAAGTCACAACAAAAAGGAATGTTTTATAGACAGAGAATAAGGTTCTCATACTTTCATGAAAATACAACACTCAATCACTACAAGCATATGATAGGGTATAGCCTATAACATGCAAAATTGCTTACCATAACCTTAGTTATACCTTTCACCTTGCACTAAATAGTTATTGAGATCTAGAAAAATCTCTCCAGTGCAATGTAGAGTTTCAGAGAATAAAGAAGAATTCATTTTATATATCCACTAACTCTGAGAATAAAGAAGAATTCATTTTACCTTCACCATTAAGTAGAACAAGTCCAATCACCATCAACACTGGATGGACCTACAGGGAAAATAAGGAATATATAAAACCACACAAGTAGTTCAAACGTATTTTGTTCATATAATGTTAAAAATGAAAAACATAGAGTTTAATATCTAAACATTGTCCGTGTAAAGTTTTTTATACGGTCATACATTATGCACCATTCATGTGTATTACTTTAATTTAAGAGTGCAAGAAAAGAAGTTCACGACCCATAGGCCTTCTACCACCATGTGGCATCGCTCCATCAGGCTTTCACCTATTGTGGAAACTTCCATGGTCCCCATTGTTGCGTCCCGTAGGAGTCCAGGCCGTATCTCAGCCAAGTGTGGCTGATCATCCTCTCGGACCAACTACTGATCATCCTCCTTTTGCTCCTCAGCCTATGGGGTATTAGCAGTCGTTTCCCCTCCCAATGGTTAACACAGCAACGGTGAATAATACACTAATAGCATAAAAACTCTCGCATTGCCGGTGCATAGACTATTTTCTCAAAATACACCCCAGTTTAGTCTTTGAGACATGAAAAATCATGACAAAACCCAACTAGATCCTCAGAATCTAAATTCTCAAATGCTGCTCAAATTAACCCTTTTAATGATGAATTTTTGGGACAAATTATTTTTCTAACAGATATACTATGTTCACCATCATTTGAGATTATTAGACACCAAATTCAGATTATTATTTTTTTATATTTTCCAGTGGCTAAATTGATTAGCAATGTTTTTCAATATAAGAACTTAATGTTTACTCCACAAGGAAATGGACATAAAAAATTTGTAGCTAAGATAATAAAAGACAATAAATTCATAATCACATCACCAAAAGTTTCAATCACATACCCACAAGAAAACAAATATAAAAAATAAGAAAACAACACATACCCACCAAAAATAAAAAACAGAACTTTGAAAGAAAAAAGCTATATATATTAATGAGAAATAGTGATTAAGCAACCCAATTGAAAAGTGAAAGTAAAGGTTAGATTAAATTACATTAAAGATGAGAATTTTGTTATCAGAAACAAGAGCCATGCCACCCCTGAAATGGAGTATCCAAGTGAGAAGAAGAACAGTGATGACAACACCAACCACTCTCACCGTCGCTACGATCGGAAACCGAACCACCGGTGGAGACGCCATCTAGAGAGAGAAACACAAACAATGTGCTTTGTTCAATGACAAATATATAGAGAGAGAAAGAGAGGTTTATGAGATTCAAAGGGAATGAATATATTGAAGGTTGATTAATGGTGGAAGAAAAGCATCTTATGTTATAATAATAATAATTATTATTAATAATAATATAATAATAATAATGCAAATCTAGCTTTATTGTGAATGTAATATAGATTGTAAATATTATTATCTATCATACATTTGTTTGAAAAATTAACTATGATTAAAAATTAACTATCATTTTCTCTTATTCTTTTATAATTTATTGATTTGCCTGTGATTACTAGGTTACTTTTAAAATGGGTTGACTTACCCCAAAAATATACGATAGATTAATGGTCTTAGCTTTTACCCTAGGTAATTTTGGTATGCTTTTAATATGACCTAAATTGTTGAGTTAGAGGGATAATGAGATTATAAACTTGAAATTAGTTGGAGATTTGACTCCTTAATTAATTTGATGGAGTTGCCTTATAAATTACATCAGTTGAAATTGACTAATACATTTCAAATATATATATATATATATTTCTTTTTATAACTATTATATATGTATATAATTTAAATATTAAAAGTGAATATAATAGTATATAACTTTATCAAATTTCTAATATTTTAATTATAAAATTAATGATAACTTTAACAAATTAATAATATTTATTTATATACATATTTAATAAATTCAATTAATAATTATAATTTAATTAATAAAAATAATATATGTCATCTAATTTTACATTTATTTTTATCAGCAGCTCTAATTATTTTCACTTTCACAGTTACAAGTTCACATCCATAAAATAATTTTGTTGAACAACCGAATGAATAATGATACAAAAATATTAACAAAAGTAATAAAGTAATTATTTAGGTGTAAATTAATAAATAATACAAAATACATCTTAAATTTGTTATCTTGAGAAAACTAGCCTCCTCGGATAATTTTATAAGGGGTTTATTTATCTAAAATTTCATTTGTAATAAATAAATGTAGGTGGCCATGAGGCTTATATCCTATAAATTATGTCACGATTGGTCAAAAAAATACTTATTTTCTAAACTTTTAATTTAATATATTTTATTTTTTTCAACCATTCATTCAAAACAAGTGGCTTATTGAGTATCACGTTTGTGTGAAGATCTACTCCCCTTAAATAACAAGTGAAGATCAAGGGGTTAGTCTAGGTTTAAATAACACATAATACCTTTTATTATAATATCATAATAATAATTAACTTTTAGATATAGTTTGAAATTAAAAAATCTATAAACAATTTTCTAAATTATATAAGAAAGTATATATACTATTGTTTGCTCCATGAATAAGAGATTCTCACAGCAAATTAAAAGCAACTTTGTCTTGTTTTTTTTGTATTATCAAAAGTATTCTTATACATTTTTTAGTAAGGAACTAATTTTTTTCAGAATTTGTGGTTGTCCATTCCAATAAATATCGCTCTAAGGAATTAAACTTTCGACCTTGAAAATTTAATAAGACCTTATATCATCAGACAAATGTCTTCTTAGTTGGTCTTCCTTCCTTGTGCAAGGAGTTGAAGCTCCCACATTAAAAGTTTGGAAGCAACCTGCATGACTTTTAAAGAAAGAACCTCATTATGTTTATCAAATGGTATTTTCTAAAATAACCACATGCTTTAAGCAATGTGATTCTTTTTTTTTCAATGAGTTTTCACAAAATTCTAGTTTATTTGTGCCTTCTATTATATGATTTGTGGTTTGCCAAGTTTTGCATCAATTCTTTATCATTAAAACCTCATGGAAAGGTTTATTCTTATATTGACATTAAATAAAAGAAATCTTATAGACAGATTCTCTATATTACTTTTTTTCTACAAATGAGAAACATATATACTTCATTAAAAAAATAAGTGGCAAATAACATAAACTTTATAACTTCTTCATTCTTTTGAGTTTTTAATGTTACTTACAACATATGGCTTCATACAGATATTACATAGAAATGTGAACCTTAGTTTTTAGGTAAATTTTTTTTACTCAATCAATAAATTATTAGTGTGAACTTGTATATATAGAAATGAAGTTTATAGTGTTTGAAAATTAAGTTTTAGATTTTTCTAAAATCATATGAGCTTTTATAATTCATCAGTTAGTTTTGACCTTTTAAAACTTACAAAATTATATTAATTACATCACACTAAAATATTTACTAATAAATATAATTAACTATCAATAGCTAAAGAAATAAATAATTATAAATTAATAATATTAGAAATAATTATTAATAAACTTATATAGATAATTAAAAAATAAATGATTATAAAAGTATTAACAATTTTATCAAAATACTAATAATTATTTATTAATTATCTTTCTATTTAATTACTTCAATTAATAATTATAAATTAATTAATAAATATTTCATAAATATATATTATATGCCCTTTTTTTAGTCATTAAATAAGATTAGGGTAGTTTCACATCTAGCTTATTGAAATTTTTTAGTTAAATAAATTACCTACACAATAACTACAAGTAGGTATGAATTAAAAATTTAATACGGAGAATAGATAACGAGTAGCTATTACTCGTGCTCATCCATCCATGTTTATGCCTATAGCTAAGATTTAAATGTTTGACTTTTTGTAGGACCACACCCACGAAACTAATATATGACTTTGTAAGCACATTTTTATTATCCTGCATAATATTATCGATTAGCTCGAGTTTTCAAGTGAAAGATTGTCTTCATCAGAATAAGGTTCACTCTCATTCCCCATTTGACCATCTCCCTATATTAGTATCACTTATAAGGACATCACCACGTGTGATCAAGTTATTTAATCTGCTATACTATTTATAAGATTTTTATCCCTAACCGATTTTTGTCTTTCCAAAATATAGTAATTTTTTCATCCCCAACTTTTCTCCCCGCCTCGGTCTAGAACCATTATATTAAGCTCAATATGGAAATATATGACATGTTTCTATCATCATATCTGTCATAATAATTAACAGATTTGTTCTTCTGTATTTTCTCTTTTATGTAGCTATTTTAGGATTAGGTAGGAGCAATTATAGGAGGCAAGGTTGGTCCTCTCCTTTAGTCTTAAAAGCCTTTACTCTTGACATCCCTTGGAAGTAATAAAGCCCATCCCTTCGTTCACCCGCTCCAATCAACATCCTCGAAGTGCGGTCCTGGATAACACAAAGACTATTAGTGATTGAACAATGCAATTTGACTCATCTATCAATTGCGACACAGAGATTAAATTGCACTTTAAATTGGGAACATAAAGAACGTTTTCAAGTTTTAGATCCCCATCGAGTATAATTTTTCCCTCCTTAGTTGCAGTAACGTGTTGTCCATCTGGCAGTCCAATGGGGCACCCGGGTACATCTCGTAATTCACATAACCCCTTTAAGTTTCCTATCATATGGTTTGATGCACCCATGTCAATGATCCATGAATTGTATGTTTGCTTACCAGTCATTCGTTCACTTATGCTTTGCTTACGAGTATTCAACATCTCAATTAGAGTTTGCCATTGTTCATCATCAAGACCTGTCAAACCAGATTTTTCAGCATCTACGCATGCAGCACCTGCGACACCTCCTCCAGTACTTATGACTTGTGCAGCATTAGCACGCATAGTACCTCCTCGTCCACGTCCCATACCTGTTCCGGTGCGTTGCTGTCCTTTACCTCGTCCACTACTTCTTCCTTCATTTCGAGGACGATCAGCCCACCATTCAGGATATCCGATGAGCTGAAAACAATTCCTTGTGTCGTGGCCTGATCTATTGCAGTGTGAACAAACATCACCTTTGTCCTTTGTATCTTCACGTTCTCTTGATTTAGCACCAATCTGGACGGCGAACCCCACAATATCTCCTCGTTCTTCCTTAGCACGAGTGATAGTCTTCATCCTTTCCTCTTGTATCAAGGTTGAATATACCATGTTTAAAGAGGGTAAAGGATCTGCAGCAAGTAGATTTGAACGTACCGTTCCATAAATTACATCATCCAATCCCATTAAAAATTGATGGACTCTTTCTTCTTCCTGTCGTTTTTCTAGCTTGGATGCGATATCACACGTGCAACCTCGGCATGTGCAGATATGAATCTGCTCATAATTGGCTAGTTCATCCCACAAACTTTTCATCTTTCCATAGTATGTAACCATGGAAACAGCACCTTGCTTGCAACCTGCTAATTCAGATTTTAGTTGTTGAATTCTGGGCCCATTAACAACTGAAAATCTCTCCTTGATATCATCCCATAGGTCTCTCGCGTTCTCCATGTATGATATTGTCGAGCGTAGGTTGGGCTCCACTGTATTTAAGATCCATGATACCAACATGGACTGGACAGTCCACCAGTCCTCCATCTCAGAGGATTCTTCCTCTGGTTTTCCAATCGTGCCATCAATGAAGCCCCACTTTCTCCGAGCTCGTAAAGAGGTTCGCATGGCTCGAGCCCATTCTTCATAGTTTTCACCTCGCAGTTGTACCTGGGTGATCACACTCCTTGGATTGTCACTCGAACTCAAATCATAAGGGGATGAGATTTTTCTGACAGACTCCATCTTTGTCTCCATTGCAGCCATAAAAAAGGGTCTAGATCTAGGATTTTAAATGTATGGCTCTTGATACCATGTCAAATCTCTTGGTGTAAAATGTCAAAGGCATATCAATGAGTGTATATTCTATGGTGTAATGGAGAGTGGACGAATGAAACATTAGGAAAAATAGAGGTTTATTAATTTTTAAAATTATTTATTCAAAATTAATTTAAATATGAATCGCTTATAAATTTATTTATATTAGATATTGATATCTTCATATCTAGTAACCAATGTTGAGTTCTTCAATATTAGAGAGGATCTAAATTCATATCAACAATGTTATTAAACTTGGACTGATCATCGACTCGGTCAACCTATTGGGTTAATGGGTCACTAGTCGGACTAGGGAGTTATTGGTTGAACCGGTTAACTCGGTTTTTCATTTATAGATTCATAATAATATTAATAGTTAACATTATATTATAAAAAATGTCTCTCAAACTATAACTTCTATTAAATAAATATAAATATCAAACATTTCAAGTCAAAAGAAAAACAATTTTAAGTTTCTTCATATCTAAGGAGACAAAGTTGCTTCCAAATCAGACATCCCTTCTTTATCAAATAAATCAGAAGCTTCAATGATATAAATATATACGATTGTTCAACATATTTTTTAAACAATCTACTCCTCATGCATATTTGTCTAATGCATATCTTATTTTTTATTACTAAATCGTCCTACTAATTATATTACACATAAGAAAGTAACATATATGTCACTTGTAAATCAATCATTAATAAACCAATTATTATCTTATATATATATATATCATTTTTGTGTGAACAGAATAGTTTAATATGATGATATATCATTTTCGTTCTCGAATATATGCTACTTCTTTATTTGCATACTTTTAGACCGTCCATTTGTCAAATATATATGTCGCAATATATACTCACTCCGAATGTGAGATTTGACGGTCAACTCTTCCTTGGTTCATGATTGACCATTAATTGACCTTGGTCCGAGTTCCTACATTCTTCACGTTTCACATTTTCATAACATAATAACACCATTCATAACTTTCACACTACCGTCCACCAATAATTCCACTACAATTACATTCTTTAGAGAGAAACATATTTATGACAATTAATAAACTTTTTGTAGTATATAAAAATTTAATTCTGATTAAAATTTAGTTTAAAATGATGATATAAATAATATAAATATATTTGTTTCCAAATAAGATGTATTATATATGTTTTTATACAAGTTTTTCTTTTTTGTTGTTCTCATTTTCTTTCTCCAATCTCACATAACTTTTTTCATATAAAAAATTCATCTACAACATTAATCAATCACATAGGCATAAAAAAATTATAAAATAATCATGGTTCCGGGCATGAGTACCACCTAGAATTGTTTGAAAAATCTAGATATACACAAACTTGTCATTATAAATAAAGAGATTGTTTCAATGATTTAAACCTTAATCTCTAATTTATATTATATTATAAGAATGCAATGAAGTTGTTTTTTGGACTTCAACCTTAATAACTTGCACGTTTTGATGATGGGGAACTTGCATTACATGGCACTATTTTGAGAAGGGACCACTTATACTAATGGAGTTCCAACATGCCATTTTTTATTACATGAAAGTGCTACTTTCACACAATGCAATACAATAATGTCTCTTTCTCTTTTCTTATATAAAGAAGATTGGAATATCTATATACTTTTGGTGTAAAAGATTATACATAATTAATACATTATTCACTATTTATTTATATTACCTTTTTTTAAATAGTAGTTGATAATTAAACATGAATGATAGATAATATAATGATAATATATAGAAATCGTACATTTTCGATGCATACATTTTTTTTTCTCTATAAATAACACCATTGCCAACCACACTTTCTCAAACACAAGTCTTCCACTTTCTTCTCATCCCAAAAAACATCATCCTAATTTCTAAACCAAATCCTCAACAACCATGTCTTCCTCAACCTTTGCTTTCAAAACAACCTCTTCTTTCTCTATGAAACCTAATAACACAAGATCATTACTCAATACCTCATCCATCACAACACTTTCACCCTTCACTTCATCAAACACACTATTAAAAAAATCTCTCAAGATAACCACCATTTCACCAAAGTCTCACTCTCACCTTTTAGTACCCAAGAAATCTTTCACATGCAAAAGCCAAGATGTGAGATCTGAATCAGGTACAAAAAAAGTGATTTTAAGCTGCAAATAAGCTTTTTTTCTTAACTTTTTGATGACCCTTTTGATTTCTTTGGTTGATCTTGTAGCCAAAGTACAAGAACTTAGCATATATGAGATCAATGAGAGAGATCGTGGAAGCCCAGCTTATCTTAGATTAAGTCAGAAAACTGTGAATTCCATTGGTGATCTAGTCCCTTTTAGCAACAAGGCAAGTTACTTTCATTTCACCATTTAGTATCTCTATGCTTCCTTTATTCTAAAACTTTACCTTAGATGCAAATTTTCTATACTTTTGTTGTTATTTTCATATGGACTTTATTATGTTTAAATAGTATTTATTACTATTTTTGTATATCATTTTACTCTATTCTTTTACAAGTTCGATTGTAAAAGTTCGCTTTTAAAAAGTTCTATGGTTTCTTTAACAAATATGCCATCCAGTTAGGGATGGCAACGGGGCCCGGTTTCCCGTTCCTAAACCCACAATATTTGTGGGTAACTTGCAGGTAATAGATATTTGCGGGTACCAAATGATATTTTGTAATAATTAATATGTAAAAATAATTATTACATGAATAATATGATATTTATATGATAAATTTATGATCATAGTCAAATAAATGTAATTTACTATGAAATAATAATAAAGTATATGATATATAATCTCAAAATGATAATAAATGCATATAAAAATTTAATTAAAATCTAAATATATAAATTTACGGGTACCCTCGTGACAAATATCATAAAACGCATTCACATCCGTAAGTTATTATTGCAGGTAGTCATTGCAGGTATTTCTAAGGATACCCATAAGTCGGGTTTTTTTGTCATCCCCATATATAGTGCCCATACAAAATTAAAATATAATTTTATTGTGACCATGATGCTAATTACCTAGATCCTATTTGTTTAGTTTATTATATTTGGATAATAGTTGAGATAACAACGTAACTAGTATTTAGCCACATTTATCTATTCTAACATGTGATACTTATATTTATTAACGCTAACATGTGAATAAAATATTATCTTATTTAGTAACGTTGTCTAAAAATACGGTAGAGAAAGTATTTATATACAAAAATGAGGCATGCCACTTTTGTTTGTTGGTCATTACTAAACTTTAATATATTTTTCTAATTACTTTTCAAAAGATGCTTTTATAGTTGATCCAAACATATATCCTAACTAATAAAATAATATCTTACACACCAACAATAATAATGCATAGATGGCTAAGTTTTTTAGACATAATAATGTTTGGAATGTAGTTTCTATCATATACATGAAAAAAACATTATTAATAGAGATATCAACAACAACAACTAAGTCTATATCTGGAAGAAGAATATGTTATCTTAAACTATGTCCCAAATTATATTTTGTCTCGTATAAATGACAACGAAACATGGTTTAAGACAACATATTTTTGTTCCTTTATCTCACTATATGGGATAGACTACAATCACTGAATAATGTATAATACTCTTATTATTAATGGAGATATATGTATGAAAATGATCCCGTTATTGTTAAAAACAAAATCATTTTTGTTATCTCTATGTTTGAGATTAGTTTTCTATTATTCTATTGAAACCCTTTGTGAAAAAGTAAAAACTATAGTTTTTCAGTAGACAAATAATTAAAAAAAGTGATAGTGACTCCCATGTGAATATTAGCTTTTTCTAAAAAGTGCTTTTTTTGTTGTTATTTAACATGGGTTTTGGCACATGCAGATATACAGTGGATGTCTTCAAAAGCGCGTGGGGATCACAGCAGGTATATGCATTTTAATCCAAAACAAAGTTGAGAATAAAGGAGATAGATATGAAGCTATATACAGCTTTTACTTTGGAGATTATGGTCATATTTCAGTGCAAGGATCTTACTTAACTTATGAGGATACTTATCTTGCTGTAACTGGTGGATCTGGTATATTTGAAGGAGTTTATGGTCAAGTTAAGCTGCATCAGCTTATTTTCCCTTTTAAGCTATTTTACAAATTTTATCTTAAAGGGATTAAGGATTTGCCTCAAGAGCTTATTGCTAATAAGCATGTTGAGCCTAGCCCAAGTGTTGAGCCTCACCCAGATGCTAAGGCATGTGAGACCCATGCTATTATTTCAGGTTTCACTGATTGAGGATTAAAGATTCGGACTTTTATTTTATTTTTTAAAGTTTAGACTTATATGTATCGTCTCTAGATTTCACTAAATGAGAGTATTGTGTCGTTTTTTTTACCTATATGTAACATTAAATTTTGTAATGCGTTTAATATTAATGTATTGACATTCTAAAGTTTTTTACGTTTACAATACATCATTTACTATTGATTTATTGTTAAAGGATAATCACAAATGGTTCACACTTTCAAATTATTCAGCTTGTTAAATGTTGTTAGCATATTCTTAGCTAAATCTTATCTCTTAGCTTTAGTCTCTCATCCTCATGGCTCCTGAAAATACCATCATTCCTGACCCCAATGATCCTTCCAAACCTTTCACTCATATTCAAGTCCATAATGCTATCAAGCTCACATCCACCAACTATGTTGCATGGAAAACTCAACTCCAAGCAACCTTACTTGGCTATGATCTATGTAAGTATGTTGATGGTTCCTTTTCTTCTCCACCACCATATATTATTGATGATAATGGTGTCTCAAATACCAACCCAACTACTCTTCCGTGGTTTCGCCAAGATCGCTTGATTTTTAGTGCTATTGTTGGCACACTGTTTCATGACATTGGCGCCCTTGTTTCACAAACTCATACAACAGAAGAGGCATGGAACGTGCTTGCTACAACATATGCCGATCCTTCTCGTGGCAATTTCAAGCAAATCAAAAGTCATCTTAGCCAGATTACTCATTCAACCCAATACATCACATCATACATGTAATTCATTAAACAATATACTGATCGTCTTGCCTCTATGGGTAAACATATGGATCATGAAGACTCTTGTTCCATTTGAGAGAGTATTTGTGAGAAAAATATTGTCATTTGTCCTCATCATTATAAGAGGATTTCTTGTACTCTTCTTTTTTACATAGTGGAATTTTGCTCTTGATCGCCCGTGGTTTTTTTCCTCTCACACTGAGGGGTTTTTCCACGTTAAATCTTGTGTGTTATTTTCTTTATCCTTTACTTGCTTCTCTTTTGTTCTCAATTGATTCAATCCTGTGCTTCCGCATTGTGCTCTAACCTTAACAAGTGGAATCAGAGCTCTTACTAAATTGAGAATTTCAAAATGTCTGCAAAATTTGACATTGAGAAGTTTGATGGAAAAATTAGTTTTTCTATTTGGCGGGTCC
>NC_032013.1:1965328-2043566 GCF_001865875.1 Lupinus angustifolius
AAATATTGTCATTTGTCCTCATCATTATAAGAGGATTTCTTGTACTCTTCTTTTTTACATAGTGGAATTTTGCTCTTGATCGCCCGTGGTTTTTTTCCTCTCACACTGAGGGATTTTTCCACGTTAAATCTTGTGTGTTTTTTTCTTTATCCTTTACTTGCTTCTCTTTTGTTCTCAATTGATTCAATCATGTGCTTCCGCATTGTGCTCTAACCTTAACAAAGACATTATTGAAAAGGTACTCTTTGGCTTAGACTATGAATAATACAAATTTGTTATTGATGTAGTCAATGCTCGTGACACTCCCATCACCTTTGAAGAGCTCCATGAAAAACTCATCAACAAAGAGATTACTGCTTCTCTTAAGGTTATTCCCTCCAACTTTCCTGCCACTGTCAATGCTGCCAATTTCATGTCAAAGTTTCTTATGCTCGTGGCTCTTCTCAACAGCAAAACTATCAACCTACTCAAGCTACTTGTTGCTTCTGCACCTCGCCAACACCGTCCTTACCTTCACAAATGCCAATGGTGTAGGGAACAAGGTTATTCTCTTAGTCACTGTCCTACATTCAAGGGTCAATTTCCTACTATTCAAATTCCTCAAACAATCCAAACTCGTGTGGTGCATAAGGGATATCAACCTCGTGTTCGTGCTCCCCATGCTAATGTTGCGATTGCTATGCATCCTTCCTCCAATGTCTGGCTTCTTGATAGTGGTGCCTCACATCATGTTACTAATGATCTCTCAAACCTATCACTTCATGCTTCATATGACAATATTAAAGAGCTAGTGATAGGTGATGGCTCCTCACTTCCCATCCAAAATACAAGTTCTTTTCACTCTCAACATCTTCTTACAAATTCACTTTTTCAGATGTCTTGCATGTTCCATCCATTTCTCACAATATATTATCTATATCTAAATTCTGCCAAGAAAATAACACTAGTATTAAGTTCTTGCCATCTCTTTTTCGTGTTAAGGAGCTTTCTTAGGGTCATACTCTCCTCTAAGGTCTAGCTAAAGATGGTGTTTATGAGTGGAGACCACCTTTACCTCAGGCATATGTCTCAGTCAAGTTACCTACTCATGCTTGACATCATCGTCTAGGGCATCTTTCTTTATTTGTTCTTAGGATTTTAAATTCCAGTTTTCATTTATCAATTCCACAATTTCATTTGTCACATTGTAATGCTTGCAACACAAATAAAAGTCATAAATTGCCATTTTCTATTTCTTCTCTTACATCTCAAAATCCTCTTGAACTTATATTTTCGGATGTTTGGACTGCTCCCATTTATTCAAATGATAACTACAAGTATTATGTTATATTTGTGGACCATTTTACCAAATATACTTGGCTATACCCACTCAAGAAAAAATCAGAAGTTTTTGATATTTTTGTTAGATTCAAAGCATTGGTTGAAACTTTTTTAACAGTAAAATCAAACAATTCTTTAGTGATAATGGTGGTGAATATCAAAAGCTAACTCCCTATCTATCTACAAATGATATCTCTCATCTTACTTTTCCTCCTCACACACCACAACACAATGGCTATGTCGAACGTGGACATCGTCATATTGTTGAAACATGATTATCATTACTCACTCATGCTAAACTACCTCTCCAGTTTTGGTTGTATGCTCTATGTACTGCTGCATATTTGATCAACCGTTTACCCACTCCATATCTTCACAATATTTCTCCTTATCACAATCTGTTTGGGTTTCCTCCAAATTATCACAAGCTTAGAAATTTCGGGTGTCTATGTTATCCTTGGCTACGTCCTTACTCTTCTCATAAATTTTGAGTGGTCTATAATTATAAGACCAAAGAACCTACATATTCTATATGAACATGTAGTTGCATACAATGACAAAGAACATGGAATTAGTGGATACATGATGTTAAAATTGGTATAAGGTTTATTCACCATATTCTCTATGAATATATTAAGGTACGCTTCCACTATAGTTTTATCTATATTCTTCTTGATGATTTGACATAAAAGATCTTGGCCATATATAATGATAATGTTCATCATCTTTAGTATATATCACCCAATTTAAATATAAAGTCTCTCCCACCTCTATAAATTAAAATATTTTTGCTACATCTATGTTAATAATTCACTTTTTATTGAATGTATTAGTAGTGATGGTCTCAACCACGATTTATGAGGATGATAGTGGTGATCTCGAGGGTGGTAGTGTCATAGTGATGATGGGTATTTTAGTAGTAAAAGTAGGTATAATTTTACAACTAAAAACTGAAATCATGATTTTTTTTGTCGTTTTGAAAAATAAGGTGAAAACTAATAAAAAAAAACATTTCAACTTAAATTTTGCCAAACAAATTTACGTGTACTTTGATCCCAAATCAATACATTGACTTCTAGGGTTCTGGATCCAACACAATTGTGGTTCCTATCACGATTTGGTCATGTTTTCTTTCCCTTCAACTCATCTAATATATTCTTGCACAATGCCTTTAATGGACCTTGTCCCGTCAACACGTCATTCACCCTCATTTGTCATAATCTGGCACATGAGCTAAGAGTCATTGTTGGATCTGGCCATGATAGAGGAGGCTACAACCACTAAGGATTCCAATTGTTTCTAGGGCATGAGAAGAGTGAAGAGTTATAAGTGAAGTTCTGTGAATATTTTCTACTTATAAATTCTTTCATTCACTATCTCATATCCAATATGTGACTTCACATTTTAATATATACAACAATCTCCCCTCAAGTGTGGGTACCACACACTTACCAGTTCGTTCCCCCTTAAATTAATCATGTCTCAAGCGAACCATCGACTCTGATACAACTTGTTGGACTTGTCCGTAACCAGGGAATCTACAACCAACATGGAGTCTCATTGTTATCAAGGCATGAGAAGATTGAAGAGCTATAAGTTAGACATTATATCTTGAAACAAAACCTTAGGACAATGGTTCTATGAGCCTTTTACATTTATAAACTCCTTCATCACTTCTCTCATCATATCTAATATGAGACCTCAGATGTATATACTCAACACTCTTCTTACACAACATCTCTAAATCTAACCCCAACCCTTATTAAAATACCATAATCCTCTCATCTCCTCTCCTCACTCACAAACTCAAAAATCAACATTGCCAACCACACATCACATTCATTGCTAGATCTTTGTGTTTTGTCATCTTGTCTCGACGATTCACCACCATATACTCTCAATGTCACAAACACCATCTAATTGGTCTTTCCATGCTTTAATTTTTGGTATTTAATAAAAAAAACCACAAGCATCTTGCTTTAATTTTTTTTCATTTCACTAGTGGTATAAAAGCATTTTTTTATAAATTATAATTGACCTCAAGTAGTATCTATTATTTGTTTTGGTTGATAATAGATCTTTCTAATATATGATTTGTTGTTGGACTTGTTTTAGGGGATGGGAATAAATTCAATAAGACCATTTCCTTCAACAAGTGCATTGAGTGAAAATCATATAAGAATTATGTCTAATATAATGATTTAATAGTTAAAGATATAATTAAATTATGTTGACTAACTTATGGAAGAAATATTATTGTATTATGATATTATTTCTACTTGAAAAATTATATGAAATCAAATAGATATTATGTTAAGTGACATATATTTGTAAAGTCATCTTACATGAAAGGTTATGTGAAATGACTAAACCATTTGGAAAGCCAATTCCATGAAGGAAGGTGTATGATAGAAGCACCCATTTGGAAAGCCAATTCCATTAAAGAAGGTGTATGATAGAAACACCTTATCATGCCCTATAAATTAAGGATGTGGTCCTGTTAGGACTTAAGCATATGAGAGAGTCCAACCCAAAAGATTAGTCTATTAGGTAGGAGAGCATCATGGCTTGTACCATATTGAGTTTGTTATTATACTCAATGTGGGACTCCCAACATTGCTTCCCCTTCAAGAGCTGACGTCCACGATGACTTTCACTATATCGACACTGACTCGATGGTCTCTTTTGGCGGCTACACTCACCTATTAGTATTAGGTAATGTACCTTAATCCAACCTATAGATATCACTTTTTGTGGCACAATTCTCAATAAAAGACACCAATTGTTAGAACTTAAACACATGATGAGAAGAGTCCAACCCAAAAGACTAGTCTATTAGGTGGGAGAGCCTAATGACTTAAGTATCACATTGAGTTTGTTATTCTACTCAGTTTGAGACTCATAACTATTTGGAAATCCAATTCCATAAAGGAAGATGTATGACGGAAGCACCTTATCATGCCCTATAAATTAAGGATGTGGCCCTCACTCTACTCAACCAAGAAGTGTATTATATTAATCACTAGTGTACTATTAAGAAATGAGTTAAGAGTGAGAAACCAACATTCCATAGATATGGAGAAATCAACATCACACGAAGAGAATACTCATTTATAAGCAAGACTTCTTCATCAAATGAAGTCCATGAGAACAATATACTTCCTCTTACTTATCTTTATGAAAAGCGTAACGTTTTAAATCTTGACATTATAATATGTTTATGATAGTTTATATATGGCACGTCTTATTGTATATTCTATAAATAAGAAATTAATATTTTTTAGATGATATAGAATTCTCTATAATATTATAGAGTCTAGCACTTGACCTAAATTTAGATATGTGACACTAAAACTAAAATAAGGATCCAGATCTTTTATTTTTTGCATTAGATAAATTTAAAATTTAGAAATTTATCTCTAGCCTTATATAGTTATATTCAATTATTAGATGACCCAATACTGAAGATGATTTCATACATGTGTAATTGTCTTTCTCAGGAATCTTTAGTTTAAGTTTTAAGCCTATTGAACTAATTGATTCAGTTTATATTAAAAATTCTAAAATATTTATAATACATGTAATATTATTTAATAATTTTATATTCAAAATTTAAAAATATTATTATACAAAATTAAACAATCGACAAAGAAAATTTCATTATAATAAAATGTCACAAAATATTATTATAACAATTTTTAAGTTTTAATTGCAACAAAAGTCCACAAATAATTTTAAAATTTAATTAAACAACAAATATTTTGCTGGAACATAAGTTAAGAAGTCAAATAAGTTGAAACCATTTTTTTCATTTTCAAAAGGACATTGTTTTTTAAAAATAACATTTTTTTGATTAATTTGACTCGTCCAACTGATCTGACCATCTGAATCGCCGATTTTTGGCTTAAATCAGCTGAGTCGAACTGATACATCCTCATTGGATGCAAAATCACACAGATGAGAGGCTCAAACTAGTAATATGTCCAATTCATGGTTGAACATGACAGACCAACTGATCCGAGTCGATTTTTATAATAATGCTCTCGATAACAAATATCACTCACAAGAATCAAATGAATATAAAAAGAGAATAAAATATATCTTCATACTATGAGATAACTTATTTCCTCCTGCCAGTAAAAATATGACACATGTACTGTTTTGTTTAGTTTTAGAAATATTTTTTAAGAAATTGATTAAATATGACATATATCATAATTTTAATAACTGAAGGAGATAACTTATTTCCTTATACCATAAGATATTTTATTCTCGTATAAAAATAAATTTGATCTTTCTCTTACTACATGTAATTAAGGAATCAATTATTTAATAAAACAAAAACAAAGGTTTGTAGGGATAAAACGAATTAATTCATGAAGATTATCTCAATAAAAGTCACACTTAACCACTTTGATACAACTAATTTAGTAATATAAGACCTTATTAGATCTCTAAGATGATTAAAATTTGAAGAGTTCAATTCCTGAAAAAAAAGCAATATCAACATTTTGATCCTTAAATTAATATTGTTTCTCCATGCTATTTTTTATCAAATAATAAATTAAAAATAATAATTGAGGAATGAATTTAACAATTTTAAAATTTGACAAAAAAAAAACCCCAAAAAAATAGATAACAATTTTTCTCAAAATAAAAAAACAAGTCAACCCACCACACTCATGTATATCAATTTGGTTCCCTTATTATTCTTCTTTTTTTTTTTTCTTCTTCTTCTTCTTCTTCCCTCTTAATACAAAAATTCCAACCAAATCAATGCCATTTCAAATCTTTATCTTTCTCCTCTAACTCTTTCTCTTCTATTCTCCTATAGTCTCTTGTTCTAATGGTTCTTTTCCAATCTTCCAATTTTACCCTTCCAACCCCTTCTTCTCTCTCTTCCCTTCCTCTCACTACATCTCTCTCTTTTGAACCAACCTCTCTCTCTCTCTCCCTTACCCACTTTGACTCCTCCATTTCCCTCTACCCTTCTTTCTCTATTTCCGATTCTACCCTTCCCCAATCCCAAACCCTAATCCCTTCCCCTTCCTCCTCCTCCTCCTTCGTCCTCCTCCGCCGCGATCGGAATCCCGATTCTACCCCTCGTGTTGTTTTCATCGTTGCTGGGCCCCACCGCTCCTTTATTCTTCTAAGGTTCTATATACTTGATAGTGTTGGGAACGTGTTCTATAGGCCGAAGAGTGTTTTTTGTGGTGACTGTAAAGATCTAAGATTTGAACCTAATTTGGGTGTTTTGGTTAATTCTAAACATGGGGTTTCGATTAGGGTTTCTGGGTCGGTTAATTATTTTGCTATGTACTCTGTTTCGGCTGCGAAAGTTTGGGTTTTTGCGTTGAGGATTGATGATGATGATGATGGTTGTGGTGAGGTTGTGAGGTTAATGAGGTGTGCTGTGATTGAGTGTTCGAGGCCGGTTTGGTCGATTAGTGTTTCGTTCGGGATGTTGCTTCTTGGGGAAGAAAATGGGGTTAGGGTTTTTGGATTAAGGAGGCTTGTGAAAGGGAAGGTTAAGAAAGTTAGGAATTTGAATTCCAAGGTGCCAAATGGTGGTGTTGTTCGTGATTATGGGAAGAATGGGAAACATGGTGTTGCTGGTAAGTGCAGTGTTCTAAGCAAGTTTTGATTTTTACTGTGTTGTGAAATAATTGGAGTTATGTAAATGCTTTTGTTATTGGTTTTGTTTTTTTGGGTACATTGTTATTGGTTTTGTTTGAATATGGTCTTATTGATATTTAATATAATGATATTTATTGTTGATAACTGTCATGAAGATTCGATTGATTGGGAGAGGATAGAATACATAAACCTTTGGAGTTGTTGGAAAAGGACAACTTGTGGAATTATATCCTTTAAGAAAGGAATGTGTTTTTGCAAATCTTGAAAGGTGGCGAAATCATGGGTGTTTGCTTAGGTTGTAGGAAATCTACAATTTCAGTTATTTTGGACTTTATGTTAAGAGTGTAGTTATTGGCACGTGTTATGAGTTTAGGCGATGCATGCTTCAACCAACGTGAGGATATTGGTAGAAACTTTTATTGCAAGATCAAGAAAAATGGAGTCTTGCTCCACATGAATTACTATAGGAAATGTTATTCTAGATTACCCTGAAAAATAAAAATTAAGATGTTTACGTGCAGATGTTTGTGTTGCTACCAACCTTCCTGTCCTGTTGTGAATTTAACAGTTGGTATTAATGCATTTATTTGCTGAGCAATTAGTCATCTCTTTTGAACAGCTTAAGACCATTTAATGGTATCTTTAGTTTTGGATAACTCGATGAGTAATTTTCTGTGAACTGTGATACAATTCTAGAACTTAGCAATTACCTAATAGGAGTAACTGACATTTTTCTATGATGGGATATAAATATGACTCTCTGTCATTTTTTAACAGTAAAAGTATTGGCAGTTGAAGTCAAAGTTCTTACTCAGGCCAGAAGTGATTTTTTTATATGTCCTGCTAGCACATTTTTTTGGCTTTTCTCGCTGACTAAGCTATGATCTCAATTCATCGTCTCCTTTGTTTAATCTCAAGGTGTAGATGGTAAATAACTAAATATTAGGAACAAATCTTCAACTACGGGATGTATTTTTAATTTCTTGTTTCAGAAATGGAATCTCTATCTGGCAGACTGGGAATCTACTTTTATTTTATGATATCCCTTCAATTCTTGACAGGGAAGATCTGTAGGGATCTTATAATATGATTGCTTGATTCTATGTACAATTGTAAATTATTTCAATATTCCTCAGTAATGTATCTAATCTATGTATTTTTACTTTTAGTAAAGCAGGCAAATGTCAAACAAAATGGAGGTGCATGTTTTATGGCATTGAAGGGAAAGGGGGTTGAAACAAAATCAATTTCAAAGATACCGATATCAGTAAAAGTTATTTCCATTCAGGCTCTGTCCCAGAGGATGTTTCTGATGTTGGACTCAGATGGAGATTTACACATACTATCCTTGTCAAATTCTGGCATAGGAGTAGATATCACTGGTCATGTTAGGCAACTGCCTCATATTATGAATGTGCAAAATCTGGCTGTTCTTCCTGATGTATCTACCAGTATGTGTCTCTTTCTTTGTTTCTTTTTCTATTTTCAAAATTTGATTTGTGAATGATTTCTCGGGGGAAGAATTTAAGTTCATGTTTGCAAAAGTCGCAAAACATGGAATGATGGTGGGGTTGAAGTATTCCATTTAATCATGGTATTTGACAGTAAATAATCATGTGTTTGCTGAAACTTATATGAATATATCACTGACCAGTCAACTATGGTTACTAAGGTAGTTAGTAGCTGCTAATGGGTTTTATAAGTAGTTCTAACTAGCTCATTGATTGATTGTAATCACATTATAAATAAGGGAATACTGTGTGGTCTAGAGAGACAGTTTCTCCCAATCACCCTCTCTGTTTGTTTAACAATTTAAATTAAATAAATTTTCTTAAAATCTTTTCAGCTAACATATCCAAACATAAATATTCTATTATTCTCGATTATAATCAGATGATACTAAACTTGGGAGAATCGCACCACAAAAGCTGCCAATTGTGGTTGAACTTATGGTGATATGCATCCCACACTGGAATCTTATACTTATGATGTGAGATTGGAGTTTCATACCTTGCAATGGGATCCAAATATTCCATCCTGCGGCCCGCTTCTCAGCCTCGGGTGCATGCAGGCTGGATTTGCACTAGCCCTTTGAGTCTCAGATAAACACCACAATTTCAGTGTCACTGTCTGCTCTGCTCATTTGCAATTGTGAGACATGATAGGAAACATTGGTACAAATTGATGCAAATGTTGGTAGAACCACACCACAAATGCTATCAGTTGTGGGACTCAAGTTCTATACCGTGCAATTGATTCCTAACATCATATAACCAATTTATATATAATCTTTTTTTTTATTGCTAATCCAAAAACACCTAGTCTTAAAGAACAATAAAATTATACCAATAACATGCCACTTTGGGCTAATATTACCTTTATTAGGGTTCTTAAGTGATCCAAAGGTCCTCAATATGCTCGACTTTTGTAATCAATTTGGATTATATTTGTGTATTTTATCTCTTCAAAAACTTAACGAGATAGGCTTGAGTGACTTATAGCTTGATACTTAGTGAAAAGATATAGTTGCTCTTTATGGCATCTTATATATACTGCATATTTCCATGCACCATGTTTGTGGTAACCATGAACTGGCTATTGCTTGCTGTTGTTCACTTGTCTACTTATTCTTATTAAATGCATTGGCTTTGTGTTGGAAAACTCTTGGTATAATGTGAGTTTGATGTTAGACGTTAACAACTGATGTTCTACCATAGGATTAAAAATTTATCGAGAGAGGCAGAATGGGTTTGATAGTTTACTTACTTCTGTGGATGGAAAGGTTAACCTGGCTTGTGATCTAATGAATGACCTTTGTTTCAAATGACAATGACAAGAGTGTAAAGGTTATTGAGTAATACACATTCATGGTTAGTTCAAGATTAAAGCTTCAGATTGACCACATCACTTAGACAGAATGTCTTCCTTTATTAGTTAATAGTTGTAATCTTTGTCCATGTCAAAGACTGATATTTGTGTTCTCATTCCTTTTTCTCTCTGCAACTAAAGTTTAGTTATAATCTTGTAGTGTCCCAGATTGTCTGGATATCAGATGGATGTCATTCTGTGTACTTGTTCAATGCAATGGATGTGGAAAATGCTTTAAATGAAGCTGATGGAAATGATGATGATAAAAAGCTAATGCATCTCCCAGGTTCAGAAACTTTCATAACCATTATTGATAAAATTGTTTTTTGAACTGGAAATTTATAAGCTGCAGCATGGATTGCTAATCTTTGAATGACCGGGGGAAAGGCATAGTTTCTTCCAATATGAGCGGTGGCAGAGCTTAAACTGAATTTTTGGACAAGCCAAAATAAATAAATAAATTCATATGAATTAATTATAGCACTATACTTTGACATATACTTAAAAAATACCTTGTTATTAACACAAATTTTAGCAAATGCATTTTAGCTTAGAGTGAAAATTCCATTTTTGACGCTGAACCTGCTAATCAATCATGCTAGTTGTAACTGCCTATTTGTTGTGACTAATAATATTTTTACTCTATAATGAAGCTTCAGCGTAATGCTATATTTTAGGTGATGAGAGTGCTCTTAAGTACTCAGGTAAAGAAACAAAAGTGATGTTCTAAAGAGCCCCTTCTAAATATATTCTCTTAAATTTTCAATCAGCACTTCTCTAGAGTTTACTAAATGTAACTATTAATAATGTATTGAATTTTTTGCTATAAACCTTGACAAACAAAAACCACAGAACAATATGGACACTCTAGATTAAAACTCCATTCTTCGTTTTTGTCATTTTTGGGTTAATAGCACATTATAAACAAGAAAACAAAGTTGGACACCAATGGCTATGGTTTTTTATCCAATAAAAAGGAACAATGAGATGCACATCTGCCATTGCTTGGCCCAAAAATAGTTAAGCCCAAAGTTAATAAATATAAAATTGAAGACTTCAATGAATAAAACTTATATAAAAGCCCATTCAACTTACAAAATACATTTGACAGTCCAATATATTTTCTTATTTAAACAAGCAAAATATATATCACTTAGATTTTGTGCATTTTTCTATGAGGGGTGGGGATCTGCTCCCTGTCGATAGACCCATTGTTCTTTCTCTCATTTTTGGAATTATATAATTTTATTTCATCCTTTTTTACTTTGCAAATCAGAGCTCATATAACCCCCCCCCATTAGTGCATAAGATTTGGTAAGTTGTCATTTTTTTCTTCCTTCAATACAAATGAAGGATCTAAGAACAGTTTTGTAGTTATGTTCTCTTAAGTTTTATTCGTAATCAGAGTAACTTCTCTCTGTTTCAGTTAATCATGTTCTTTTCTCTGGTGAGAAGATCCAAGATATCATTTGTCTAGCTTCAAATTCCATTCTGATTCTAGGACAAGGTAATATTTACTTTTTTGTTCCTGCCTAAGTAATTGATAGTGCTGTGATAGTGTGTGGGTTGTTGGCTGGCTGCTATGTGAGTCACCAGTCACGTTGTGTTTTTCTGGAGCTGGTAACGGGTGAAATCCCTAGGTCTGGCCATTGCTTCTGTTCAGGCTGCTGCATTTGCGTGATTGCAATCAGGCTCCACTTTCAAAATTGGGTCTATCACATGACCTAGAATGAAGGTGCCCTAATTTTTAAAACTTTACTTGATATGATATTATCCTGAGGTTTGTTTTGTAATGTTCAGTGTTTTTTCTTAAAAACTTGATGCAGTGGGTTTACATGATAGTGTCATGTACAGTGCATTTTGTTTTTTACTTTAGTATACCTTGTTTTTGTCTTGATGTGCATTGCTTTTTCTTTCCTTTAGTGTACATGTGGGTCTGCGTTCAATGCATTTTGTCTCGTGTACATTGCTTTTTCTCTGTTTCTTCTGTTTGTGTTTCTCTTCATCCTTGTTATGCTAAACTCTCCCTACTTTCTTTGAAGCCTTAGAGGGTTAAATTATATTTGAGATTGGATTTCAATGTTAGTGACAGTGGATTTTTATTATTAATTATGAATGTCTTTAAATTTGTTTTATATTTTTGAACATTTAATTCCCTGAATGTTTCAATAGTGATCACCCCGCTACCCACTAGTGTTTATGGGGTCATATGCTCTGCTATTCGGTATTGACTACATAGGTTCCTGCCTGACTTTTGTTCAACTCTAGTTCCTTGGACATTCCTGTACTTCTCATCCACACCCTTTCTTTGACAAACCATTGTAAAATAAAAAGTAAAAGAAAATGTAACAAGTTTTTCTTAATATGGTGTGTAAAATTAAAAGGTTTTATTTGAAAAATGTATATGATATCTCTTCTACGAAAATTGCCATAGCCTATTTTGCATGTATTTGTTACACGTTGTGTGGCGTCTAGTTTTTTCTAGATATGGGAACAGCCTCTCTGTTCATGGGGGCTCGGGAGTAAGCTCGCATACAGCTTACCTTCCCCCAGACAGCAGGGTCCCATAATGGTGGGAGCCTCATGTATGGTTCCACCCTCTTGTTAAGATGATAGTTTCATTATATAAAAATATTACAAGGGATCTACAACTACTTGTGATTGCTTCACTTCGGCAGCTCCTGCTTTGATATTTCTTACCTATATTACTTACCTAACATGTGAAACTTCTGTGCTCAACAGGAAGCTTATATGCATATGCGATTTCCTGAAGTTGCTTCAATTTTTTTATCCTTTTCAGCGGTAAGCATTTGCTCATTGTGCAACCTCAGTAACCTATAATTCTTACCTGCTACAAAGTTATGATGAATAAACTTGTTTGTAGGAAATCAAAATTCCTGGCTCCCTTGACATTCTAATGCGTACTTGTGTGGTTCCTGGATATATGCTGTCATCTTTCATAGTAAGTAATATTATTTGTTATGATAAATTCAGCTCTGTCCAAACACTGAAATGCTCCAGAACATGATCTAATTGTTATTTGTCTTGAATTTTCACCCTCGGCCTAAATTACTTTATTAACATGGTTGAAATGTCTTTAATCCTCGTGTCAGGTGCTCTTGTTATCTCATCATATAGGGCATCCTTAAGATACTGGAACTCTTGAAAGGTATGTGAATTGTATGTAAATTAACCTTCCTGCATTCGCACCTTCTTTTAAAAACTTTTTTGGTTTCCATTTATGGTTGCTAGAGATTTATGTATAGATTCTTGATTGTCAATGTCAAGATATCGATATGATATAATCGACCTGATAATTGAATATATATCATGACAGAAAATCGTCATCTGATTATTATTGTCTTTCACGCATTGTGGTGTTATCGTGTAAACGTTGAGTTTTTCACCGGACCAATTGAGTTGAATTTTGATGATACTTTCTTTTACCCTTGGATGTCAAATTTGTTGATCTTACAGCTCTAGGTCATTTGAAGTTTTGGTTTTCCTCATAACGAATGCAACTAATTCTTTTATGTTGTTGTTTTAGATTGGCAAGATCGTGGGACTGGTTAAATGTATGTGGGGTTCTAAAACTCTGGAGTCGCGATTTTCAACAGCGTAAAGCCACTGCCCTACAAGGCCTATTACAGTAACCTGGAAAGACCACATGCCTCCAACAAAAATGTTGGATGTCACTCAACTTGTTTTGATGGCTGTCTCCTCGAGGTTGTTGTGAAATCATGGCTCACTGCCACAGAACTTAGCAGGGTTCAATATAAAAGACATAATCTTGGCTTAATGGGTTGCTCTGCTTGTTGGAATAGTGTCCATTTTATTGAAATTCCTCATTCTAGTCATGCCCATGGTACTATTTTGTAAGATATTTTTCTGGTGTTAGGGCTATCTTGTATTTTTTATGCTATAGTTATATACCTTTATCACCTGTTATGTTCTCTTTATACTTACCATTATGATGCCTTGTGTGCTTTAACAGTTAATTATGATCAATTTATTGCATTTCTATGTTGTATAAATTCTTTGGCTGAGGCAAGTATCATTCTTAAGCCTGAATGAAAACAGAAATTTGGAGATAACTTTCAATACAATCAAGAGAATAAAAAAGAAATAGGACTAAGGGATTTCCCTCATTTTAGTTCTGTTTAGCATTGTAATATCTTATATATGGTTATTATATCATTCACATTTTTCAGAGTGTGATATCTATGCATGAGCTCACATTTTTTGTAGTGTGATATCTATGCACAATGAGTGTAAAGATTTATATACGATTATAAAAATTTATATACGATTATTATATTATTCATCATTCATTTGTATTATTTTTTGTAAGAGTCAGTGATGATTAAAAATGAATAGTGTATGATAGATTGATAGTATATAAAATTCTTGCATTATTAGTATATACATTTTTTTCTTCTCTTTTTCATATGGTAGTGTTCAAGGTAAGCATAATATAAAGGGTGGTGAAATTGCATAATATAAAGGGTGGTGAAATTGCATAATATAAAGGAATTCTTTTGTAATGTGTGGTGCATGGATAGAACATGATGTTGAAGGAGACTAAAATGTTTTACCTTTTAACCTCAGTTGTGTTTTATTTGTAAAATTCACCAAACATAGGATAAGATAAATGTTTTGTTCTGACCTGTTTTGTCCTAAGGTTACATATCTTTTCATTTCAATTGTCATTTATATAAACATATCAAGCTATAAGATCTTGATTGGTCAGTGGTTGTGGATATTATTTCCCAAAGGAATGGTTAATAACAAGTAATGGCTGTCAAAACTACAAGCATATCGGCTATCCCAAAAGTATGTCATTCTATGTATCACTTTCTATAATTAATTGAAAAATATATATTTAAATTAAAAATTTAATAATTAAATATTTTTCCGATATGAAAAATGTTATTGGATATGCAAATGAAGGAGCATATGAACATGAGACATATCCCTAAGAAAAGTTGATAAAATAAATGAAGTATTTGAACCCCAAAAGTGGCAAATAAAGAGAACATCTTTTTTGTTGATGCCTACTTGGCATACACATAAGACAAAAGTGAAGACAATGATAAGGTTCAGAGTAGGACCCTTGTTCCATAATTTTAGGACCCTTTACCTCAAGTTTGATGAGTAAAGACATGTGGCATGCACATGGAGAAGCACAACCTTCACCTTTGTTACCACTCCCTATTACTCTTGTGACAAGTGACATCCACTATCTTCAACTCCACTTCACATCCACCACACACTCAAACCAACCCTACACTTCAAAATTTTAATTTTCAGCCATTTGATTTTGGTCATTTTCACTCTCATTTTCTCTTATTGTCATAATTATCATACTCATTATTCCTCTTCATTTATAATATCAATCTCATCATTATCATACTCACTCTTCACTATCACTAAGCCCACTTCTCCTAACTTTATTTTCGTTTTTGGGTCCATTGTTCAATAGCTTCTTCTAGCAGAGCTATATCGAAATTGAAAACTTAAAATTTTGACTTATACTTATTAGAATGTATTAATTTGAAAATATATTTCGACAAAAAAATTAAAAGAGGTTATTTTTGAAGATTTCTACACATTTAGTCGGTATTTATTAAAAAATTTAGATGTGATATTTAAAAAAAAAATTATGCATAGCTGCATTTTAAAATGGACTATTGAAATGTATAATTTTATTGAAAAAACTATACTTTCGATAATGACATGTCGAAATAGTGTATGATTATAAAGATTGAATGAAAAATATTAAGAATTAAGATAGCATGTTTCTCATCTATCAAATCAACTAATTCTAGTCACGAAATACATTCCATGAACTAATATGCTTTTCTTTTTTCAAGTTACATAAAAGACAACACAATCATATCAATGTGTTTGGTTTAACTGGCTTAGTTACTTTTGAAACTTTTTATTTATTTATTTTAGTTCAAATGAAATTAGCTTCTAACTTTCATCCAATAACAATTATGTCCTCCACTTAAATGATTGTTCCACCATATAATTGTTGGAAATAATATTTCTTTTAAAAAATTATACATTCAAACAAGCCAAAATAAACATACATTCTCTACAATCACTTGTTGAATTTGAAAACACTTTTTACACTAGCATTGTTAGAAGTTAAAAAAATTGAAAACTTTCAACTTTAGACATACTAGTGTAGTGTTAGAAGTTTTCTCTTTTAATTCTCGAATTGGAGTGAAAAGTAACAAAAGAAAATGAACTCTCACAATGAAAACTAAAATAAAATTATTTGGTGTTATAGATGGAGATTGTGATAGAGTTTGAGGTTTAATAAAGAAGAATATGAATAAAATAAGGTATGAGGAGAGTATGGAGAAATAAATAGAATGAAATAAATTTGGGATTAGTTATAGCTATGTCATGTAAGTAAAAAAAAAGTATTGATTTAGTAAAAAAAATATTGTTAAGTATTTTTTTTAGTACAATCGAAATTAAAAAAACAGAAATTAAAGTATAGGGTAGAGATTCATTTGCAGGATGTTTAGAGCTCTTAATGATGATATATCCTAGAATTTAGAAGAGACATAAAGACTCAAACTAAGTTTGGTCATGAAATTAGCCATTATATTTTCTTCTCTAAAAATATGTTGAATACGAATTTCCTAATTTATTACTAATATATTTTCTTTTGAAGTGGATATAGCTTGTATTCGTTCCTATCATCTTGAGATGTTAATAATCATGACGTGCAATGTCTTTCAGGATTCTCTAATAAGCTTGGAACTAGGCCTCCTATCCTAGCACAATTGTTTGCTATAGAACATGATGTTCAGTTGGCTTGTAATGAGAGTCATCATACGGTAACCTTAGAGTGACTATGTTGAGACAATTCACATATGCAGATTCGTTTACATTATTTGACACAAATTTTGCAAAACACCACTAATTTGCTTAACGAAAACTAATCCTTATAACCATGGTGGACATTTTTAATTACATAAGTTGTGTCTAAGTCAATAGTACCAAAAATAGTATTATTATGCGAATATCAAATCCACCAAAAATCTGCCAAAAAAAAGTCTTGTATTGTAGGATTTAATATTAATCACCAGCCAAGACATGAAGGATTAATAACATATATGTAAAATAAATGAGTTTAAAAGTATATCTTAAAGTTCAGGATTAAAGTATACATTTTAAGTTGATAAACAAGTATAAACTAATTTAATTTATTGTTACCTTAGTAGAATCATATTAATCTTTGAAAATTGACCCAACTCATGGAATTTTATACAAAAATTGTCTCAACTCATGGAACTTTATGTGCTCTATGGAATGTGACATAAAACCATTGCTAATTAATAGAACTAGATTGAAAAGGTAACAAATTTATAATTTGTCTTTTTTCAACAGAGAACCGTACAATAAATCAATTGGCATTTTGTGTCCAAATAAGATAAAATTAAATATTAGAATCTCACCTTGTGGGTCCAAGAACAAGAAAAGTTACTACTGAACTCTAAGCAATTTAATGCAGATACCAAAAAGAGATAACAAAAATCTTGCATTATAGAGAGAAAATAAAACATTTGAACACCTTCAAGATTCAAAAACAGAAACACCAAATTTTGGTACAGACATATTACAGTAGTTAGCATGTTCTAGTCTTGCACTGTTAGATAGTGTTTGTTGCTTTACATTAGTATATCTTCTTTACTAAAAAGTATATCAATTCGACACGTGTTAATATTGATTGAAAAAATATATTTAAATTAAAATTTTAATAATAAAATATATTTTTGAAATCGCAACAAGTAGCAATAGAGTAAGTACTTTTTGAGATAAAAAATATGTTCATGTGAAATCAAAATATTCTACTTTTTTGGGTGTTGGAAGCGACACTTGTAAAGAGAAATAATCACACACTAAAAAAGAGATTATTTTCTTATTTATATAGTAAGAGATATCCTTGACTATACTAAAAAGACACTCTAACTTTCTAGTTATAGATCCAAAAATGAAAAACTTCAAATTGGTCCAAAAGATTCAAATAATAATCAAATTATTTCATATAAAAAATAACACTAAAACCCTTAACTAAGACTAATTAGACCAACATTTAGATTCATTTTTATTTTTGTTAGAATGAATTTGAGTCTTCAATATTTTTGTACTCTGATTGTTCTATTTATAAACTATTCCAAACTGATTCTGAAGAACAAATGGTACCTTAAAGCTGATACAAAAGCCACATGTCACATAATACTTATGAGACAAAAAGCTTAATCCTCTTAACTATAAAGTCTCTTTGGTCATATCATAAAGCTGCATCTACTTTCAAATATGTACAAATATAAGTATAGATAGACCTTCAACTTTATAACAATTCTACATTATTCAATTCAAACTCTTTCCATGGCCTCAACAATGGAAATGAAACCATCTTCTTATAGTTCAAAGAAACAAGATGATTCAGAATTCAATTTGACAGAATGGGCAATAAAAGCTAGAATCAGTAGAGAAAACACCAAATCTAGAAGGTACTCAGCATCATATATAAGAAGCTTTAGAGAAGATACAAAGTCTTTTAGATCAAACATAACTATTTCTAGTACTGCTTCTTCACCTGGATACCCATTAAAAGGTACATTTCATTTTTCATTCATATTCAATGATTTCATTAACTTCTTACCTACATTTTTCCCTTAAAAAAATCATTTTTTTTTGCAGATGAAATAGACCCTTCAACCTATTCTTTCACTACTGCTCTTAAAGGTACCATAGAATAAATTTACCTTATAATATTTTTTTCATATAATCATGGGTATATTCATCAAACCCTATGAATAAAGAACTAATATCAGTAGGGGTACATGTCTGCCTTTCCCAACAAGTGTTGCTACGAGAAATCGAACCTTAGACCTCTTGGTCATTCTGGGTAACCAACAAGTGTTACTATGACGCCTTTGATTAACTTTTTCAAGCAAATTCTTGGTGTTTGATTTCAGCATTGCAAGCAAGGTCAGGGTATAGAAATTTTGAGTGTTTATCTCCTGAAGGGTATGCTTTGAATTCAAAATGGAATGAAGCAGAAAAATATATATGCAACCCAGTTTCAGGTGAAGTACCAATGGAATGTTTATCAGCAAAAACACTTAGTGGAAGATCCTTTAGAAGTTCAACATCAAACAGAATTACCATGTCAGCACCTCTAGTTTATTCCTCAACACAAATTCAAACAAAACCATCTAATTATAGTTACACACAACAAGATGTTGCTCTTCAATTTCACATTCCAGGTATATATATCACTATGTTATTACATCACTTTTTACACCATTTCTAAATTTGGTTAATAATGTATAAAATTGAGGTTAATCATGTGTATTGAAGGATAAGTATGTTGATTAATGAGTATAGTTAATGGTTAATGGTTAAATTGTTGATCATCCAATATACATAATTGACTAAAAAATTATACACTATTAGTCATGTGTAGAATAAAAATATGTGAAAAAAGATGATAATTTTTTATTAGCTATTTTATTTTCTATTTCCGTTAGAGTGAATACCTACATTTTGTCCTAAAAAAAAGGTTCAAACTAGTACTCCAAGATTGCAAATGTGGGTCAAAATAGTCGATACTATTGGTCATAAAAAATGCTTTAGAAATACAATTTTGACTCATGTTTAATATTTTTGGGGACCTGTTTAAATTTTTCAAATTTTGAGATAACAAATTTAGACATACAAAAAAATTTAATTACCAAAACTGATATTTACTCTTCACAATTTAAGTTATTTCACAATTGTACTTGATATTTGTTGTATATAGAGAAGAAATATGAGGGAATGAGAAAAGATGCAGCAACTCAAAGTACACCACCTTATCTTAGTTCAAGCACTACTAGTAGTATTTTAACTCCATCCATCATAGATAGATCAATGAAGCTATCTCAAGACTCAACTTTTTCACATTCCAAAACCAAATCTGAGGAGCAGGTATGTGTTATAATAAAGGGTATCCTTTATCTTATCGGTAAAAACTAATTACAAATATTTAATATTTTGGTCTATTTAGGAATAGAATAAGACCCTACACCATTATACTATCGTTTTATTGGTTTTTTGTTTGAAACACTATGTATATCACTCATCTTCATTAGTTAAAAATACAACTTAAAAGTACTTGATTTAAATATCAAATAGTTTAATATTATATTAATGAATCAAAATAACTAATATATGAAGTGAAAAATCCATTTGAGCATCTAATATTTCATTTTTTTTTCTACCAATTAAGTTGAACCATTCACTACATTTTTATTTGGCCCTTAAACTATGAATGGCATTAATGGTGTCTTATAAATGCCATTACTTGAAAAATACCAACACAAAAATTAGCCTGGGTTGGTGATGTTATTATATTTCCTCTTGTGTTATACTTTAAACCTAATTATATTTTTATCTACATAAATAGTATACCTCTTGTACTCATGTATAAGACATAAATAGTAGACCTTTTATTGTTTTAATTTTTTAAAGTAAAAGTTTTTTTTAGTTTTTAATTGTAATGATATAGTATATCATAAATTACTTTTATAAATTTCATCTTTTAAAGTTCAAATACATCATATTTTATTCCTTATTTAAATAGAAGTGAACTATTAGTTTGAATTACACTATCCAACAAGTAAAGAGGTCGTTCAAATATTAACCTTAATTTATAAAATTAAAAATAAACTATTTTTTTACCATAATAGAAAAGATGCTGCATTTATTAATAGGACCAATCAATCAGGTCATTCATATAAAAAAAACTTATATGGAGATATATATATTATGAGTCACATGTATTATTTTTTTATGTAAAAATCTAGGACTACTAAATTTTAATATTAGTATCATGATTTTATTGATTATTTCGATATCAATATCTTTTCATAAAAGTCTTTCTCAATACTAAAAGATATATTATTTAATCAAAATTTCACGAATTTATGAGAAAGTACTTAAGAAAACAAGTTACAAATTTAGCTTAATTTCTCAAGCTTTGAATTTTTCAATCAAAATAGAAAGGAACAAGTTAAGGGTGCATTTTCCAAGATAATAAGAGCATCAAATCTAGTTGTCATATAATGAGATCATAGCCTTGCAGTATTGAGGCAGAACAAGAATATTACACTGGATGAAAATCATTATACAAATATAGTAATTCTATACCATACATAAAATTCAAAATTGAAAAAAAAATGAATCATATAGTATAAATATGAGTGATTTGATGGTATTAACATTTGTACTTGTTTGTTTACATTTCATATTAATTAATTGTAATTTAAAAAAATAAAATATTACTAATTAACAAGGAATATGAGTGAACATTTTAGAGTAACATTATCTAGTCCATAGTGGTTAATCTAAATAATTTTTCAAGTTTCATCATACACATAATATGGGAAGGAAGCTTCAACTAAATATTCTTTAATATATAAGATGTAAATATTAGTACAAAATACTTTTTTAAATGTAAAAAATCAATTTTGACTGATTTCTACACGAATGCGAAAAGTGGATGTAACTTTTAAAATTTAATTCAAAGAAGCAGTAGTTTTTTTAGTACTATAATGATATATCTTCATCTTTTGAGTAATGACGATCCTAGAAATATAACTCTTAACCCAATGCATTGTTAGAAAGATTAGTAGTTAAAATACCCAACTTTAGTTTGAACACTTAAATATGTAAGAATCACATGCTCTATGTATATAGTTTTTACCAATTTAAAGAGCATGATTACAATGTAATGAACTTGAGAAAAGTTTATGCAAGTAAATTTAGTGAGATTCATAAAGGAACATTTTACTATGAAATCTGACATAGATTGATGTTGATTAATGCATCCTAATATAGCAATATTAGAAATTATTGATAGATTTATGAAGCACAAGATTCCAAATATGATATTGATGTGAGGTACAAATGCATGTGCAGGAGGAAGTGAAAGATAAAGAAACATGGGAGACAACAAAAGAAACAACATCAAAAACAGAAAATAATGAGTGGAGAAAGAAAGATAATGAACAACTTTGCAGAAAAAGTGGGTGCTTTTCATGGATTAAGAAGAAAAAGCAGAGAGAGAATGAAAGACAAAGAAGAACCAACATATTTCTCATCCATTTCAAAATTTGCTAAACAAAAAAAGCTGAAAATGTAAAATGGCTTTTGTATGAGATAGTTACAAGATAGGTGGTACGGGTACGAGTACGTAGTTCATTTGAGTGTATAGTTCGATTTTTTTTTAATGGACCAATTTGGTGACTATGCTCAATGATGCTAAGAGAAAAATAGAAAAGTTTTGAGCAATTATATTATATTTGTGGAGTATTCATGTGGTACATTTTTTTAGGTGAATAAGTTTGTTGCATTATTTAGAAATGGCATGAATTTCATGTATGAGGTGGTAAAGTTATATAGTGTGAAAAATGAGATAGTAAAACTGTGTAAATGTGATGTGATGGGTATAAGTTTGTGACTATTGTTAATATTGGTATGATTTTTTTGTAACATATTCAATGGATAATGATGATATGTTTTGTTATGTGTTGTTATTGTGGTGAAAATTTGATGACAGTTGGGCTTCACGTGCAATGTGAATTTTGAATGGGATGGTTTTTATCTCCTTTCTCTCACTCACAATGATTAAACAACTTTACCAAAAACAAATTTGAGTTTGATGGGTTGGCTTATTTATAACTTTTCTGATGAGAGTAATGTCTTCATGTATCGGGTCAATCAAGTTCATCTAAGTAAAATAAAAAATGTTAATTTATATTTTTAGAATTTTCTTTTTAATTCAGTGATACTTCCTCTTAGATCGGGATAGGAAATTGAGACATGAATGAGGACATGTGATCTTGGTCCTAATAGGAGGATTTAGTTGGAGGATATATCATTTTTCATTTCTTTAAATTTGAACAATATTTAGAAGTTAGAATTAAGGATGTTTAGTATATCCAAGTAAGAAGTTTCACATTGGGTATAAGATAATAGATAAGATGGTTTATAAGTGAAAAAAACTCATGGAAAATTTAGCTTAATGTTTTGTTTCATGGCTTGGAGTCTTGCTTATGACTCTTCTCTCATTTATACCTGATAATAATAGGACTCTCTAGTGGTTGAAGACTTCTTAATCACAGATAGTTCCAACAAGGGGTAAAACTCCCTGGTGATTAGAAGCTTGTCAGTCGTGGAGAAGTCCAACAAGAGGTAAACATAAATTCAAAAGTAAAAGATAAAGAAGTTTAAGTGATGAAAAACTAATAAAATAAAAGTTTTGGATAAAAATAAAGAAATGAAAATGAATTATTTTTACTTACACCTTATGTTATATTTTATGGATGGGTTAAAGGAGAAAGGAATCATGAAGAATCGGAATTCTCTATCCCAAAACTTTACGTCTTTATGTCCCAAACTAATTGAATCCCACTAAATAACAAAAAATAGTATTTAATGTTTTTTGATTTTTTTTAAATATATGACAACTTTTAATTAGATTAAAATACAATGAAATATAAAAAGTAGAACATGTGATCTCTATTCTATCATGAAAATGGGATAAATTATAATGGAGTAAATTTTGAGTTAAAGAGGTTGGAGAAGCTTTTAGCAAGTGTGTTCAAAGTTGTTGCTCACCAACATTTCATAAATAAAGGTACCCTTTTATAAGTACTGTGAATTAATTTCGGTGTATGATTATCAACAAGTATTACTTATAAGATAGAATTTTTAACATTTTAATCTACGTGAAAATTTAATAAGATTTTATACTACTAAATCAATACCTTATTATATTGTGAATAAAAATTCGATCTAACCCACCAATTAATGGATAACAACGGTTAGTTGGATGAGTCAAACTCCACCACCAAGTTATTCACATCACAATCATATACCATGATCAACCCATATAATTAACAAGCCCCACAATTCAGATTTGACACTGAAATACTCTCAAAATACTCCCATCATTAAAAAAAATTGGTTTACGATATATATCCTCGCACCGTAGACAATCTTATCTGAGCTGAGAACATCTACATGTATGTGAGATTAATTTTTTCAGTGGGTATTCTTTTTATTCACAAGATTCAAACCTAAAACCTTACTTGAAGAAAATCAAACATATATCACTTAAACCAACACTCGTTAGTATACTCCCATCATTAAATTGTTTTTGTATTATTCATACACAACTATTTTATAGATACAAAAAGATTTAACCCGTGCACAGAACGAGGTAAAATTTAGTTACATTAATCTATAAATAATATTTAAGGATAACCAATATTGATTTAGCATTTATTTTTTATTTGGATTACTATTAAGTTATTACTTATTGATTTTTATGGAATTTATTATTACTATTCTTATTATTATATTACTACTATTTTAAATTTAGTGAAAAATTTAGATAATTTTAAAAATATTCACCTTAGATTTTGAATTTTCTCCAGAAACACTGCTTACAGATTTTCTACTCCAAATTATAATGTAGAGGTTGATTATCAGCTAGCCACATTATTTTTTAATGTTTTTAAAATTGGAACCGGATGGTAGAACTATAAACTCCAATTTTTTTGTGCTACCAAGAATATCTCTCACCTTTTTTTTGTTAAGGAATTAACCTCTCTTAACAATTATCACTTACAAAATCGAACATTTAAGTCATTATAATGCATGGAAAATGTAACATTGACCAGACAAACCAGAAAGCCTATATTATAGCTTAAACCGGTTTTCAAAATTAGACTAAAGAAAAAAGAAAGCAATTTGCCGTATAAAGTGAAAATCAAACCGTAGAGTTTAAAATGTGCAAATTATCCCTAATGCTTATAAACCATGCACACTTAACCTTCTATTAAACTTAATAGAGAATGTGTTTTATCTTTGCATCTTTAGCTACATTCAATGATATATAGTATCTAAGTCTCTTTTTGCCATCTACTATTCAAATCTGATTATGAGTTAATTACCACACTGGTTTTTGTTTTCAATGATATTATATCTTTCTTGTCAAAAGGTACTTTGGCAGAAGAATGACTTTTAAGTTGGACTACAGAAAACAATAAACTAAAACCAGCAAAAAAGAACTGATAATGAAGTCCCAAGTAAAAAAAGAGAGAGACATTCCATCTAAACACTATATTTCCCCTATCAATGTGCAAAAACCAAAGAAGCCAAGAAATTGTACATTACTTATATGACATGCCAAGACATTGGCATTCATATTATCATCTTGCTAGAACCATTCCCAATTTTCTATCAAATATCAACCCTAAATGAGTTGCCAAGCAGATTTTACATTTACAATTTCCTGTATGTTAATGTGACACTCATAGTTTGCTCTTTCTTTCCATTTGGATTTCCTTTTTTCTTTTATATTCTATGTCAAAATTTACACTTGATACAGTAGCTTCATACTTTGAATCTAATATTTGTTACATATATCAAAGGACCTAAGTCCTGTGATTAACTATGTAGAGTATGATAAAATGGTCAAGAACTTCATGAAGGAGAAGCGTTGGGGTCTGTATTGGAGATAAGTCGAACCTCGTATAAATCGTTCTCGCCCTTACCTGCACCGCAAATATTAAGTAAGAATACATTCATTCATACAAACTCTGGTTTTTTTTATTCTTAAGGATTAGCATATAAGCAGAGTTGTTTGAATTTTCAGACTCACCAACTTCAGCTGTAACTCCTGGCCCAAAGAATGAAGTAAATTTAGCCTGAACATAATTGAAGATTGGGAAAATAGTTAGCGACTACATCTTTGATATTAGAATTCCAGAGGGTCTTAGAATTTCAGTGAATTGGATTGATTAAATTCTAAAAGCAGTAGCAGTAAGGTTAGAGCTTCATGTTCATCTATAATGTGTTTTGGATAGGATTAACAGGGCTTTTGATGCTTATACCGACTGAAGAAAACAACTTATGACCTTCCTATTAGCTAATTTTAACTAAATTCATTATGCTTATGAAAAGAGGCTCTTTTAGCTACTTTTTTTATAAATAAAAAAGATTTAACTAGCACTTTATGAAGTTGTTATCCACCTTGAAACAATCTTTTCGCATTCTAGGATAAGGCTACATACGTCTACCCTACCCAGACTCCACTAGGTGGAAGCCTTGTGCACCAAGCCACCGTTTTTATCTACGCGTTACCCAAATGTGCCCCAAGCCCCCAACACCTCTAACCTATTATGAAGATCACACTTCATCTCTTGAAAAGCAATTTTGGAATTTGAAGACCACTGACCCGTTAAGTCTTGCACTGTGAGCTACTTTCGTGGGTCTTCTTAAATGCTTTGGAACACTTGAAATATAAATAATGGGGCACAAGATCCTCTCCATTTCCTTAGGTGCAATTCAGTTATCTTTTTTTGAAAGAATCCCAATATATCATAAGGAAATGGGGAGGATCGGAGCCCAAATAATTGTATGCCTTTGAGGAAATATGCTCTGTTTGTAAGGATTCAGTGCCTTGGTTAGAGTTGAATGCTTGATAATACAGAGTGAAATAAGACTTTAGTTTTGGTACTTCTTTGTCCTTTGCCCCTACTACTATATTCTGCACTTTTCTTTCCACGGATTATTTTCTAAACTCCCATTCATTCTAGTTTCTAGCACTTATTTCCTATCAAAAATCCAAAGACGACAAGGATAACAAACTGCAATTTAGAATCCAAATATGTTCATGAACATTTCAAAAGTGAATGCTACAAGAAAGCAAAGTTGAGTACCTGTCTTTG
The DNA here is from genome assembly GCF_001865875.1 of Lupinus angustifolius. NCBI lineage: Eukaryota > Viridiplantae > Streptophyta > Magnoliopsida > Fabales > Fabaceae > Lupinus > Lupinus angustifolius. The sequence goes on from NC_032013.1 coordinate 1,991,965, forward strand.
TTCAAAATCTGACAACTTCAGAGCCCTTGCCTTGAAAACCAATACAAGGGAGTATTTACCATCTTGTGTAACCTAAAATATAGTCATGTCACAAGACAGGATCAATAAGCGAATGGCCAGAGTCTAATCAACAGAAGCATGGTAACATCTCAGTTCAACACAAATAGTTACATGAGGAATACTAAAAGCCAATCACTAAAAAAATTTGGACTCCTTCATCATTTAGAATATTGGGAAAACAGTTTTACTACACATTGCCCTTGCGGTAATGGTTAAGGAACCCAAAAAGGTAAGCTTTTATTGAGAAGTGGTGTATCTAATAAATTAAAAAGAATGTATTTTAGTCCTTCAATTAAAGCTTAATCATTGCAATGGATAGCAAAACCGCTAAGCATAAAACCTTTCTGTATTAAAGGTAATGAAAAAAACACGACTAACCAAGTTGGCTTTGTAGGCCAGTTCTACTATAGAAAAGGACATATTGGAGGAAAACAGCTTAGGATAAATAACGGCCGCTTAAGACTAGAGTTGCAAGCACTGATTCATCGGAGAGGCTTTAATAAAAATTTGCTTTAAAATATTTATTTAACATAATAAATTTAAAAGGATGAAATGATTAATGGAAAAGATAGCAAAAATACCAAAAGTTTGAATCTAAAAGCATTAAAACATACATACCAAAATAGGATTACAGAAGAACTTTTAAGGTCAACATAAGTGCACTTAGAGTGAACTAATCAAGCAATTAATGGAAGATTTCATACTTTGAGCCAACACAAATACTAAGACAACCTGAAAAAGATTGAGGCTAAATATATGGTATTTAACTGCACCTGACAATGCTCAAACAACATCCAGGTGCTTGAGTTTACTCAAATGAATGTAAGGGTGTAACTAAATACGACCAAAGATGGCACAAATGAAGTTGAAAGCAAACAAATAAGCAAAATTCTTATTTGTAACAGATAACTCAGGTTGTGGTAAGACTCCATGATCATAGAAAAAAAAGGAAAACCTAGGAGCCAAGCTCCAATTACAGCAACAAAAAATAGAATTGTAGAGACAGAAGTACTTAAAGCAGTTCAGAATATAGAGGGAAAGTGTGTGTAAGAGAAGAAACTTGTACCATAACTCCACAGATTCTACTTTGAACTTTTAATAATTTAGAAAATGAGATATACATAAGCACATAAGGAAACTTATATAACAGTAATGATTAGTGAATTAATGTGAATTGACAAGCATACTTCTTCACGAATCATTTCTAAAACAGGTGCGCTCCTTCTTGGTATTCCTCCTCCCTGGAGCATGATGAAGATGAAATGATGTTAGAACTTGAGAATATATCATAGGTAATTTCAGAAGAAAAAGAGTAAACCTCAGTTACAACAAAACCAAATAGTGGTAACCTCAGTATTTAGCTAATGATGCATTACTAGATGAAGATATAAGATACTACAAAGATAGAATCCATTCAACCCTAACGAGAACCAATTTATCCTAAATTTAAGATATTAGGTGCAGGCTTGGGAATAAGTTCTATTCTTAGAAGTCCCGTAGAACAAATTGTCATTGTCAACAGTTGACCTGGGTCCGGGTATCACTTTGAGGTCCACTTCAAACACGAGCGAAAAAAGAGAACAAAATGTTTTTAATCCTTAAAATGTGATAATGAAGAAATAGATAATACACAAAAGATAATTAAGTACCTAAAACACAATTCCCTAGTTCAAAAAACATACTTGACCATATTGGAATATCCGTTTCAATGCCTCCTCCAAATGCTGCTCATCCCCATAGCGATATCTGATAACATCACTCTTCACCTATGGAAGCACAAAAAGCCCACTTAACACACCAAAGTAATCTTTAAAAGCATCTGGAATAAGATATATTAGCGGTGTGTAGGTATGAATAGCTAGATGAAAGACTGCATTTAATAATAATTTATAAAATCAGTATATTTTTCTTTAATACTGAAACACCGTGAATGGTGGTTGTATACTGTTGTCAACTCTTTTATATGACCATGGACACCACTGAAAATCAATTCTAGTACAAAGTATGGGTTATATGAGTTCGCATGTGTGTGTTGAGTCTTAGTTAATCTTCTTCACCTAAAATTGATCCACGATTTATCCATCCACTTAACTGTTTATAAATAGAATGTCCTAACCAGTTTAACCTATTGTTCTCCCTTTTGGAATTTACCAAAAAACAAAACCATTTTCACCCAAGAAATAATACATTTAATGAAAAAAGAATATCAAATTGGTAATATCCATGCTTGATATAAATAAACATAACCTAGAGAATGCATTATTTACTTTCTTCAATTAACAAATATTGGTTGTCGTTAGGTAATGGGCTAAAAAGGAAATGCTAAGCATCTTATGTTTACTTTGGTTAAATGATATGATTACCTGCTTAAGAATTGGGGTTGCACACTTTTCTTGCAAGCGTTGAGCATCCGAATAAGTGATGCATGGAACTGGCTTGAGTTCTGCATACTACAAATAGATGATCCAATGGAAAAATATGAGGAAAACAAATAGTACCAGACTCACAAGGGCATCCATGAAAACACCAATGCACACAACCATGAAGCATTGACATGATCCTAACACGATTGACAATTATTATACACAACATTGTTATGCTGAATGTCCATCTTATAATGTTATTTGCATCAAGAAATCTTTCTTCACCTTGAGTGCCATGCCAATAATTGCAAGGGGGAATCCATATGTTAACATTATAGCTGACCATTCAGATCCGGGTAGAATATTAAAGTATGCCCCAAAACCATAGCTGTATATTTGAAACAGCAAGACAAACATAAGAAAAGAAGCACACGGTAAATTACATGATATTAATGAAAGGAAAAAAAAAAAGTTGAACTCACGACAAGAGTGAAACCCCAATGCTTAGACCAATCACACCAAATGAAACCTGCAGATAAGAGTCCCCAAAGAACATGATAATATTAACTACAATTCACCTATACATTACCATATATCATTAGTTACAAGAAATTTAAGAAGAGAACAATTATCGAAATACACCATTTCTAGCTTCTCCGTAGCATAATGCTTTACAGAATACCAGCATATAAAGTAAAGAGCAAGATAGTGAAAGTAAAGAGCAAGATAGTGAAATCCACACTTGTCTCATAAACCAACTATTAGTTATATTTGTGCCCTCTAAACAAAAGTATTATTTTCTTAGTTCTTACTAATTTACTCTTTTCAAGTGAATCAGTGATATAGAGTCTAACCCAAAAGTACTCATCTTGGTCGGGTACTCCCTTAAATAATCCTACAGTACTTATCTAAGGTGGAGTGCTCCTCTGACTCAAGTTTCATGTGCTCTCTAAATTGAGAAAATCAACATGCACTAATCATAAAAGTAAAAACATTTTAAATATATACAACTGAAGGCCTATTTATAACCCAATTACCCAATAAATACAAATACCATATAAACAGAATATTCAGTATTCTAAGTCTAAGCCGGAATAAGATAATCCAAAACAAAATAGTCAATGTCTAAATATCACATACCAATATGAAATAAGATACTCCAAAAAAGAATAAAATACCTAAATAAATAATAATAATACTAAATTAAAAAACCCTAACTGTCCGACTAAAATCACTAAATAGAAGACTTAAATAAGTAGGTAAAAGTGAGTCTCGGCACAAAAGTAAGGTTGTTCTCTTGTAACCCGAATATTACGAGTTCAAATCCTACGAACAACCTTTTTGCCGCACTTAGGTGGAAAATTGGGCCACATTTTAGATCCTTAATTTATGTATGTCTACAAGTTAATCCCTAAGTTTACAAAACTCAAATCTATAGCCGATTAAACTTATAGACTGAACTGAGAAACAATGAGTATTACAAATTTAGAAATCAATTCATACAAAATTACAATAATTCATAGGACTAAGATGCTAATGCTTAATATATTACAAAAAAGAGAGAAACCTTGGAAATGGAGAATTCATCATCGGGAACAGTGAGTGAAGATGATGAAGAAGAAGATTGAGTAGTTGAAGAATCAGATGCTTTAGTAACAACCTTCAACCTATCATTCAATTTAATAAAAACCAATTTTCCATTGGATTTGAGATGAACCGTAACGAGTCGTGACCGAGTTGCGTTGGTGAGTTGAGGACGAGTTAGGTTTGGAAGAGGGAGAAACCGGTGACCGGAACAGACGGTGACTCCACCAGATATTCTCATTTCGCAGATAGAATGATGAAAGTGAGTGAATGAGAAAGAGGAAGAAGAAGAAAAATGATCGTTGCTCCTCAACCGCCAAATTTTGTATTACGTGTCCTCCTTATCTTTCATATATATTATTTTTTTGCTAATTTGAATAAAAGATTAAGAAAATCCAAGATTTTTTTTCTCCTAAAATCATGACTGATGCTTTTTGAATTATTTTTTTATATTTTCACAAAATATGTTTTTGGCACACTTATCAAAGATGTTGTTAAAATCGTACAGGTTATCAAACAGGTCAAAGTATTAGTATAATGGTATAGTGGTTCACTCGATGGTTCAGTAATTAAACCGCATGTCCAATGTATAGATATATAAACTTATAACGAAAAGAATTTCAAATTGGTAGATACTCAAATTTATAATCCATATTCATAATCTACTCAAAATTCACATAAATAAACATCTTTAAGTCTTTAACAAATTCAAAGTCTAAATTGCAAAACATATATTAATCCAAAAGTATCACTTAACAAACACAAGATATAAAGAAATCACACAAGTTCATAACTCACCTTACAAAACAAGTAAATTTGAAGTTTAAACATTTATCACCAACGAATCAAAGTTGTCTCATATCGATGTTCCATTTTTGCATCAAATTCTACCTTCAGACAGTTGACTTCAATATTACATAAATGTCACTTAGATTACCCAAATGTCACTGAGATTACACACAAATGTTAGGAACCAAAATGTGTAATTTACGTATGTCTTGGAAACATGTGCCTTGAAGTGTTGAAGAATGGTTGGAAAGTGAGTCATATCAGTCTTATTAACATTGTGTTGGTCATCAAACTGGTTAGGGTACTGAGTAGTATAGTGGTTTAATTGATTGTTCACTAGTTAAACAGCTTATCAGTGAAATTAGAGATACATATATAATATATTAACATTAATGTTGAAAAATAACAATAATTTTTTTATTTTCATTAAAAATTAAGTTTAAATAAAAACTAGCCGGTATGACCGGTTTTAGCCAGTTTTGACTAGTATGATTGCATGACCGATATAATTATTGTACCATACCGGTATTGGGACCGATTCACCGGTTTACATTACTGCTTTACATACTTTAAACCTATTTTTATAGAGAAAAATGTATATATTAACATTATATGAATTTAGTACATTATTACTATATCATTCATTATTTATGTCTAATTATCAATAACTTTTCAAAAAAAAATATAAATGGATAGTTAGGTAATATACTAAACATATATAAATTTTTACACCGTTTCTCAATCCAATATATTTAGTAAACATACAAATTCTGTAGCATCATACAATAATTTAATAAATATGTTGTAATTGTAACCATGATTGGCTTGCAGAGTATCCCCTATTTTTCTTTTATTTTTTAAATATTTATTACATGAAACACTTTGGATACTATAGATCAAGTTACAACTTCATATACTTACACATTATTTTAAAATATATTTCTATAATTAAATTAAAAACATACATGCAACAAAATAAATTTATTTTATTTATGCTAAAAAGATTTTATTTAATAGTAATAAATGCCACATGAAAAATGTTGAAGGCCTCAAATATTTGAGTAACCAGAAATGGATTATAAATTTTCTGAAAATAGTAACAAATATAATGATTTTACTCTTGAAATATTGAGTTGCAGATTCTGTTTTGTATCACATGCCCTCATTTCCAATGATGCAAAAAGATAGTTATAAACACTATTTGATATTACAGACAGAAAAGCAAAAAAAATCAAGAACTAAAAGTTGATTACATTGAAACCTATGAACTATATAGTTCTTAGTTCTAACATCCCAAAATTGGAAGCAAAACATTGAATAGAGCTAACAATGGCAGAATCCTTGATCACCTTAGCTTCCTGCTCCACAAAAGTAAAACAGATTAAATTGGCATAAGTGTCTAAAATCAACATCATAGACTTAATCAACTTCGTTTGCGAGTCAAATTTTGAAAGGGAGAAAGGAAAATAGAATGTTTCAGAGCCATGAAGTACACTTGTGATATAACGTTGAACCTTCTCTTTTCCTTCCTTCCCCTTCAAAACCCAACTCGCAAATGGACCCAAAGATGTTTTCTTTCTTATTTTACTTAGTTGTCTATATTTTATTAAGTGAACAGAAGATCCAAGTTCAGAGCAAATAATGTACATATAATATGTTAGAATTCTTGGCCTTCATATATACTTGAACTTAGCATTTGATGAGATTGTCACAAAAATGTAAAATTTTGGCCAAAGGTAGATATACTAACCACAAAAGCCTCCTTACAGAATTGCTGCATTGCTTTCATTTAAAAGCATGTAAGGTACCTTATGAACTTTATGTACTTTAGTCCTGCAACAATTTCAAAGTATGTAAAAAGAAATAGAAATAATTAGTTGGTCTAGTTGAACATCAATTTACCTAGAAGAATAGGTATTCAAGATTGCAATGTAACTGCATGCATGGTCATGAATTGTGGCTGCATTGCAATATTTGTAAATAGCATTGTTGCTAATTCAATAGATACACTAAATTTATTTCAGAAAATTCATCTACATTCATTGACTCTTTCTTTGGTAATCTACTTATTAATTATTATTATTATGCTCCTTGGGAGGATATAGGTTATGCAAACTCTCTAAGATCAAATAACAAATCTGAAACGACAAGAATAACTCGGAGATTAATGAAGTGCTTACCTTGAGGAAATGTACCTATCAATCTCATTCTTCTTCTCCAAATCATAAACAAACCACTTTTCTTCAGTAACAGTACCATCCACATCATGTACTTTGATATCTGTATGTTGTTATATTTACAAAAACTTGAGCAAAATCACAATGGTTTCATTGATTCATTCACAAAATTTGAGCTAATTTATTTTGAGAATTACCTTGCAACAAAACAGCATTTTTGGCACTATAACTTTTTAATTTCCAAAATATCTGACCATTATCATCCAAAAACACAGGATCAATTCTCATAGCATCAGAGATTTGTTTGCCTGCAAAATTAAAAGCAAAAATGACAAGTTGACAACAATTACAAAAGAATAGCTGAAACATTAAACTCTTACAAGACAGAAAGTATTCATTTGTATATGCATTTCCTAAGTGCATTTGTTTACTTTCCAAATTAAGCCCAAATCTGAATTAGCAGCGAAAGATAATTGCCCATGTGTTATAACAGCAAGGAAGATCGATATATCATGCAAATGTAACATATTAGTCTAAGCTGAGACTACTCAAGATAACAACAAATGTCATATGTACAGATATTGATCTTAGATGAAGTATGATCATAAAAAATATACTTTTGATTTCTTTTTCAATTTCTTTTGCTATTATTACTTTATTATAGGTTTTTAATAATAGCAAAAGAAATTGAAAACCTTTAGGCATGGACTTGGTTAAAACATCAGAAGAAATCTTAAATATCATAGCATACTTTTAGGAATTGTGCCCTTTGCCTGCAGAAGTTCGTCACGAGCTTTAGCTGTTTCGATTTTTATCTGATAAAGACTAGCCTCATGCTCTGAAATTGGCACATTTGAAAGAACAGCCTTGGCTATCTCATCTTGAAGTGTTTGCTTGAGACATTTTACCTGTTGATAACATGTATAAAATCATGAACATAATGAAATAGAAGCACTAACCCAGATACAAAACATACTAAATTGTTTCTCTTACCTTTTCATTAGCTGAAGCAACTTTAGATTTTGCTTCTTTAATTTCTTCAGCAAATACTAAATTTTGTTCATCCATATAACTTCTTAGTTTCCTGGACATTGAGTAAATATTCAAGCACTTTAAACAAAATGAGGATTATTATCGAGGCAATGGAAGAACAAAAATAGATAGATGGATATGCAAAAGAAAACAATGCAACAAAAAGCCGAATTCTCGGAAAATTTATTTTCTAGTGAAACTTAAGCTGCTTACTCTGTACCCAAAGCTTCATCACAGAGAAAGTTCAGTAGATTAAGTTTCTTGGATAAATCTAAATTATGGTATCCACTAATGCCTTCTTTGAGCCAATCTAATTGAAACTCTTTTAGCACATGAGATTCAGATATTAGATCCTCCAGAGCTTTCAACCATGAATTTTTTCCATTGCCAGTAGTTAAGGACGGAGAGCTACAAAAAAGTGATCCATATGAAAAATATCAATCAAAGTATATTATAGAAAAAACATTTAAAATAAAAAATCAATGTGAAATGGCGTAGAATCATACCCTATTCCTGAATCAGATAGTATCTCAGTTAACAGTCTAGTATGGAACTGGACAGTCAAGGTGTTTTCTCCTCGACGCGAACTTTTCTTACGAACCATTTCTCGTAATATAGCTTCACCTTCTCCTTTCTTGAATTCAAGAGCCTGATGATACAGGAGAAGAAATGTGAAAAGACTTGATAAAGCAATTATAAATTTTTGTGTAAGAATGCAGCACCATTAAGTGTAATAAAAGAATTAATTTCTGCAATAACAGCATCACTATAGATTCAACTTTGAAGAAATGATCAACTAAAAGATAAATCTACAATTGACTATTTAATGGCATGGCATTAATAAACAGTTAGTACACTAAAATTTGCATCATTGCTATAGAACCTAAAAATTTGCTAATATTCCATATTCATAACAATTTGCTAATCCATATATTCCATTCCATATTCACTACAATTTGCAATTAATCAAACAAGATGTAAGAGAAAATTAATTAATTGGGCATGAAAACCACACTGCCATTGCAATATAAATAGCATTTATTAAGGGATTCATAACAAAGGTATACCTTTCCAAACACTTTGCAAAACTCTAGAAACTGCAAAGCACTTCCAATATCTTCAGGAACAAACTCAATGTCCAATATATCATTTAAAATGGTTCCCGGTGGCAAAGGAACCTCCTCAACTTTTTGCACAACAATGTCACTGTTCCTATCTTCTTTCACTTCCTTTTCAGAATCTTCATGCACATGTTTAGTACCATCATTCATATTTTTCTTTGATTCCTTCTCTGGAACTTTGCTGCAAATCTTAGACTTTTTCGGGCTCCTGTTTTTTAAAGCATCATCGACACTGTTTTCGTTAGATATTTCCACTAACCCTTTCCGCTTTCTTTTCTTCGATATCTCAGGTGATTTCTTCTGGTTTTTCAGAGTATCAAGTTTGAAACTACTGTTTCCATCTACCGAATTTTCTTTCTTAGTTTCCACAAATAGAATAATTTCAAGCCCCTGCAGGAAGCCACAACATATGAACAAAAAAACCCATTAAAATATGCCACAATTGTAGAACAAAAATTAACCATCAATCAAACCTTATCTGATGCAATTGGCCTTAAAAATGAAACATAACTTCTCACAAGAACCTTATCACAAGTTGAATTGCTATTACCAATCATTTCCTCTTGTCCACAATATAAATCACATCACATATATGTACTTATGTAGCAAACTTTATTTATTAAACACATGATAGAGATCATGAGAAAGCAAACAAGAATAAATTTAGCACACCTTTTCGGTACCAGCTTCCTCCATAGGCGAAACCGAAACACTATTGGCATTGTGAAGCAATTCATCAACACTCTTAAAACCTGAGGCCTTGGCTGTCTTCACTAGTTGACCAGTAGGTACAAGACCTTGTTTTTTCCTACATGATCACTCTTCTTTCAGACACATAAATGGTACAAACTAAAAACAGCAATACCAAATCAAAACACAAAGAACTTACCTACAAAAACTGCAATTGCAATTGCCTCTACACTTGGGGCAGCTCCAGTTACTCAACAGCTCTACCTGATCCACTTCCTCCCCATATCTTATTCAACACAAAAGAAAGACCTCAGCATGAAAAACACATCTAAAATATACATCACTCCAGGCTAGAATACTTTTAAAAAATTGAGTAAACACCTATTTTAGTCCCTCAAAAATTGTGTGTACCAATTTCGTTCCTGGAAAATAGAAAAACCCAAAAATGGTCCCTAAAAATAAAAACTTAGGATCAAATTAGTCATCTTTGACATTTTTTATGACCCGTAACAAAAACTATTTTGACTCACATTCGTGATCTTTGAGTACTAGTTTGATTTTTTTTCCGGTGATCAAATTGGTACAATTTTTAAGAACCAAACTGGGTATTCACTCTAAAAGTAAAAGAAACAAAAAATGTTTATATAGCTGAACCTAACCTGTTAAAGAGGCATTTCTGGCAAAACTTGATGGTACAAGGCTTCTCATTTTTCACATTCTTGCATGAAGCTACCAAATCCGTGGTTTTTTGCCGGCACTTTAACATGGAAAATCAAGCAAACAAGGAAGTATCAATATAATGAGCTCCAAATACAAAAAAGAAAGACACAAATCTCTTAGCAGTGACAAAAAACAAACTAATGAGTTAAACCAAACCAACAATCATCACACACATTGCACACTGTTGGGGTTATTCAAGTGTGAAGTCTCACATTGAATATGCAAGGAAGAGTGAAAGAGTTTATAAGTAGGAAAGACCCATGGAACTAATGCCTTAAGCTTTTGTTCAAGACGTAGTGTCTCACTTGTGTATAGAGAAACATCAAGAATAGACATTCCCGATGGCCAAAGTTACCATTTTTCACATCATTTCAACGTTTCATAAGATACCCACATCCCAGTTTTTCTCCCTAAAAAACAAGGGTCACCCAGTGCACGAGACTCGTATCTAGTAGGGTCTGACAAGGGTAGAAGTACGGAACCTTATCCTACAAACAGAATGGTTGTTTCTAGGATTGAACTCGTGACCTCATCGTCATTAAGCACTCACAAATTGCACACACAAACCATAAACTAAAATCAAGCTAACATCCAAACTCGCCATTTTCACGTTCCTTAAAATACCAACATTCATATTTTTCACTTTCACACAAAAAATTGAAATGGGTATTCATAAAAAAAGCTAAATATTACAAAAACAAACAAAAAAAGTTACCTGATGACAAGTTTTTCCATTAGCAGAATCGTAGATTCTGCTTCCGACGATTCGAATTCCAGGGTTGGTGGTGCGCTTGGATTTCTTCACAGTGAGTTGAGCATCGATTCCCATGTTGGTGTTAGAGATTTGGATATTGAAGAAAGAACAAAATCAAAAGAAATGGGTTTTAGTTTTGAATTGAAGTTCAGTAGATATTGACAGTGAGAAAATGAAGATTAATAATAATAAGTGAAAATTTTGAGGTATTCATTTTGAAATTTTATTTTCCCCTCTTCAATGGTGAGTGGCGGGAACTGATAAGAATTTTTTTGTTGAGATTTTAAGGCCAAATATGAAATTTGGAATAAGTCATTTTATTTTGTGAAGTTAGCCCATAATAAATTAAAATTATTATTTTGGTTTTTAATTTTTGTAATATTGAATCATGTTAATTCTTTTATCTTTACTCATTTGTTAATATGTGACACGTTAAGTATTAATGTGGTTATGATTGTCCAATCCTTACTATAATGTTATACATATTATTAAGATGTTGTTTTCATTAATTTTTTGCTCAAACTTATTAAAACTAAATGATTTTGTTTTGTATTTTTTAATTTAAACCTTTAGAAAAACTAGTTGTTTTATTCAATTATTTTTTGAAAGAGAAATGTTAAATAGAAAATAATGATGTTTAGTGTGTATCTTCAACTTTTTATTGGTAAAGTAAAAACAATTCTTTTTTCATCCTTGTTTGCTTACACTACGTACATCTTCATCCATCTTTGTCTTTCATTAAACCTCAACAAATATCATTTATGTTTACTTTTTGTTCTTTACAATGTTTTCTCATTCAAACATTTTTGTTCATATTCCTGAATTCGAAAAAAAGTAAAAAAATTGAGATATCAGTTTTCGTTCTTTTATAGGTATGTGGTCTCGAATATCCTTTTGTATTGCATTATTTATTGTAGTTCTGAGTGTGCATGGATGTTGATTTTGTGTAACTTGGTCAGTTGTTTATTGTAATCCCGAACATTTCTCTTTATTGTTTATTTATTTTATTTTTGCTATGTGTTTATCGGTTTATTTTGTATTACTTTATTTTAATATTATCCGTTGTTGTCTAGTTGCGTTCCACAATTAAATATGTATCTTCTACAAGCATTAAATATGTTTTACTACATGTAGGTATATGAATATGTTGTATGTGTGATCATTTTACAAGAGACAATGATGAAAATGTTCAATGCAAGTATGAAAGGTTGCCACCTATGGATATGGACTTTGTTAACATAGATATGAAGACATTGTTCATTTAGTGCGGTTATCATGACTATAAAGCTATATATTGGCTTAATTGCAAAGATTCTTATTTGGAAATTGATTTAATGTTGATACAAAAAAGATAAAGATATCAATGACATGGTTGTTGCATTGTTAGAGTCAAAGAAGGGCAATGACAACAGTACGAAAGATACATATACTTTGAATATCCAATGTTAGATGTTGAAGATGATAGTGATGTTGAAATGGGTAGTTTGCTTGAAGAACATACAACTAAAGAAGTACCCGATTTTGCACATGAATAAGTACCTGACTTTGGAGCTGAAGATGTACTTGAAGCACCTGAAAATGTACATGAATAAGTAGTTGAAGAATGGAGCACTAACAAGAAAAGAACACTGATGAAGAGAAAATTAAGCAGAAAGAATAAGTCAACCACAAAATGATAGAACCCCAAGGAGAAAATGCTAATAATCAATTTTATGTGGTTGCATATGTTGTGGTAGATTCGGAGACCAAAGACAATTGGAATTGGTTTCTAGGACTTCTGGAACAAGCTTTTGGTTCCCAATACATGTATAGTTGGGATTTTGTGTCACATCAATAGAAGGAAATGAAATCCGTCATCGCTGAGGTTATGCTACATGCACACCACGTAAAATGTGTAATGTATATTTGAAAAAACTTCATCAAATCTTTTAAGGGCAAAGAGTTGAGAGGAGTTGTGAATTAGCCAAATGTGCAATAGTTGGGAAATTTAACATTGGAGTGCCAAAAATGAAGGACAAACATCTAATGACATGAACTTATGTGAACAATCTTGAGCCTAGCTCATAGGTGAAGGCATATTATAGTCATTGGTTCAAAGTGGATAACATCACCAACAACATGTGTGAAGTTTGAAATGCAAAAATAGTTGAATATTGTAATAAACCTATTTTAACTATGTTTGATGAATTAAGATGATACATTACGAGGAGGATGAGACAACACAAGATAACTAAGAAAAATTGGAAACAGAAGTTGCTACTTGTCCAACAAAGAAAGTTTGAGAAAATAAAAGTTGACAGTTTCAAGTGGATGTCAACATGAATAGGAAATATAAACATATAAGATAAAACATAGGTCAATCAAATTTGGGGTTAGTTTGACAAACCAAATATGCACATTCCAAAAATGAGAATTCAGTGGCATGCCTTGTGAACATATTATTGCAACAATTGTATTCGACAATGAAAGTCCAGAAGACTACATACATCATTGGCTAACAGTAGGTGCTTTCAATATTTTTTATTTAGATGACATTAACCCAATTAATAGTCAAGAGTTATAGGTTACTAAAAATCAATATCCAAAACAAAATCCACCAAAGCTCAAGAGGCAAATTGGAAGAACTAAGAAGCATAAAAAGAGATATTTGAATTCAGAAGCTACACTTGGTGATTCACAAAAATTGCAAAAAGGTTATGGAAGACAATTTGTCAAAAATGCAATGAACAAAGACATTATGGAAAAATATGTAAAGTTCCATAAAAAAGAAATAAGGGTAAGAATAATGAAACCAAGGTAGAAGACATGCAACATGACTTATTTTCAACATAAGTAATTTATAAAACTAGCTATATCTCAACTATTTCCCTCATCTTAAATATCTATTAAATGAAACTGTATATGCATTTTGTTTGTGGGAAAGTCTGTTTGGTTAATCTAAAACTAGAACTATCACACAACCTACAAATCCACGTGGTGTGATATAAGTAATTAGGGATGACAATAAAAACTGATCTTATGGGTACTCGTCCGAACCGAACCTGAATTTAACGGGGGAAACCCGATATGATTGGGTTCGGGTTTACCCGGGTTTAAATTTCAGGTTCGGGTTCGAGTTTGGTATAGCAAAGACTCTGACACGAACTCGCCCAAAAATAAGGTAATTCAATTTAAAATTGAAATTTCTATCATTTGTCAATTGTTTTTAATTTCTAATGTTACTTTACATTCTATTGGATCTTCAAACATAAAAGAAATGAAATAATACAAGAGAAAATAGAAATGTTAGAGTAAAATTACACAAAAATAATATCATATTTTCCTTAATACTTTATTATTTCGGGGTTTTTTCGGGTTCGGGGATGACATTTTTATTTTCAACCCCGTTGAGTTTGGGTTCAGATTTTGAATTTCAGATTCAGATTTAGGTACGTGCAAACCCGACCCCGACTCGCCTCGTTATCATTCCTATACGCAATGATGTTAGTAAATATCAAATATGGGGACTTAATTGGGGCATAATATTACCTTTAGGTACTAAAATAGTTACTTCTATTTGTTTCGGTTTGAAGATGACACAACATAACCACCTATAATACCACTTGTTTTAAGGATAGACACTACAAACCCAGAACAACAAAATGCTTTCCAACCTCAATTTATACCAACAACACATCTTTTAAGGTTCAGACCACCAAAAACTACGAGAAAATATGCTAATAAGCAAGGAATGATCCATCTGATTTGATGTATTTTATTTTGTTGACGTCTTTTTTTTATAGAACTATTGTAATAGGTATATATAACATGTCTGTTCACTTTCTATCTTCATGGGAATATTGTATTGGATAAATATAATGTTTGTAATGGATATAATATTTTCTTTATATGTTATACATGATGGAGGTTTTATTTGCATCATTAAGGCCATTGGTCATAATAACCTCAAAACATGAACAAACAATATCATAATTTCATTTAATTGATAATCAATTTTGAATATATAAAAATTATGTAACACTTCAACCTTGATATGTGATCTCCCTAAACCCATAAATTTATTGAGTGTGATACCCTTTAAGTTTAAATACTCATGCAATATTTTATTCCCTCGAAATGAAGCCTCCGTCACTCAAACCCATAACTTGAGGGACTTATAGTCATTAATTCCATTAAGTTGTCACCACTAAGCTAATAAGGTTGCTTGTTATCATTGTGTAAGATAGCATTCACTAAATAGTGTAACAACTATATTGAGCAATCGTATAAGTAAATTTGTGAAGAATCCAAATAAAATACATGGCAAGAAGCAAAAGACCATAACACTAAGAAAAGAGAGTAAATGTGAAAGGACTGTATCTATGAAGCTTACTCAATTTAAGCAATATGATGCACTAAAATTATAATGATAGATGATGTGCTTCCATTTAAGATTATATTGTTGAGAATCTTTGAGTTTAAAACTTTTATGAGTGAGGCTCGACTACAATTCAAAGTTCCTAGTCGTGTGACTATCGCTAAGGGTTGCATGCAATTCTATAGAAAAGAAAAAGTATTGTTGAAATCTTTGTTGGAATTTAATCATCAAATAGTTTGATTTACAATTGATACATGGACTTCTATTCAAAACAAATTTGCCATATTTGCTTAGAGATATAGATGATTGGAATGGTACTACCCTTTTGTTGAATATACTTTTATCAAAATAATATATTTGATCATAGAATTGTATTAAATTATTGATATTTGTTGCTGGTGAAATGTATTCATATATTGTCTTGCAAACTTGTACTTCTAGATTTGTAATTGGAAGCTTGCAGAACAACATAAGCATTGGTCATTGGTGGACTAGTAGTTTAATTATTTTCTTTAGTTGTTTTGAAGGTTGTGGAACTTGCTTTAGTGTTCTATGTAATACAATTAGATCCACATTTGTTTGCACATTGCATTACTCTTTTGTAAAGCTTTTGAATGTGCATTGAAACTTTGGATTGATGTAGAATTTTTTATTATAAAAAACATAAAAAAATATAGATCGAATCAAACTAAATCATTCATGTTTAGTTCGGTTTAATTTTTACAATAAAATGTACCGTTACTGAAAACTATAAATGGAAGCTATACCATCATTACTAAAAACTTAAGAATGTTTATTATTCTTATAGTGTTTACATGTTTATATATTTAAAAGTGAAGTCTCAAATTATATTGTATTATAAATGGAAGTTCAATATGAATGAGAGATTTAATAAATCAGTTATGTTAAAAATGTATAATGAATTTGACACCACATATTGATTTAAACATAAGACATTAAATCAATAAATTCAACCTGGACAAATCAAATGTATTAGAAAATTTATACATGAAATAACATATACTTAAAAATAATTAAAAACTATTAAAATATAAATAATTATTTTTTATTATTATATGAGCTATCCTGATTCATTTATGAATGATAGGAAAAATTATGCTCATAAAAGTTGAATGGATATTTGTTGTCCCTATCCAATTAGAAAGTGACACTTAATTAAAAAAATTATAAAAATATAAATTAACATTTTTATATTACTTAATATTTAATTGATTATGGATATGGAAATATTTTTTTTTTAGGACATGCAATCCTTGTTCATAGGAAGATAATTTTGTGTAGAAAAATGCTCAGGCAAACTATAAAGAAAGAATGATGAGTAGAAAAACTGAAAATATTTTATCTAATATCTTTTGCATTACTAAACAGTCCTTAAACGAAAATTGATTTACTATAACACACTCACAAGCCTTATGTGCTTCGACTAAAAAATTATTTGAAGAAATATAACACCAATTTGTTTTAGGATAATAGGACTGAGACTTTAATTTAACAGCCAATAACATTCATTAACAAATTTTCTAAGATATGAAACCTTCAACCATTATCATTAAATTTACAAAGAATAAAATGTATGCACAAATGATTGATGTATAAATCTTCACACCGACATTAGA
This sequence comes from Lupinus angustifolius, assembly GCF_001865875.1. Classification (NCBI taxonomy): domain Eukaryota; kingdom Viridiplantae; phylum Streptophyta; class Magnoliopsida; order Fabales; family Fabaceae; genus Lupinus; species Lupinus angustifolius. The sequence goes on from NC_032013.1 coordinate 2,009,249, forward strand.
TAAATATTACACTCATTTACGAAACTCGTAACCAAAAACCATTAAGGAGTGGACTTCCCTTATTATATACATGCTTAATAAAACAATGTAGTTTTTACCCAATGTCATGTTAGTTAATTGTGCAGATATAAACACAAACCAAATCAAGTGATAAACTCTAATTTCCAACAGAAAAATGTCATTGAATATAGTCCCTATATATAATCAAAAAGCATTTTAAGAAAAACAAAACTGCATAATCAAAATTACTTGGTGCACAATGAGGTTGAATATTGGAAAACAATAACAGCACAAACAAATAGATAGTGTAAGACTAAACTAGATTTTCTTTCAACAATGTCTGAACCAATTGAAAAGAGCATCAATCAAACTTTTCTAATGACAAAAAAAGGAGGACTTGATACAATTTTACTGCTCAGAAGGCAATGTCTTAATGATATCCGAGTCGCCTGAAAATAACATCAAATACAATTAGAAAAACAGATAACATAAAAATAGTTGTTAATATTTAAATAGTTGAACAATATCAGATACCAGGATCAACAATGCTGAGGCAGCACACTCTGTAATATTTGCCGCATGCGGTACCCAAATCCACATTGTCTATACACAAGGAAACATTTTGTTAGAGAATAAAGATACTATTAGAATATAAGAGCAACAAAAGATTGACATGTTTAAGTCCTTGACAACGCTACTAAATCCCAGTGCATTCGATAACTAACAGAATAGTACTTAAGAAAAGGAAAACAGAAAGAAATGCAGAAAGGACTGAGCCCAATTCTACATGATATATATATATAATTATTGCAATATCAAAGCAATAGTTCAAATGATCTGTCCAATATAAAAAGTGTGGTCTACTGCGCAAGGATCCCACCAAGTGGAGTCTAAGAAGGGTAAACATACGCAACCTTACTCCACAAGTAGAAAAACTGTTTTCACGATTTGAAAACGGGACGTCTTGGACTCTTGGTCACTACGAGGCAACCTTATGGTTGTGTCGAGGCTCACCATCTTTTCATGTTTCATATTGACTATAAGCGTAAATTCTGTCACCTCAAGATTATAACTCATAAGCAAATCCTAGGTCACACAACTTTTGACAGGTAGTAGCCATTTCCATGGGCTAGAATATGACTTTGACAGTAGGGCAAATCATAAAATTCATCCAGGAAGGGGATTTAATATAACTCAAGAATCACAAGGGCCAATTCAAGAGTTTTTTATCAAGTGAAGTACTAGTCATTTGAGCTGGCCTATATTATGGGCTTGATGTATAATAAATAAGATAAATAAACCAATTCATCGTAGTTACCTAAATGTTGATGGATGAAGAATACAAATAATCAAATACAGCCATAATACTTAAGTGAAGAAAAGACCACGACTGTATAAACAATGTTCCTATATCCTAAGTTCCTAACCGCAACATTTAAAGATTGTTTATGAATAGAGGCATTGGTTAAACTCTCTAAACAAACATGTATGCAGCCTTATCTATTACTTAAACATTAAAAAGCCGACGGGAGAACTTACTTCCATTATAATGGTGAACTCCAACTTTTGCCAACATAGCATAGTACTCAATTTCTGACTTTCTCAATGGTGGGCAATTGTTGGCAATGATAATCAATTTCCCTGCAAAGAGTTTAAAAAAAATTATTATAAATTCTATACAATTAGCAAAATCCAAAATCCACAATAGTTAAAAACAGCTACAAATCACAATAATCAGAGTTCTAGTAACTCCAAATAGGTTCCAATCTCCAGTGTACAAAACACAAAACCCTCAGCATTATTCCCACATCAACAACAACCAACATCTAAAAATTCATAACCTTATAATACAAGCAATGCAAAAAATTTAACATTTCTTCCAATATTAACCAATAAAATAAATCAAAACACACCCATTAATTAAATTGAGCTCAGAAAGTGTAAGAATCACACAAAAATATGAAATTATTATAAAAAAAAGTACCTTTGGAAGACCTAAGGGATTTGAGAACAGTTTTGTAACCTAAGGTATATTTTCCACTCTTCATCACAAGAGCGAGCCTGTTGTTAATGCTCTCATGGGTCTTCTTCTGCAAAAATTAATCAAAGAAACTTCTACCATTAAAATTTGTAACAAATGAGTAGAAATTTGAATTAGAAATATGAATTAGAAGATTACGGTTTTCTTTGCGGCAACCATGGTGGCTGAGGAAAATAAAGAAGAAATTTTTTTGAAATGAGAAACCCTAATTAGTGGAATGATTATATAAAATTAACGGGTTTTTGTTCCAAAATTGGGCCTGAAATGCAAGGCCTAGTTATTATAGTTATAGAACATGAATTGCAAGGGTTTTGATGAAAATAACTTTTGTTAATGATAACCCTCACCTTTTTAGTTAAAGCTCATTTTTGTGTACGTTGTTGTCATTTTCAACAATTGTCGCACTTAGAAATTGAATCTTTAACCTTTTAATCAATCTAAGGATTTAGTAGGCTTTATATCACTAGACTAATAGTTTGTTGGTAAAATAATAATAATAACTTTTATTTGTTTTGTGTTTATTATAGTGAATCTTAAAAACTCCCAAATGATTAAGAAAAGTTTAGAGATTACTTTCATGTTTTAGAAATTTATTAGACATGCTTTATACTTTAAATATACTCTTAATTATTATTTAAGGTAAAAATACATGTATTGACAATGTATATAGATTATATACTCCCATTGCATCATTCATTATTCATATTTAACTAGAGGTGTCAATATGGGCATTGCCCGCAAAAAAATGCGGACAGGGCATGGTATTTTTGCCTGTTAGCCCATATTGCCCAATCCATTTGCCCGCTTTATTAGCAGACATTTTAAACGGGCTGCTCGCAAGCATTATATTCAACCCCTTAAAATTTTAATTTTGGCCCAGTGGCCCAAATTCCTTTACATTATTACATATTTATGTTTATAATTTGCAATTCCTTTTATTTCACTCACAGCTAAAGTGTTAGTGTTCTACACTTCTACATCAATCCAATCTTCCATCTTCAATTCTTCATTCACTCACCACACACCCAATTCTCTTCTTTCTTATTTTATTTTCACTCCATTCATATTTCACTTCCATCTTCATTCTTCAAAGCTCAACACGTTCCATCTTCGTTTTCACTTCTTCTTCCTTCAACTCTCATTAGCATTCACTATTGTTGCTTTTTTTTAATGTAAACAGGAAAATGTCTGTGGGCCGCCCGTTAGCCCGTTTTAAAACGGCAGGGCATGACTTTTTGTCCATTAACCAATTGCGGGCATGCCCAGTCCGCTTAAATAATTGCGGGCATTTGCAGGCGCATGCTATATTTAACCACCATTGGCTCTTAAAAAAATTCTAAATGAATAATAGATAATATAATGATTATCCATAAATACTTATACCGATAGTGCATAAATATTATACTATTATTATTTTTTTCCTTTTCACCTCATCCATAAACCTCATCCGTTCATTTCACTTTAATGTAGTTTCAAATGTTCATTAAATAATGTTATTTTAATTAAATTATATGAAAATTTTAATATATTTAATGATTCTTTAAATTATGAGCCAATAAAGGTGTTAAAATGAGCTATTCGAACGGGTTCGGGTTAGTCCATATCGGGTTCGAGCTAAATTGGGTTAGACTAAAAAGTTCGAATACAATTTATGCACATCAAATTGTAGTCCAAACCCGTCCTAAGCGGATTGTGGCGAGCGACCCATATAACATTAAAAAATTATTTTAAATTTTAACTTACTTAATATATGTAATTTGATATTAATGTATAACTTTTTTAACATACTTTCTATGCCCAATACAACCAAAATTATAGATTCAATGTCTTATTTTTTAGTTAAGACGTGAAGTCCACATAGATAATTTTTAACATAATTCATTTATTAAATATCTCATTTTATTAGCCTATCACTCTATAACATAATATAATTTGGACTTCACTATAATATATAAACTTTTAGACACTATAAAAAATATTATCCTTTGTATGTTATTTATCAACCTTTTTATTATGAACTATTATATTAAATTTGGTTATGTAAAGTTCTTTATAAGGAAAAATTATGTTGTCTTTTAGTTTTGTTGCAAAAGTTATTTTCTTTATTATGTTTTTGTTGTAGAAGTGAAATATAATTAAGTACACAATTAAGAAATGAAAAATGAATCTATATGGTTTAATGTCTTTTAATTTGTTTTTGATTTATTATTCTTTATTGGACTTAAAAGAATATTATGCAAAATAGGAAAAATAATATAATGTTTAACTTTATAACATTATTATAATTTATAAATATTTATGGTATAGACATTACTCTAATTTTTATTCAAAGTTCATAACATAATATTTATTATCTATTTTTTATTATAAGTTGTTTTGTAAAATAATTTTTATCTAAGGCTTATTACCAAGCTAAACGTTCCAAAAAAAAATTAAAAAATAAGGAAAAGTAGGTAGCCCGAGCCCGTCCGGGTAAGCCCGATTTTCGTATAGTCTGACCAGTTTGGGCTAAAAAGTCCGGTTGCAATAAAAAATATCTAAAATGATATCCAAACCCTATAAACTTTTGGGATTTGACGGGTCGGGCAACCGGGCTGGGCCGTTTTGAGACCTCTACAGGTGAACATGGGTTAGGTTTGGACAAATTAAGATTAGTCCTTACTCGACCCTAAATATTGGTCGAGTAATTTTTCTGAACCCAGACTCAGCCCTAGACCCGAACCTAATTATCAATCGGGTCAACCTTTAAACTTAAACCCGACCCTAGACTCGATTAGATATAATGCTTACTCATTTTAGATAAAGTCTTCTCAATATTATTTATTATTATGAATATGCAATTTTACATATAAAATATAAAATGACAAATCTATATATATATTGTAAATCATATATAATGAAAAAACTAGAGAATCGTTGATACTTTCAACCAAAAAAGTGAAATTACTCTTTATCATTTCAAAAGAGACACATACAAAACATGATGAGTGAGTCACCATAGGATAAATTAGGACAGATCATGTTTGGTCCCTACCCATCCCTAATTTGAAACCAAATTCAACCCTAGACCCAATATGACCCGACCCATTCAGGCCTAATCATGATCTGGTCGTACTGGGTGGGTAGGTAGGGCCTACTTTAAACTATGTAACCTTAAACACATAAAAAATATATGAAAGGAAATATTTGTGAAGTCTCACATATTACTCCACCCTAATTCATTCAAATTTTAATTTAACTAGAGACGGAGAAAATAGTCACATGAGTAAACAACTATTACATGTATATCAAATAATTATTTTTTACTTTCCATTCATACCATGGAATAATTGCACCTTTAAGTTTGGTTCTTCTATGTCATATATTAAATATTGAGATAACAATGTATTCTTTGTGTAATTATTCATAAGTTATATTTTAAAAAGTTTTGTTATCCCTAAATATAAAACATTTTTTATATCTAATAAGTATTAAATAATACATACTAAACATATCTTCAATAATTACATTATATATTTATTACTTCCTCATTATTCCAACAAATCTTTTAATTTCTTAATAATAATGAACAAATGGATAATTGTGGAATGTTATCCTATTTTTTTGATAAGTTTAAGAGACAAAACTATTTTTGTCAACAAGGAGAAACATCGACAAACCTTTGAAAAGTTCAAAGAGGACCTTAGCAATTGTTACCCTTTTAAAAAAGAATAATGTTATATCTTCCTACAAAAAAAATCTTTTACATGTTATTGTCCCATTAATAATGTTATAAATTGAGTAATTGACATGTTTTTTTACTGTCCCCTCTACTTAATGTTGTTCCTAGAGTGGGTGACCTATTTGTGTTGCTATCTACACTTCAGTGTTAATGAGGTTTGACTTTACTTTCATTGTTTTGCTTTTTATTTGACGTGTTTTTTTAATTTATACTAATTTCTCCCCTTCTAGGCTTACTCACTACATTAATTTCTTCCATGTTTTTCTTGTGCTAAATGTAGCCAAATACGTATTATATTAACTATTTTTTTTTTATTCTTTTTATTCCTAATATAACATGTAGTACAATATAGTATTATTTATATATTTTTGTTCTCATGTTAATTTTTCATTCCTATTTTTTTGTTATTACTTGGATTTCATTATTTCAATACCATTTTTTATGAATTTAATTTATTACTATTTTTAAACTTAATTAAAACGAGGAAGTCATCTACAAGACTACAACCAATACATACTTTAAAAGGATGAATATTAAAATCCAAATTCTAATGAGTCACAAGTGTCATATATGGAGTATTCATAAATAGATTTGGGCAATAATATCATGGATCTTTAAACCCAAAACAATTTCCTAGGGAAGTAATGAACGTGACAACATGGCATAATTTGCACCATGATGATCTTTCAAAAAATGCCCCTCATAACCTTTAAGGTTTGTTTGTGAGTTAAATTTTGAAGGAAAAAAAAGAAAAAAAAAAAAAGACTTAGAGTAATCTCACAAATGTATCTCATAACTTCCGAACCTTCCATTTCCATTCTTCTCCAAAATCCAACCTCCAAACAAACCCTTAATAACCAATAATATGATCACATATATTTCAAATGTCCCTCTTCAATCTCTCCATAAAAAACTAAAGATTTAAAAATAAAAAAATGTTAAATAATTTAACATAAGTTGTGAAAATTGGTGATCTAGGGATTTTGTTAGATGAATGAAGAGAAAGTTTGGAGAAAAAATAAATTTGTAAAATACAATTTAAAGTAGATGAATAAGATGTACCTAAAAATAATAATGAATAATTATAGGATTAGTTTCTTTCTAATAATAATAAATCCATTGTGATCCCATCATAAATTGATTTTCATTCATTAGCCACAGCCAATAACTCCTCACACACAAATTAAAACAATCATCTTTTAAAGCTGCATATGATTCACCAAACAAAAGAAGTGTAGCAAAAACACCAAAACAGCTTCAGCTAGACACAATAATTAAGCATACTGAACATGGACCCAAAATTTAGTCACAAACTAATATTACAAAGTCCTTAAAAGAGTGAAAAACAAAAGGCAACAAAGGGAATCTCAACATTTTAATTAAACATAGCTGTCATATTTCCAACATTCTGGAACTACATAAATTCGCGGCACAGCCGATTCAAAAGAAGCTTCAAGCCAATAATATAAAATCTAAGTCGGCTTCCGCATGTTACGTCCAGCGCGAATAACTTCATCCACCAATAGCAATTGAGATGCTATAACTGGTCTGTATAACATTGAAGGATAAAAAAACATAAGAAACCGAAAACAGATGATATTTTCAAGCACATGAAAATTTGAGTTTCATACTAGTGCCAAAACCAAGCAAGAGGAAATGAAGGATGATAAAAGAACATTGATAATGTTAACAAGTGAACTCAACCATACCCTGAGTTTATGATTTGGCGCTTTACAGAGTAGTTGTCGAAAATACCCTCCAGTTGAGGGTCTAACGGCTCTCCGGTGTTTTGGTTCAATCCCACAATATTCCCTCTGTCATGTTCTCCCTGCAAATAGAATCAGCAAGAATGATATTAATCTGCATTGTGCTTCATAAGAACTTGACTACAAAATGACAGTGGGAGATTGAAGAAATGAGCACAAATTCAACGGAAGAATTACCTCAAGAGCAATAATCACATCTTGAGTGTCAAGCCCAGAGTTCTCAGCAAGTGTCTTGGGCACAACAAGAAGTGCATCGGCAAAAGCCTCAACACCAAGTTGGGCACGCTGTTTCAACATTGAAATCAGTATTTGACAATTAAAGATCAATAAAAACATGGAAAACATATGGGACATTCATATTACCCCTTTAACTGTTTTTTTAACTTCATTCACCAAATATTGTCTAGCAGCAACTTCAAATGCACCAGCACCCTGAACACAGGAAAGGAAATACACCTCATGTCTATCACAAGCACCACAATAATAAAAGGTTCAGGCCAAATTTCACAGCTAAATTATAAAAAGGACATTATTGCTTGGAGCCAAGGCATTGTCCTGATTTACTTTCCTATTATTGACGACTAGAAACTAGTGGATTTACTTAGAGATCAAAGAAAAATGACAATGAGGAATCCAGCACTAAAGCTAAACCATCTTGTTTGCTAGCAGAAATTCATTCAATTGTGGAATCCAGCACAAAACATGTATTAAATTATTACTATAACAAGTGCATGGACGTGATCAAAACAAACAAAAAAGTTGCACAACATGAAATCATATTTTATAGATAATTAAGAGTTTCAAAAAATAACTTACCAAAACAACAGATTCATCTTCTATGGTATTCTTGACTGCCCTCAAACCATCACGAACAGCATCTTTAATCTGAGCTATTGTGTGGTCATTAGGACCTGTACCATTATGACAGCATTTGATATTGTCTCAAGTTAGCACCAAATATGTACAAACATCATGCAAAAATAATAGCACAAGGATCTGCTTGACAAACCCACTGCAGGTAGAAGGACAATGTAGTGATGTACCTTTAATCAAGATTGTGCATGAATGAGGATTCTTCACATTCTCCACAAATGTATATTTCTCTTCACCAAGGACATGCTCATACACCAATCCAGCCCAACCAAGAGATTCAGAAGTCAAATCATCTACAGAGTTTACAGCCTCTCCTCCACAGGCCAAAACCAACCTTTCCATGTTTCTCCTCTTTGCTCTACGAAGGGCAATTATCTAAAATGACAAGGGAAAAAAGATCAGCAAAGAGAATACACAATAGAAAAATTGTGAACAAATGTAGGCAATAAGTTTATATAACAAGCAATATACAACTGGTGTCATGCCAGCAAGGTTGAGGACAGAAGAGAAAATAAAAAGTTAGAGAGGACTAGTTAGCTAGTTAGAGTGGGATATAAATAAGGGTAAATATGCATAGAAAAACTGATTCAACGAAATATTGTTTGTGAGAATTGAGCTATCGCTCAGTTGTACAAAGGAGTAACCCTTGGAGCAGAGTCTTCCTCCGTGTTCTGGAAATTTCTGTCAATTTATACAGACACATTCTACTCCAATTTATACAGTGCATAACCAACTTGCATCCTTTTGGATAGGTTTTTATGCATTAAGAAGTACATTTGAGGCACTTCAAACTGGATTTTGCCCTTTTCAACAAAAAAGGCACACAGCTATATGTGAACCAGATAGGCACCCACTCGGCTGGCACACAGGTATGCTGCAATTTTCATCATATAGGTGGGTCATAGGTCTTCTTATTCTCCCTGGGGGGAAGAATTTATCCAACCATTAATCCTCATCCCAAAATAACCCTAGCTACGGGAGTTATTTTAGTCAGAGACCCGGAGTACATCGTTTTTTCTTCTAAAATCACTGTTAAAACTCTGTAGACAAATTATATTCTTTCAAAATATTACATCTCTACAATGAAATACCAAAAGTGTGACAATTTCTAAGGAATATTTATAATTTTATACATGAGGTGGTCATTTTCACACTACTTACAAATTTTTCAACAAAAATCTAACTGAGAATGTATGACATAATGATGTACTACTTACTCCTTCCCTAGCAAGCAAGTCCAGTGATGGGGGATCAATTCCTTTTTGGTTGATGACAACAAAATTGCTATCATTATCAGAACAAACCTGCACACACATTATAAATAGGAGGCGATTTGACAAATCAGCTAGATAAAGCTACAATAATGGGTATATAGGTAGGCTAAATCTTACAAAGTATCATGTGTATAAATCAATACAAAATAAATGTTTCCTACCTTATGTTTCAGTTCAATAATCTTTTTAACTCTTTCATCAACCTGACGCCTTTCAGCTGTGACCATGGCCTCTCTCTGTTCAGCATTTGAGTAAAAAAAGCCTGCATTTACTTCACTGAGAGAAGAAATATTAACTTCATTATGCTCACATGATAAAGGAAATACAGAAATAGCTTTGCCTTTTAGTACATTTAGTTTGGTTTATTTTACCATAAAAACTTAGGAATAAGAGTAAACATAAAATTCAGACTAATTGATAAAATATATTCAGCGGGTACTCATTTTGACATTTAGTTTATTCAGTGGACATAAAAGTTAGACCAAGGTGCAAAAACTTTCATCTAGATGTACTGAATTTCAGATATAATATATTGTTCTACAAAGAAAAGAAACCAGAGTCGCCAAAATGAAGGCTAGTTGATTTTAAGGCAGCAGACACCCACCACAGGGAAAAGAAATTCAAGATTAGTTGTTTTCATATATAAATTTCAACATTATGTACTGCTATATAATGGACTTGCTTGTGTCAATGCAAGAAGATTTAAATATGCTAGTGTCATGAAACACACTGTCATGAAAGACACCTATGAATGTGTCCATTTAGTCATATTTTATTTAACTTTTTATTTATTAACAGACAAGATAATAACAAAAGAATTAGACCTAGTGGAAAAGATTGGATAACCATAAAGAAGTGAAACGAATTTAAATGCAAAGAACATGATTGTCAGTCATACATATGAGAAAGGGAAAAAAAATTTGGTACTACCAAGGGTATCCCCTCACCCTTTTTGGGTAAGGAACTAATCCCTTTCAGGGTGCGTGACTTTCCCTCCTAGCAAGTGTTGCTCCCAGGAATCAAACCCTTGACCTTTTGGTCATCCTGGGATCTAGTGGGGCCTTACCCCTCTAGTTGGTTATCCTGAGATCTAGTTGGTCTAGATATAATAAAACTTGAGAAAGGAAATGGAAGAAGAGATAATAAAATATAAATTTAGTACCTTTTCTCATACTCCAGAGACACATTACATGTCAAGATATAGCAATTCTCTGCATGACGCTTCATATCAGGGTGCCTGGAGCCATGATCAAGAACAAGACCTTCAACCTAGAAGATAACATAGATGAACTGATTTAATGCAAAAGAGCGCTTAATAGATAGCATACATAAATGTAACAAATAAAGTGCACCATAACTACATAAAACAGAGTATTTATACTAGTAGAACATACCAAACGTGTGTCAACATCAAACTTGTGGCGCATATGCATAATCTCCACCATAAACAGATCAATTGGTTCCTCAGGCTTCCGGATGCATAAAATCTATCATAATAGAACCATAGTTTACTAAAGCACAAGGCTGTAAGTTGTAAAATGTCCAACAAAATAACCCAATAAACAAAAAATATGTAAAGAAATTTTATGTTTACAGAACTTAAACAAATGTCAAAACCTCCATGCCACTCACCCCATTAACAACAATGTCGGTCAATTGATCTGCTAGTGCCTCATATAACTATAAAAGAAAATCAAATCAAATTATGATAAGAACATAATGCTCAATAAAAACTACGTTGAGTAGTTGTCAATAATACCAATGTAAGATCAATTCTCTCAAAAAAGATAAAATAAATTAAGATACCTTCGTCCTCAAGGTTGTTCTTGCTACCATCTTGAGAATCTCTCTGTCAGGCTCATCACCCATCACAACAGGAGTCTTAAACTTTTCAAGGAATTGTAGAGTTGCTCTTTTTGCAATCTCAAAACCATCAACCAACACCCGTGGATGCATACCTAAAAAATTCACACTTTATCTGAACATAAGTTGTGAAAGACAGACAAATAGGAAAGCAATAAATCAAAATGTTGATAAATTAATCCTCAAAAACATGGCAATGCAAAAGGTGATTCTTATCCTTCAGCTGGACTGGGGAAGGGAAACTGCCATTAGAGCTGAGTTAAGTGTCAAATGTCATTAAGAATATCAGATACCTTCTATTACCATTTCACCTACAATTACTAGGATATGAGCGCCTAACTAAATAAAACAGTCAACTAAATATTGACCATGTGAGGTTTCACAAAGTAAGTTAATGATTCATCACTTAAACTCCTTATTCTTTTGCCAAAAGCCCCAGAGTCTTCCTATAATCAATAAGCTGGGATTAGGTCTACAAAGAAGACCCTGAAGAAGATTCATTCATAACAATAATAGGTGCAAGGATTGAGTCACAAACCTTCATCAATGCGACGCTCAGATTGTTTCATAAGTTCACCAATGAATAGCACAGTAGAAGTTGTGCCATCTCCACTTATGTCATCTTGGGCCACAGCTGTCCTAGCAATCATAATTGCAGTTGGATTTTGGATTTGCTGCATAAAAACCCATAAATGGAAAGGATCAACATAATATTCCGGAAAACTTTCCAGAGTTTAATTCTGATGAATTTTCAGCATAACACAATCACTCAATCTATCTTGAAGACATCTCACTCAATGAGCTTCGCTATGTTAACAAAAAGAAATTATTCACTGCAAAGTTCAGTAGGTCACACAATGTGAATATTTGTGTTTGGATTATCTTATTCCTGTGTTCAAAAAAGCTTATAATAGAAAGCTCGCTGGGAGAACTTCTAAGGAAAAAAGAGATTATTTCTCAAAATTTAAACATTACCAAACATGCACATATGGCACCTATCTCCAAGAGAAAATGGAAGGAAACAAGAGAAAGTGAGAGAAAAAATGAACACTGTTTCAGGGAAAGAACTTCTGGTGTTAAGAAACTGCAAAATGATGAAAATGATGCTCCAATTCTATGATGATCAGTTCTCAGTATATCAAAGCAATGTTTTCAACTTCCGAAAACCGGGTATTTCATGATGAAAGATATAGTTAAACATTGTTACTGGTTATAGCTAACTATAACTACCCTCTCAGCTTCCGAAAACCAAATATTTCATAATGAAAGATAATTATGCAAACGCCTAATCAAGTAAGATATCAAGTAGTTGTATTTCTACATCATTACAATCAAATTAAGAGTTTAATATCTATGCACTGTGAGCACATTATCAACTATTAATTTGTTTGAGAGTCAACAATGGTTATGCTATCAGTGTATACATATTAAATCCTCAAATGAAATGCATCACACATCAACTGAAAAACCCAAAATAAAAAAAGGTGGCCCCAGTGCACTAGTCTCCCTCGATCCGAGAGGAGAGATGTACGCAGCCTTACACGATTTGAAATCATGACCTCCAAGTCACAAGGTAAGTAATATTATCATTACGCCGAGTCTCGCCCTCTAATATAAAATAAAACCCCAAAATGGAAAATGGGAAAAAAGAGTAACCATTTCTTTGAGAAGAGTGTTGCCATCTTTAGTGAGCTTAATATCGCCGGAACCACCAACCAACCTGATTAGTATTAAAACCAAAACGCGAGAAATTGATGAAAATATGAACTAATTAAAAAAAAAACAAAATTGAAAAAATAAATAAAATGGAAAAGGAAAAAAGAATAGGTCGTAACATTTTGATTGTTCCTTTGGGACCGAGATTGGTTTTGAGAACATCTTGTAAACCCTTGGCTGCATTGATGTTCATGTGAAGTGCCGCCGATTTGTTTAGAACTTCGGCATTAGGGTTCAATACTCTCACTGACATGTTTTTTTCTTTCTTCTGTTCTGTTTTGAACTTTGAAGAGAGAGAGAGAGAAAATGGAAATAGTGAAAAGTGAGAGCGATTTGATGAAAAAGATTCAAAGAAGTGGGTTTTAGGGGTTTCATATGGATTGGGCTTTGGTGGTTTCGGCCAGGCCCAACATGACTTCACCCATGTTAAAACATTTAATAATAATGTATCTTCTTATATCAGAAGATAACTTATCTCCTATAGCCCGCCACTAAAAATGTGACATGTATGCTATTTTGTTTATTGTTAAAAATATTTTTATAGAAAATGATGAAACATGACACATGTCATGATTTCACTGGCAGAAAGAGATAACTTATCTCCTTATACCATGAGATACTCCATTCCCTAAACATTTATACTTGGATGCATAACTACTATCATTTTTTTTTGGTTTTGGGGAGAAAATACAATTAGAGAAGAGATAGGTTTGTCACAAAAATATATTTACTTTATTATGTTAGTGAAGTATTCACATATTTTTTGTTGAACACATGGTAAATTTGCATAAAATATTTGTTACGAGTATTTATCTTTTCGTAAATAATTTAATGAATAACATAGTTGATAATATTTATCTTAAATAATATTATCTTGTTTTGATTTGAATTGTTATGTTTATTATAACGTTTATCCTAAGCTAACTTTGATAGTATATCATATTATAATCATTAATTATTTGAGTTAATCTTTAATAAAATTATCTCACTAAAATTATCTACATATGATATATGGTTATTGTTTGTGATTATCTTATATATTCTATCTACTTTGACGATAAAACTGAATTATTCCTAATCTTAAAAATAATTACACGAGAAATTTCATTATATATTTGAAGTATTTATATTTTTATTATACTTTACAAGTAATATATCATATATTATTTATATTATAACATTATCTTCTTTATGACTTTTGATTAAATGAATTATGATTATCATAATGTTAATAGTGAAATATTATGATAATAATATCTTACTTTCGTATCTTTACCCTTTATATACTTTTTTATCTCTTATCATTTATCTCTCTACAAATGTTTATCCATGTTATATATATTATTAAAGCTATAAAATTAGGAAATATATATATACCATATTATAGGTTTCAGATGCTTAATTTGATTTTCCTTTTTTATATACTAGCGTGTCGGCAGTCACTCTATGTCTACCGACCCGCTTTCTTATTTTTTAGTATTGACCAATTAATTTTATATATTTTAGTTTAGAGAATTATATCATATTTTTTGTATATAATATTATAATTTTTGATAAAAATATAAAAATGAATTGTGATATTATTAAAAACTGCATGAGTAGTTTGATATATTTAATGGATGTAACTCCTTTAACCTCCATTTATATTTTTTATTATATGGAAAAATATTGTAATAATTATTAATTGTAAGTGCGAAATATGTAAGTGAAAATTATGTCATGTAGGTAGTTATAAAATATTTTGGCTTTATATATACTAGCATGTTGACAGACACTGTCGTGTCTGCCAACCCGTTTTCCTATCATTTATAATGTGTAGTTTGTATGTCATAAATGTCAAATATAATATTTTGTGTTAAATATTTGTAATCTACAGTTGAATTTATTCGTTTGGTGTTCTACATTAAAAACTGATAGTTATAATATAAGAAAAAATAGTTAACCAAATAATATGGAACATATATTGGGTGGAGAATAACATTGAGTTATATATGGGCTTTTTGGTAAAAAATAAAAAATAATGAAGGCAAAATAAGGAGAACCACAAATTATACTATGGTGGATTTTTTATATACACCTCCCACCTCACTTTTAAGCTAATTTAAATATATAAATATATCTTTCCACTAGGGAGCTCCCCTCCCTTGCAAACATAAGCTGCAACAATAGATAGGATATATACTTGTGGCGATGCTTGATGGACATTAGTGGTGATGCTCGTGATGGTGCAACAATGTTAAAGTTAGGAGATAAAGTGATCAAGGTGAGGGAAAAGACCATAATTGTTTTAGAGTATTTCATTGAAGTCATTTTCTATGATTCCCTCAATAGTCGGAGAGTCTTGTAGATTAAGAACTCTCATGAAAACTTATTTTTTTGTGTACGAGTTCTTAATCTTTTGTATGACGATGTATAGAGTTTTAGATATTTGATTGTGTTGGAAACATATGTGTATAAATTTGTTTTTGTGTACCATAATGCGAGGTACTCGCTTATGGTATTACATCGTCATGAAAGATTGCTAAATATTTATAGTCATATGCATTTGAGTAATTGTGGTAAAATTGATAATTGTTGTATGTGCTAAATGTTTGTGGTGATGTTTTAATTTGCAAATATCCCGATTGCAATCATTATGTTATTGATTTTTGTATTAATACGTGAATTATATACGTTGATTGTTGTATTGATATGAAAAATGTTTAAGTTGATTGTTATACTGAAATGAGAGTTATGTAAGTTGATTGTTGTATTGATATAAAAATAAATATAAGTCAATTGCTGTGTTGATGTGATAATTATATAAGTTGATTGTTATATTGATATAGGAAATATATAGATTGATTGTTATATTGATATGAGAAATATATAGGTTGATTGATGTATTGATATGAGAACTACATAAGTTGATTGTGGTATTGATATGAAAAATATATAACTTGATTATTGTATTGATATGAGAAATACATAAGTTTGAAATTAAGGTTTTGCACATTGATATTTGATCACTAAGTTAGTGTCTTGAAATATATAGGTTGAATTTGTTGAGAGCATATGGCTTTACATACACTTGAAAGTATAGTGAGATCTGAGACTTTGCCCAACTGTATTTGATCGTTAAATTAACATCTTGAGCTCGTCTGTTGGACTTGACATGATAGAAATGTATTGGGACTGAGACAACTAACTTAGGTGATACTTGTTGAAATAAAAATTGGAAAACTTTGATTAAAATACTTAATGAGTTAACTTCGGTTAGTGTGCATGCATCACATTCTTGTAGTTGGGTTGGAGAAAATGGAAAGATACAGTGATAGAAATATCATTGCGGATTTGGATAGGGGCGACAATGACTGTGATTCGTTAAGAATCCTTGAGAGATTGCTTAGTGGGACAATCCAGTGAGGGCTTGGGTTAATTACTCATATGACCAGATAGCGGTCTCTAACACCCCCTTGTACATTTCATGATCGGTAGAGAAGAATCCTGAAACGGACTGGACTTACCACGTAAGCACCTCCGATAGAGATACTTGACATCAATTGATATTGTTACTTGCCGTTGTTAAGGATATTTGTACTTCCGATTACTTTCCCACTAGGATCTTAGCCTTCGAGTATTGTAATTTTGATGGATATTGGTTGGTCGAATTGCATAAGCATTGCATAAAAGATACATTAATTGAGTATTTGAATATCCTATTATATAAGACACTCACTTCATGCATCATTTATATATGTTTGATATTGTTTGATTATAATTGTGTTATAGGGTGTCTCACTTTAATGTTATTTCTCTATGTAATTCCACGATGAGGTCACTCTAGTTTGTTGTTACTCCCTTCTTTGTCTATATTATTTATATGAACATGTTTGTTACAATTGAACTTGAGATATTCATTAATGGAAATGTAGATAAGAAGAATTTAATTGTTGTATAGTTAAGTGTATTATCTATGTTGGAATTATTGGATCTGATATGGGAAAACCCCTTAGTCTTTCAAAATGATTTTGTGTAAGTAATATTTTATGAAAAGTGATTATGAATGATTCTTTTTGCAAATATAATGACTTTTATAATCATTATGTTAAGATTAAAATTAATGATTTTTGTAAAGCTACATGCTTAAAAACACATAATTATATAACTCATGGTTGAGTTTAAGGTGGATCGTAATGTCTCGTTTTGGGTTGAGATAATATAGAATGTTTACGCATTTTGAACTTGAGAGACAAAATGTTTTGAATTTACATTTTCTACCGTGTTAAGTTTTTCTTTTTATAAACATTAACTATACTTCTATAATAAAGTTTTAATTTCATAGTTAGAAAAACGGGGTGTTACAATTTTGATCTCCCTTAAAATGTACAAACAATGATTACAATATAAGAACAAAATAACATATTGATTAAGACTTTATTAGTTTATCTTCCTCAATGGCGGATCTTGATGTAAAATTTAGGAGGGGCAACAATACTTAATTATAATTAGTAAATAAGATTAATTGAGTAATAAAAAATATAAAAAATTATATATAAATGTTTTAAAATTTTAAAATAATTTATTAATTCTAAGTAATAATAATAATAGTTAACAATTAAAGACGTTAAAGAAAAAATGTACATTCATTTAAAGCGTCAATCTTTTTAAATACTTCAATTCATTGATAAATGAATCAAGAGTAAAATTTTCAGTTATTTATTATTCAATATAAATCACAATGTTGTCTTCAAAAAATTTATCTTCTATTTTACGACATAGTGTTATTTTGTTGTACATTCATGTAGTAATTAAATTAGAATAGTTAAGATAAGACAAATAACTTGATTAAACAAATAATAATGCATTCACTTTTCCCCTATCATCAAAGTTGCACTTAGTTCAGAGATATTTGAAAGTTTTTCAAACAAAAATGAGTAACAACATTAATAATAAAACGTTAAAATTGACATGTCAAGAAAAAAATATCTTACATTGAAATACATAGGATATAGTTTTTTCATAATAATACATATATATTATAAATATAAATTATTTATAAAAATTCATAGAATCTTAGGACTTTTGTTGGAAAGTTTGACAAAAACAATTTAGGATCCCATAATATATTTCTTAATCATAAAATCAATCTGAAATCAAAAGAAGTAAAATATTAAAAAACAATATAAATAAATAAAAATTAAAAAATTAAGAAATTCCACAAGGCAGTTGCCCCACCGGTACTTACCGAGAAAAACTTCCCTAGAGACTAATACAACATGTCACTTTTAAAGACAGTCAATAGAATAATGACAACTCATAAAAAATAAATAAATAAAACAAAATTAGGGGAAACGTAACTGCAGATAAGGAAGAGATAAGTGAGGAGAAGATTATGGGATTAAAAATTAATACTTATTTTTATTTACCTTTTTCATATTAAAATTTAATTAATTTAATTTTTATGAGTTGTCATTATTTTATTGACTGTCTTTAAAAGTGACGTGTTGTATTAGTCTCTAGGGAAGTTTTTCTCTATAAATCGATATATCAAGAAAGTATTCAATATCTTAAAGTACTTTAACCTTTTTTAAGAAAGTTAGATTCATAGTAAAATAACCATATAATTTTTCGAATGAAAAGTATCATATAGAAAATATGCATGAAAAACAATCATTACATTTAATAATAAAATAAAAATAACTATTATCAATATTTTCAAATAGGCTAACATTAGGTTACTATATGAGTAAAAAAGTTGTTTTAAAATAAGACTAGATGACACCGTCTAATATATTCATGATAAATATCCCAATCACAAATTTTCCCTATCACAACATAATTTTCATCAGCATTAATTAGCTCAATAAAATTAACCATAATTAAACTAATTCATAGCTCAATTTTCTTTTTATATTTTCATCACAACTAATGAGTTCAACGTACTTAACTACAACTTTAAGAACAATTAAAAGGAATGCTATAAAAAAAATTAACAGCCAAAATCAAAACAAAAAAATTAAAATTATCAACAACATAAAACCATTATTTAAACAAATATTAGAAGGGTGATAATTTTATTTTATCAATATAGGCTCACATAATCTTTATCATTATACTAATTTTATGACAATTGTTACACATATTATGTCAATCAAACAACCCTTATACATACATCAACTAAATATAAAGTTATAGTATATGATAGTCTAAAGTTGTAACGTTTTATCCGACCATAAATTTAAAATAAGATTCTATCAACACTCTAGCCTGTATTAGCAATCTTGGGATATAAGTGGTTCTGATTTAATCCGCAAAACTAGTGTCGAATTAAACCAAACAACAAAATATGGTTCATCAGGTTTTGTTTTTGGTTGTTTTATAAACAAATGTTTAAGTTTGGTTCATGATTTTGAAAATTTAGAAACCGTTTGAATCCAACCACATATTAAAAAGATAAATACTAGGGAAGGACATTATACTATTATTTTAATTCTTCGATCAATTTTGTGGCTTAAATTACAAATTTTGTGTGAATTTTACTATTATATATGTTACTAAATTATTATATATGTTACTAATTGCTATATATATGTTATTAATTGTAAATTGTACTGTTATATATATTATTATTATTATTATGTATTTTATTAATTGCTATATATTTTAATTATTATATACTAGCATGCTGACCGACACTCCATGCATGTCGATCCACATTCTTATTTTTCTGATATCAAGTGTATACATAAAGTTTTTATAAATTTCTCATCGTGTGCCTATAAATTTCTCAAAGTTTCTATGAGAGAGGTACGTTACTTTTCTTCGAAATTTTCATCTTCATCGCAATATTTTTTTTTCATTATGCATAATGGAATTTTAACTAGTTATTGACACAATGGAATTCTCGGGGTTAAGGAAATGTATCAAATCCAATTAAATTTCATTCTTTTTTATGTTTTATGCAACATGCACTACAAAATTATTAGCAACATGCGTTACAAAATTGTTGGCAACTTGTATATTATAAAGACCAACGTAAAAATATTGGATATAGTAAAGGACAATATTGGAATATAGAAATTACATATATTCAATTACATAATTATCTCTTAATTATGTTTTGACTTTACATATAGTATGAATGTTATTAATTGTGAATTACAATGTTATATATTTTACTATATGGATTGTACTGTGTAATCATTCATTTTCTTCTTCCTAAATTACAAAATTGTTATATATGTTACTAGCAAACATTTATGAGTGTTAATTTGTTTATTCATCTATTTGTGGTTTATATTTTTTGATAATAGTAATAATAGCGTTTTCCTTTTATGGATTAACATTGTCTCCTAAAATAAATTTTGAACTTTCAATTGATGTAGGAATTAAAAAAAGAGTAAGAAAACCACAAAATTGAACCAGACGAACCAGGATAAAAATCCTTGTGCACTATTCTTTCTTTCTCTCTTTATCTTTCTGTTTCTTATATTGATATACTGAATATATACTTGAGAATTTGGATATCTGTTTAATGCTATATCGTTAACACTTGTATGCAATAATATCTGTTTAAAGTGTATCTTTTTGAAAGTGCAAATTGTTTGTTCTGTTAATCTATTCTGTAACTGTGTTAATCGATTAAGCCATTCTGTTAATCGATTAACTGAACAGTTTTTCCAGTATTTGAGTTGTTGTTAAAAAACGGTAGTTTTTAACTGCCACACCTATTCAACCCCTTCTAAGTGTTCCTAGACCACTAATACCTAACAATGACTAGTTTGATTTGGTTCCTAGAACAAAACTTTCAGTTGATTAGGTTAATCTAAACATGTATTTGAATCCAATTGGATGAATTGCACTAAAAATCAATATGAACGAATATTTATACCCTTAATTAGCATTCACAAAAACTATATAATATATTAGAAAAACATTCAATATATTATATAATATAGATTTATGCTACTACTCTCACATAGGAAACATTGAAACCTTAAATTTGAATACACATCCAATATTTAAAAAAAAGAAATCATGATATGTGGAACTTTCAAGCAGGAACAAATTCTAAACAACTAAAAAATTATTAAATGCTTATTAAGAGGACAAATTAGTAAAGGAACAACCATACAATGAATAACTTGTTAGTGCTCCACATAATTGTCGTAACTAGTAGGAGAGATTATCAAAATAAAATACGTTATAGATAATTGAGCATAAATAGAATTTATTAAAATAATCAACCGAAAACATGAATTTCCTAGTAAAATGAGAGATTGGACGAAATATTATACATGTACATATAATTATATAATAAAATCCAATTAGTTATTTATTCCCATATACTTCTCACACAAGGTTTAATATTTCAAGGATATTAATGTTAGTTATGATTATGGAGAAATATTTTTCTATTTTTTTTGCTTTCATCTCCTCTCTTTTTCTCCCTTTATATTCTTCCGTATTGTCTTACTAGGTTTTGTGGTTTTGAGACAAAAATCTAAAATTAAAAGGTTTTTCTTTCTTATCCTCTTACACTAACCTGTATATTCATTAATCTGAATTCTTATTTTTATTAAAGATAAAATCTTTTACTCTAAATAATTTATTAATCTTTGATAACAATTGTCAACTTCTAAATCTTATAACAAATTAAATATTTTGATCAATCATAACAATACCGATAATGGAAAAATATCAATTTTACTAATTTTAAACTTACGGGAATTAATAAGTTATATAAGGAAATAATCATATATAATTATAAGGATAGAACAAAATAACCTATACATAAACTATATTCTTCAAAATCAAATAATATATTGATAGTAAAATTCTATTATTCATCTTTATCTTAACATTGCATTATCTTCTTAAAGTAAATATTGTATTATTGCACTTATTTTATTATAAAACAAAACATGAGGTTCTTTATTTTTATTAAATAAATCATATTAGTAAATGCAAAAATTTAATGAGAAAAATAATTTTGGGATGTTACATTTCTCAAATTTTGATCTTACCTTTTTTGAAATCAATATAGATACATAACCTAAACTGAAACTCAAGCTCCCAAGTACTCTCATTTGTAGGAGATCCTTCCCAAACAACTATTAATAAAGTGATTTCCTTTACTAACACATTCACCTTTCAAATGGTACTTTAATCTTTGTCAAAATTCTTAAGAAATATCATCCATATTATTTTACTCATGTTCAATTCTCTTTTATCAAACAAATACTTAAGGCTGTTATGGTAAATAAATACCTCAAACTTCACCACATACAAAACTAACTTACATAGCAAAAAAATGAATGAGTTAAAAAAGAAAATTTAAATAGCATCAACAAATATATTTAATGTTGGAAATTTAGCTTTCTCATGTTGGATTTCTTTTTTTTTTTATTTATCGGCAAAGAGAAATTTTATTAAGAAAGTACCAATGGTACTAGAATATTACATATAACACAAAGAAAGAAGAAGAAAAATGTGGAAACAAGATTAGGAAGTATCCTTAAGACAATCCAACGAATTTACAAGCCCTTCAACATAAATCCTAGGTTTTTATGTGATTTTTCATTGATCCAAAACCACATCTTCACATTTGTAGACTCAACATTACCCTTAATAGAAGTCTGTTGGGAGTTAACATTGATGTTGTTTATGGTAATTCAAATAGACCATATGGTTGCCAGCTAAATAGTGCACCAATATTTTCTATAGTTTGTGTTGATTGGTAAACCCATGGGCATGAAAAAGTGGTTAGATATGTTGTGAGGAAAACCAACATTGAACCCATGCCAATTGTAAACCGATTGCCACATCGAATAAGTGAGCCTACAAGAAGAAATTATGTGATGTGAGGATTTCTGATAAGCGTCACAAAATTTGCATAAGGGACCACCACGATGAAGAAATGTGACCCCTCTCCTCATCAAGGCGTCCATTGTTGGCACCCTGTCTTGGAAAAGGTGCAAAGTAAAAGCAACAACCTTCAAAGGAGATTTAGGCTTTGTTTGGGAGTTAGGAGGGAAAGGAAAGGAGAGGGATGAGAGGGTAAAGAGGGGGACGAAAGGAAGGAGAAGGGAGGACAAATCCAACTAAAACTCTCATTTGTTTAGGAGTGTGGAATTTAGATATGAGGGGATGGAGGATTAATGTAATACAAAAATACTATTTTACCCCTCCTCCCCCTTTAAAAAATCAATAGTATGTTATGTATTATATGTTATAGAATAATATTAGTAAGGGTAGTTAGGTAATTTGGCTTATTTTCCTCCCAAAACACCCCAGTTTAGGGGAACTAGGTATTTTGGCATTTGGAGGGTTTGAGGGGGTTTGAAAAATCCTTTAAAAGTGAAAGTGAAAACTATAAAAAGTGAAAACTATAAAAAGTTGTCATATTGAATGCCGTTAGTTTATTTCTATATATAAAACATTATAATAATATTAAATTGAATGAAAACGCTTTACTTTAATAATATAATAATATTCTATATATTATAAAAGTATAAATAAAATAATGGTGGAAGTGTATTTGTGAAAGACGTGGAAAATACGTTAACTAAAACTTATCTACCCCAAACGTTTCACACGTAAGATAAAATGTTAGCACCATTTTCCGCATAAGTTCCATTCTATAAATAGCAACATTGAAGCATATACATTCTATCAGAGTCACTCTACTTCTGAGTTCGTCACATACATCTAAAGGTAAATGGAGCGATATGCTACTATTTAAGTACCAATAATAATAATATGAAAATCTGTAATAGTGGAAGGGCACTATTATCAAATGTCATTACTAGAATGTTATAGAGAAGCATGCATTTTCTGTGTGTGATGTTAATTAAAAAAAAACTACAAAATCAAACAGAATACGAACCTAAATGGAGTTGTAATGGAGCATTGAAGAGAAAGTGGGTTTGATCTGTAGCTGGCGGAGAAGAATTGAAAGTAATATGAGTGTGAGTTTTTGAAGAAATAAACTTGATGCAGGAAAGAGTGCACAATGCTTACAATCTTTTTGTTCATTCCACAAAGTCAAAATCAATTTTTGGCATCAAATGTTTTACCAAATTACAATCACACCCAATGCACAAAAAAAAAAAACAATGTACCCAAAATAAAATTAGAATCACACCCAATGCACAAAAAAAAAACCAATGTACCCAAGAAAATTACAATCACACCCCTCAGCATAGTTATAAAAACTACCTTATAACAATTATATCGGTCATCCAGACTAGGAGGAAGTATGGGCCGGATTGAGATGAATTAAGAATTTTTTCTTACACAGCCTTAAATATTAGTCAGATTATTTTTTGAACCTAGATCAAGCTCTAAACTTGAAGCTAACCCGACCCTAAATATCGCCTAAATCACTATTTAAACCTGAACCCAATTGTAGACCTAATTAAATATAATGCATACTCATTTTAGATAAAATATTCTTAATATTATTTATTATTATTAATATGTAAATTGACATATAAAATGATATTTGTATATAATATGTATATATATATTATTAATCATGTATATATGATGAAAAAATTAGAGAATCAGATATGTTTTCGACAAAAAAAGTGTCATTATTTTGTACATATTACATTTGAATAGAGACACATACATATATGATGAGTGAGTGACCATGGACAAGACGAGTGAGATTGATCATGTTTGGTCTCTACTCGGTCCTAAATATTGACCGAATCTAATATTTGAACTCGAACTCAGCCCTAGACTCGATGAAACCCGACCATATTCAGACCCAATCATGATTGAACCGTGTCGGGTGAGCGGGTAGGGTTGAATCCTGACCACCCCTAATCCACACTTATAACCATGCGAACAAGTGAAAGGGAGCTGGTCTGTGAAAATGTTTGC
Source organism: Lupinus angustifolius (assembly GCF_001865875.1). Classification (NCBI taxonomy): domain Eukaryota; kingdom Viridiplantae; phylum Streptophyta; class Magnoliopsida; order Fabales; family Fabaceae; genus Lupinus; species Lupinus angustifolius. The sequence continues at coordinate 2,034,377 of NC_032013.1, forward strand.
TGATTTATGTTTTGTTTTTAAATTTTGTTATGGAGGGTCAAACATAATTTAATTATATTTTTTTGGTTTCCCACATGTATCCTAGTATTGGAGGCAATCTTGTCCGAGCCGGGAACATCCACATGTATGTGGGGCTAACTCTTCCAACGAATATTTTTCCATGCACAAGACTCGAACCCGAGATCTTGCTTAAGGGGAATCAAACATGTACCACTTGAACCAACACTTGTTGGTAACTTCACTATATTTGATTGCACCTTTAAAATATGGTGTAAATAAATATTTATTACCTTATTTATTAGTTTTAATGTTAATAATATATAATATACACCTATATTTAATTAGTAAATTATCACTTAAACTATTTTCCTACTATACAAATAGTCTAACTAGCTTAATAATCAATATGATATTAGTAATATTTTCCTACTACATCCATGGTAACCTTTCTCACACATGCATGTATCACTATTTTATTGTACACTTGAGTACTCTCTATGGATTTAATTTAAGTGTAATGACATTGAACCTTAAAGAGAGATCAATGTAATATTTTAAACATAAGGAGATGAGAAAGTAATTGAGCTAAATCTTAGGGTTGATTCTAATGTCAAGTTTATATCGACTATGATATTTAGCCAATATCATAAGTTGATTTGGATATTTTTCGGACACACATTTTATATTTTTAATTTTTATTATATAAATAATAAAAAATGTCAGAAGTTTGGATGATAAGGAAAATAAATTATGGAATATAACATGAGATGAGTTTAAATGATTGGATATTTAAGTTGTTATGAATGTGAGTTGAGTGAAAAAATTTCAATCATGATTATCAAGAAGGGGATAAAGGTTTTAATAATCTAAAAATTAAAGATTATTCATATGGTGTTATAAATTTTTTTAAAGATATAAATGCTTATATTATAAAGTAATATTTTATTAATAAATTTTGTGCATCATGCATCATGAAAATAATAAATATATGGATTCTTAATTAAAATATTTTTTTCATGTTTATATTTACTTTTACTTTTTGATAATACACATATGTAGTGTTGTAATAATATGGTGAATCAAGTTTTGATCTTGTAAGTCAGATACAAATAGATAACCTTTTTCACTAAAAAAAATAGTCTATGCTCCACAAGATTAGTTATAGTTAGGAAGGTAAATAGAAGCTTGTAATTATGTAAATAGTTTATTAAATTAGTTTTTTCAATAAAAATATCTTTTAAATTACTTGAAATTTATAAAATGATTAAAAAAAATATAATATCTATTTAGTTATTTATTTATTAGAATTAATAACAAAGTAATTAAATACATAGATAATATCAATAAAAAATTTCAATATCTTATCTTAATATTTTATTTATAATTGGACAAATAACGGTTTATTTCCTTGTTTTATTTTAATATTTTTATTTCCAATATTTTTCTAAAAATATAATTAAGCTAGATAAGTTTATAATTTTTTTCAATGTTGACAGTGTATATCATTAAAAAATATAATATGTGTATGATTTATATATTTGTCTAATAATCAAATACAAGGATAATTAATATCATTGTCGTGCCCGATTTTTAGAATTGTCATCATATTTTTTTTTGGAGTTAAACATAGAATTGTCTATTTATGCACATTTTCTAGTTAATTGATCTATTAACTTATAGATTTAGATTTGGGGTGGGTTACATATTAAAGAAGATATCAGTAGAATGTCCACACAACATAAAATGTACCCTCAATAATTGTATGAATTACATATATTTTTAATTTATTTTATTAAAAAATAATATTATAACAAAATCAATATTATAACAAAACATTATATTTTAATTTTTGTGTCTAACAAGAATAAATTTTGCTCATACGTATCTCTATATGTATTAGAAAATCAAGACTACGTAGTTATGAAAAAAATGGTTAATTGATTTAACTAAAAAATAGAAATTATTTGAATTTGATAAAGGTGAAACTAATAGAAGAATAGTCAACATGGATCACTAACCATCTTCCCACTTTAATAAATAGAAGAGACAATAGGAATAATCTCAACCATTTATTGGCTCAAAGTGGAGAGGAAGATACAACATGAGTCAAAACATCGCTACCGAAATCCAAAAATAATTGAAATATTTATTTAAATGCATTAAATAATTTATTTTTGAAAGACAATTAATTGACAAAAAGTCGACATTAAATAAATTAAAACACAAATGACTGCAACTACTTCTCAAGATTCAATAAGAGTCCTGCCATCACCATCGAATTCCAAAAATTAAAACATATTATTTTAATTCGATTTGTGTTAATAAAGAAATTCTCTTAATTAAATGAGTTTGAGATATAATCCAACAAAAAAATGAATACTCTCCTCATTGTAGTAGTCAAAGAAACAAAATAAGAATAAATTAATGAACCTCCATCTTGCTTGAATAGATCAATTACAAACAGATAATACGATAAAATGGAATTAAAAGGGATAAGTAAAATAATAAGTAACATAATTAAAAATAAAGGATTAAAATGGATAAAATAGAAAAGTAAAGGAAAGAAGGGGAAAAAAAGCAATTTAGGAGGGGTAACGAAATGAGGATCAAATCTTTTGTTCCAAGAAATGTGTCACTTGCTGCAATTAATCAGAAAAATACTTAATTATTAAATTTTTAACTTAAATACATTTTTTCATACAAATCAAATGTAGCGACACATTTTTTTGGGACAACAGATGTCGCCCCAGCCAAATGTTACCTATGTCTACATAAACAAATTAGGGGAGGCCAAAGGGAATTGAAATCCCTAAAAGTGCCAAATCTACTCCTCGACAGTGACTAGTGACCTTGACGACAGGTGTAGGGTAGATTCTGAAGTTGTGATAGAGCGACGAGGCATTTTGACTTCATCCCACACATATGAGTTAACTCGAGTTACTATCGAATAAATATAACTAATCAAATAAATTACACATTTCATGATTAATCTCTACATGACTTCATATTTTGAAATTGTTGAATTATCTCATTGTCAATGATATTGAACACTTCTCATCCAATATAAACCACTTGATATTCATTGATACTTGCATCTCCATTCGATTACGCAACCTAATTTCACAATCTTCATAGCCGAAAAGGCTCTTTTTACGGTTGCGGTGACAAGTAAAATAATTGCTAACTTCGAAAGAAGATAAACTAATGGGTAAATAATATATCTTCCATTTTCAACCAACTTCTATGAATGATTATTGATTCTTTTCAAAGAAGCAAATTCATCATTGTTACACATATCAATGATATAAGTTTCAAGTTCATTATCAAGTATCACCAAATCAGTTGAACATAGATCATGTGGATAGAAATTTGTGAATTCAAGTAGTTTTGTCTTATCAAAACTAGAGAACAAAGTGGCTGGATTCAAACAAAACATATAAAGAATCAACTAATTGTTAACAAATTATCTGGATTTAAATAATGAAACAATGACTGAAATAACAATAAAGCAATTAAGATATAATTGACAAATAAGATTATGTTTTATTCAAATTCCAATTCTTTGTGAAAATTATTTGACTACCGAATCTAGTATATTAAGTCGTTTATCATTGGATTCAAATTCATTGTGCAATATCATTGTTTTTTAACCAGCAGAGGTGATGCCACAACTTTTGAACTTTGAAGGTAAATTCATTGTTCAAATTCACTATGCAATATGAAATATTTAGTATAGAAACAATGAAATTTACAATGAAGCAAACAAAGAAATAAATGTAAACAACATATGAAGGCAATGGATAGAAACAATGAAATGAAAATTATGTTAAACATTCAATGGAAAAACTAATGCATAATAGAAACAATAAAATGGAAAAAATAAAGAGCTATATATAAAAGCCAACCACTTACAAAGTGTAACAATGTTTGTGTCAATGAAACAACTTTTGAAGGCATGACTTTGTGTGTATGAAATGGAAAGTCCCATATTTTATTGTGTTATTCAAAGTTGTAATTTATAATTTATGGATTATGATGACCTTTCTTTTTATGCGTAGATTTTTTTATTTATGCAGTTTTTTGCTTATATGACTTCTCATTGATGACTTTAAAAATTGTAGGTAATATATTAAAAAAATTAAATTGCACACTCTCATGTCCATATAGCACCATCAATGGCAACAACCCCAGACTAATATGTCCAGTCTCGTTAAGGAATATAAGAGACACTGACAGGTGTACTTAGGAGTGTGGTGGAAATGAGGACATGGATTAATATGGTTGTTGTTTCCATCCTCTATTTGTGTTGAATTGGTGATGGATCTCTCATGACATATGAGTGAGGTTTAGGAAGCTGAACTAACGAACCTAGGCTACCACTAGTGTTATTAAACTCAGACCATTCAATGACTCGGTCATGATATTGAGTCAATGAGTTATTGGTCAGACCAATGAGTCAATAGTTGGATTGATTGACTCAATTTACATTAAAAAATTACAAAATTATAATATTAGGTAATATTATTTAATAACTCTATACTCTGGATATTAAAATATTATTACTTAATTGAACAACCGACAAAGAATATTTTACTATTATGAAACAACATCGTCAAATATGAAACAACATCGTCAAATAAAAACTTACTGTTACATCGTTCCAAATGATATCCTTCAAGCTATCCAACATCTTATCATTCCAAGAGCTAAATGATATTTACACTTCTGTCTAAGCATAACTCCACTGTAGCTCACCAATGTGTTATCATCATTCATGTTTAATGGTTAGCCTTTTGTGTTCCATTCAACCAGTAACTTGATATTCATACTCCTAGCACGAATGTCTATCTTCAATGTTGCTATTCCACATGAAGTTTTTTGACTTCGTGGAGTCGCATCATCATTACTGTGAGAATCCATTGTTGAAGTTTTATGAATGAATATAGATTATTTGAGTGTATGAGATTTTCTCAGTGTGAACAAGTTAGAGAGTACTCTAGTGTAGAGGGTGAATCAAGTTTTGAGTTTTAAACATTCATAACATTCAACAGTGACTCATTGTAATGAACGTTGTTGATACTTGACATTTAACAACGCTTACTTCAACAAACTCACTTCAACAAACGCCCACTACAACAAGTAGTGTTGAATGTTTTTTGCCTATGATATTTAATAACGCTCATTGAAGCAAACATTATCAGATGTAATAAGCTTATATACATTTACATCGCTTGCTTAACTGAGTGTTGTTGATTATTATTATTTGAATAAATAAATTAGACGTTTATGCATACAAATATATGTTAATATTCATTTACTTTTTTCTTAAAGTAGTATGGAAAATATTGAAAAGTCGCGAGTTTCAATAGCGCTCACTACAAAGAACAATGTTGAATCTATGCAAATCAATATCACTTGTTTCAAGGAGCGTTATTCAGTAGCGGAGGATGGAAGGGGTACGTGGGGCAGCTGCCCCCTGGATTTTAAAAAAAAAATCTATTTATCTTTTATTTTCCTACGGAAATATATATGTTGTCTTACAAAGTGTGTCGCTTCGTGTGTCAGTTACTGTATTTAGCCATAAAAATACTTAATTATTAAACTTTTAAATTATAAAATGTGACACATAGAGTCACACACTTTTTGGAGCATATATATTCCCTTTACCTACACCTAAATGACATCTTTATGAAGATACAAGTTGAAACTCACATATTTCTTTAGTTTTTAGCTTCATAAATAAATATAATACAACTTGTATGGTCCTTCTAAAATTATATATAATAGATCAAATTCTCTTACACGTTGATATTGCTTATAATAATATGATTTTGTTTGAGTTCATAATAATTTTATGTTTGAAGAAAGGGATTATGTATGTATTGATAATATATACCCTAAGAATACGTATAAGTAATTTAATATTGATAATATATATATATATATATATATATATATAATCCAAAAATTATATTCTATGAGTTTTAATGAAAATGAAAATTAATTTGAGATGTCAATGTCAACTTTTTATTCTTGTGTTAGCCATTAATGTTTAAAAATATTTTTTATCACAAGTCATATATTATATTATCAAGTTATTCGTATTATTTTATTTATTATGATTCAACCACTACATAAATATCATTTTGGATATGACCAACTAAACAAAATTACGTAGTAAGATAGAAGATGAATTTCTTACAGACAACATAATTATTTATATTGAAAAAAATAGTTGAAAATTTTATCTTTGATCTATCATGTATGTTTATTTATATTTTTGTTATTTAATTAAATTTTTTGCAACTCCTGAGATTTTGTTGAAGATCCGCCACTGGTGTTATTGAATTTGAGGCAAACATTCAACACACTCTTTGTAGCAAGTATTGTTGAATATGTATTCACTTATTACTTTTAACCGTGTTTGTTTCAACGAGCATTATTGATTCATTTGCACCTTACATTTATCAGCATTCTATGATTATTGTTAAATACTAATTTATAGTAAAATTTATTCATCATGAATCTAATACATGGGTTAAGAGACATCTTATAATACTGGTTCCTAACAATTGTTGTGCAAAGTTTGGATAAACATCCTCATAATATAATAAAAATATATTTAATAAGTCACTCAATCAAAAGTTTCAGCATTTAAAACTATAAAAAATTTACCATATTGAATGCTGTTAGTTTATTTCTATAGAAAGTAACAATATAATAATATTCTATCGAAAGAAAAAGCTTTATTTTAACTAGTGTGTACATGCACTTCGTGCCTACCGATCAATATTATATGGAAGATATTTATTTATGATTATATGGTCTTTTTGTAAAAATTAAATAATGTGAAGGGCAAAATAGGAAATAGAAATTACACCATGGTGGAAGTTACACCATGTTTTGCCTTTATATATAGTATAGATATAGATATTTATTTATGATTATATGGTCTTTTTGTAAAAATTAAATAATGTGAAGGGCAAAATAGGAAATAGAAATTACATCATGGTGGAAGTTACACCATGTTTTGCCTTTATATATAGTATGCATTTATATATAGTATAAATAATATAACATTGAAGCAGATACATTCTATCATATACTATTATAAAATGTCATTACTAAAATGTTTAAGAGTTGAGTGAAAAAATTTCAATCATGATGATCAAGAAGGTAAAAAAGGTTTTAGTAATTTAAAAATTAAAGATAATTCATCCGGTATTTTAGAAATTTTTAAAGATATAAATGCTTATATTATAAAGTAATATTTTATAATAAATTTTGTGCAGCATGCATCATGAAAATATTAAACATATGGGTTCTTAATTAAAATATTTTTTCATGTTTATATTTAGTTTTACTTTTTGATAATACACATAAGTAGTGTTGTAATAATATGGTTAAAAGAAGATTATATATATAATTATAATTAAGCTAACTCATGAAACTAACATGTCAAACGTACTTGATTTATGTTTGGCTCGTTTACTGATGAGTGTGAAATTATGCTATATTTGCATTACATTTAACTTGTATTTTAGGACATACACCTTAGGATTGTTTTTAGTTTTTATTTCTTTTTGTTCGGGTTGAGCGGGTGTTTGTGACTATGTTGTGCAGTTTAGATGGACTGAAGACAAAAAAAGTAGAAATTGGATGCAAGAAAATAAAATTCGGTGTTGAGGCTATGCAAAGACCAATTGAAGAGCCAAAAGAAGTCATAAATGTTATATTCTATTCCTATTTTTTAGATTTGTTTTGTTGGGCTTAGCCCAATATTTTGTAATTATGATAAATGAGAGTTATCCCTCAATAATTGAAATTTTACACTACAATTCTCTAATTTAGAGTTTGATATTCTCTTCTCCATTATGAGTGAGTATTTCCCTTTATTTCTAGGATTGGGACTATGCTCATTTACATTTAATAAACATTTGTTCTTACTTCTATTTCATTGAGTGTTGTGATTTAAATCATTAAACCGAATTTTATTCGTGTAAGTTGTCTGACCAATAAATTACACCTCTTAGATACATGAGGAAGGACCAAGAGGTGAACCCAACTATCTGATCATTCAATTATTCAAACTAGAATCCTAATTCACGAGAGTAGTATTAGGATTATCGGGGGTTTCTAGAATTCACATTGGGTTGCTACGAAGCGATTTGATAGAAAGATCCAAGTGAATGATTTGATTGATAATCGTATCACGAGAGTAAGTGCGATTTCAATTGAGTACACATGTCGAAGCTTGAGAGAGGATGACACATCAAAGAACAATTCACCCTCACAACTTAAAGTTCATGAAAAGGAGCAAAACAAGGATTTGCGATTGTAAATGATAACCCTTATCCTTGGAACTACTCCTAAATTAGATTTCAATCTTTTTTTACTATTTTCATAATTATTATTGTCAATTGTTTAATTGTTCTAATTTCACTTTTAATTCATATTTGAATTAATGATAAATTAATTGTTTTAAGTAAATGAATTTTTCGATCTTTGTGAGATTGACATTTTATTACTTGATGACATAATTGTGCTCTTGCAATTTGTCTTATCATTTACTTAATAAGTTTAGCTCAAATTCGACTCATTTAATTTATTAATCAAATTTATCAAACTAAATAACCAAACAAATTAGTTTGATCAACATGTATGTTCACTAAGGAAATTCATACCATAACATATTCTTATTTTTTCTTTTTTAGTCCTCCCAACTATTATTCAAGAATGATTATCATATATTTGTGTGAATCAAGTTTTTATCTCTTAAGTCAGATACAAATAGATAACCTTTTTCACTAAAAAAATTGCATATGTTCAGATTATAGTTACGAAGGTAATTAAAAACTTTTAATTGTGTAGATAATTTACTAAACTAGTTTTTCAATAAAAATATCTTTGTAACTAGTTGAAATCTAAAAAATGACTAAAAATATGTAATATTTATTTAATTATTTATTAAGTAGTTAAATAGATAGATAATTTAAATCAAAATTTTCAATATCTTAGCTTTATATTTTATTTATTATTGGATATACAACGATTTATTTCCTTGTTTTATTTTAATATTTTTTGTTTCCAATATTTTTCTAAAATATATGTTTATAGTTTTTTTCACTGTTGAAAGAGTATATCATTAAAAAAATATATAATATGTGTCTGATTTATACATTGTCTAATA
>NC_032013.1:2043666-2149786 GCF_001865875.1 Lupinus angustifolius
GGGTAGCGACATGAACCAATCACTAATTAATATTAAATTATTATTTTCAGATAAAATATATAATATATAAAAAGTATGAAGAAAAATATGTGAGGAGGAGGTGACATGTGGCATGAAGGAAAAAATGTAAGGAGAAAGTGACATGTGGCATGAGGGAAGGAGAAAGTGACATGTGACATGAGAGAGTTTTTTTTATTATATTGTTAATAGAAGAAAAACTGACATGACTATGTAAATTCATATAACTATGCAGTTACGGTGGAAGTTAAAAAATGAGTAAACAACTGAAAAACTACAACAATTGTGTTGCGTGGAAAGTGGTATGAGAGAGGGTTTAAGAACTGTTGACATTTACAAAATAAACAATAGTATATATTGAAAGACACATATTTTATAGAGTTATTAACTTAGAATAGTAAAGGGTAAAATAGGTAACAAAATTACTCCGTAGCAGTTATTTTAAGTATTTGCTTTATATATACTAGCATGTCGGCAGTCACTTCGTGTCTGCCAACCCACATTTTTATTTTTTAGTATTGAATATTTCATTTTTATATATTTCATTTTAGAGAATTAAATCACTTTTCGTATATGGGGCAAAATAGGTAAATGAAAATTATGTCATGTAGGTAGTTATTATATGCTTTGGCTTTACACATATATTTTTTATTGTATGGAAAAATATTATAATAATTATTAATTATAAGGGCAAAATAGGTAAATGAAAATTATGTCATGTAGGTAGTTATTATATGCTTTGGCTTTATATATAGTATAGATATTGTATGGAAAAATATTATAATAATTATTAATTATAAGGGCAAAATAGGTAAATGAAAATTATGCCATGTAGGTAGTTATTATATGTTTTGACTTTACATATACTAGTAAGTTACCCGTGCATTAGCACAAGTCATTATTTATTTGTTATATGCTTAAAAACACATATTACATGTGCATTGATATGGTTAAGAACACATATGTTATTTATGCATTCATATTATTAAGAACACGCATGTGATCTGTACATTTGCATGGTTAAAAACACACATGTTACACCAGTACATTTGCATTGCTAAGAATATACGTTACTTGTGCATTTGCATAGTTAAAATACATATGCTACTCGTGCATTTGCATTGTTAAGAACACATGTGTTAATCATATATTTGTCTGTTCAAATCACATAAGGAAAATAAATGATAATTTCGAAATTGAAATTTCTAATGAAAATAGGAAACCGAAACATGATAATATGTGATTTTTTTGAAAATAAATATTTTAAAAGTTTTAGAAAATGAAATGATTTTTTAATTTCGAATTTTCTTTTTTTAATCAAATCGTGATACTATATGAGTCGTTTTTATTTAAAAGTTACACAAAAACTTCGATTTTGAATTTCATTTTTTCAATTATAATACGGAAAAATTAAAATCCAAAGAATTTGAACTGTAATATTAAAATTCTATGGGAAAAGTATCACAAAGCTTTGATGGGTGAAAAGTACAATAACTCTTAGAGTAATATATGTTTTTTGTCTTGAAATTATTAAAAATGCAATATTGGATTTAATATTACTAGCGTGTTGACAAGCACTACCGTGCCTGTCAACCCGCTTTCCTATTGTTTGTAATGTGTATTCTACATATTAAGTTGTATTGTATATTGTAATTTGCAGTTGAATATATATTCGTTTGAGGTAATTATATTTACTTAAATAAGAGTACTATATCACTTATTTGAACATTGAGGCTTAATATTAATATTAAATTAAGATCTTACAATTACAATATCACTCAATTACAACACTCGAATAAACACAATTAATATAGTATTATAAATAAAGATGAAATTAGAAGTTATAAAATATGAAATAAATGTCTAGTAGTATAAGTATATATAAAGATGAAAGTATAACTTATACAATAAAATTAGAAGTTATAAAATATGAAATAGGAAAACCCAAAATAACTTCATGAAAGTTAGGTTAGGTTTTTCCTTTATTAAGTAGTATAGATATGCAACTTATAGTTAATATATTTGAGGTGGTTATATAGGATTATATGATTTTTTAAAATTAAATTTTTGAAGGGCAAAATAAGAATATATAAATTATGTCATGGTGGTGGTTACAACATGTTTTGACTTTATATATAGTATAGAAGTATATATATATATATGTGTGTACGCGCGTGTGTGTGCTAGACTACCTTAATTAAACCCATCTTAACTATTGATTTTCCTATTCTAATTGCATCACATGTACCTTAGATTCAAAGATGATGTGTTAAAGACCTTTGATTTTTTTCTTCTGAAATCTAGCCTAAGATATAACATCTTAATCTTTAAGCCCTTCTAATAAAACTAATATGTAGAGACTATATGTTACATATATGTTAATTTATTTACGATTTTCTTAACATTGGTCCTAATGTCAGGATAATGAGCTGAATAAATAAAATACAACATTGAAATTGTAAATGTATTACTTCTCTATGAATTAAATACTTAACTCTTTAGTAAAAATATAATACTTTATTTCATGTTATCAAATTGATTTATCTGAACTAAATTTATTAACTAACTAAAGGAGTACATTGTAATATTTGTATCCGTCTATGTTGTAATTAAAAATACAGATCTGGTGGTAAGATATTTTTTACTAAAATACATTTATTTTAAATGAAAAATAGATTAGGAAATTATTTATTGTTGTTAGAATTACAGTAAATATAGTTAATGTTTTCTCTCAAAAAGACCTAGAAAACTATTTTCATATATGTGATAGTATTGGAGTGATGATGAGAGAGAAAAGAGTGAGATACCATGAGAGAGATGTTGAAATTAAGAGAGTAAATAAAAACTATTATGAGTTGGAAGCTTAGCTTCATTTGATAAGAATTGACTGAAGTTGGGTACACAGATTGAAGTTGAGTAAAATGTGTACCTTTTTCTTTAAATTCGACTAAATTAAACTTAGTAGTATTTCGAGTTGGTTAACTAAATTAATTTTTTGCAGCTAGAAAAATTACTTCATCATCATATAATAATGATCATTGAATGGGTTGGTTTCGAGATGGTTTTGAGGGTGAAAGGGTTTCTCACTGAATGGATGAGCGTGAAAGAGTTTCTTACTAAATTGGGTAGAAAAAAATAATAAATTAATTAATAAGGCAATAGAGAATGATTTTCCTAAAACTCATACGGCAACGCTAAAAATAGTGTGGTCTAATCTAAACGAGAATGGTTTTTTTAAAATACATATGAAAACGCTTATATACCACTTTCATAATTTCACCAACTTAGGATTTAGCTGACAGTGACTCATTACTCTAATCAATGATCACCATTTTAATGAACAATCTTATTTATCCACTATCTTTGTAATATAAATATGGGTTTTAACTATCAATTAAAATATCTTATTGACCATGACCTCTTCTAAAATTAAAAACAAAAGTTTCATTTTCACAGATAACCGAATGAGATGGAGTCTCAAACTCTCAATTGATTATTCACAACCTGGTTGGGGTTTTAACTGCATGCCAATAATTAGTTGATATATTTATTGAAGAAGTCCACATAATTAGAACATAAAATGCTCCAAAGATCAAACAATCTTTCAAAGCAACACTATCACAATCATCAACGGAATATTGTTACAGGGAATCAAAATAGGGTATTATGGATATGTAATTAAATGGCATGGCTGGAAAGTAATATAGAATAAAGTGAAGAGCATATGTAGTAGTGAAGTTAGGAGATGTTTTTCATTTGAATAGAGTTAAAATAAAACATAACATAACATTAAATGAGATTATAATCACAATTTAACATTAAACAGAACATAGCATATTTAGCATTGTAATCATCACAATTTGTTCTCTTGAATGAGATTATATCAGCAATAAATCAGCACAACATTAAGTCATTGCACCCCGAAACTCAGATTCCTTGACACACCAATGGTCAAGCGTTTGTCACAGAAACAATTGATCGGTTGGAATTTTCGGTTCGTCGATCGTAATAGAAATTAGGATTTAGGGTTTTCGGTTCGTCAATCGTAATAGTAAAGGAAGTTTGGAGGTTTTGAGGGTGAAAGAGAAGAACGTGAAAGAGATGAAGTATGGAGGTTTTGGGGGTGAAAGGGATGAAGTGTGGAGGTTTTGGGGTGAAAGGGATGAAGTATGGAGGTTTTGAGGGTGAAAGGGTTTCTTACTAAATGGATAAGCCTGAAAGGGTTTCTCACTAAATTGGGTAGAAAAAAATAATAAATTAATTTATAAGGCAATAGAGAACGGTTTTTCTAAAACTCATACGACAATGCTTAAAATAGTGTGACCTAATTTAAACGAGAACGGTTTTTTTAAAATACATATGAAAACGCTTAAAAAACCATTGTCTATTCCTCTACAAGAACGGTTTAACACCGTTGTGGTATATAAATATAAAAAATTGATAAATAGGACACATTATTATAAACTATGACCAAATATATTTTAAGACCATAGTTTTAAAACCATAGAGAATGAAAGTGTTGTCATAGGTCAAAAATGTAGTAGTATGATGATGACAGAAGATGTTCATTATTTTAATAAATTACTGATACAAATAGATAAATGATATCCGTCCCACTTTTTTTGGATAGGTTTTTAGTCTCTACTTGCTAATTTACTTTTTTTAGTTCTTTCCATCAAGTTTAAATGTTCAATTAGTGTCTGATATGATATAATAATTATACTAAATATGTAATTAAATCCATCAAAATTAAAAAATATCAATCAAACTTTGTTTCCACATAAAAAATTTATATATTTCAAAATAACATATTAATTATTATTAAGTATTTTCTTTTAGAATTGGGTTGTATATTGCAAATAATAATATTTATATTAAAAAAATTAATATATTTGTTATGATATATATTAACTAGTATGCGATTTAATGAGTAAACTTTTAGTTAAACTAATAAATTGGTATAATAGCTGATATAGTGTTAATCACATTGCATGTACTAAAAACAAAAATTCATCCATATTAAAAACATCCACCACCTTATTCCCCATTTGAAAACCCTTAAATTCCACCATCACTCCATTATGAGTGCCAACCCTATATTAAACCCCAATAGTTTTTATTCTCCCAAAATCACCAAAGCCCTCACCCAAACAACAAACGTAATGAATCATGACTACCATACCAAAAAAGAGAGGAAGGCAAAATAGAAAAATTCAACCCTCCAATGGTTCATCACCTTCACCATAGCTGATAGTATTTGAGAAATGAAAGATTATAGTGGTAAAAATAGAAGTGTAGACTTAGACAATAAATAGATTCAATTAGATTATAATTGGCAACTTTTGGAGCTACACAACTTCGAAGCTTTAGTACAACTTAGAATGATTTGCTTCTTATTTGCAGGCTTCATAAATGAAGGATGAATGCCTATTTATAGACTTTCTACAACACATATGAAGGACTAGATAGTTCCATGATTTTCTAGTATACAATGTCGCAATATTTCTAGAAACTTCTATAATTATTTTACTAAATGCCTATAATAAAATCCACTAGAAACTAAGGATAATTGTAGATGATAGATACAACATCACTACTTATTTTTACACAAGTATGGAATCTTCTAGAAAGTGTGCATCAATATTTTAACACTCATCCTTGATGCAAATTTTTGTAACTCCAAACATCGGTTGTAGTTGCTCAAACTTCAGTCTTGGTAATGCATTAGTAAATATGTCTACAATTTGATCTTCGGTTTTGCAATCACACAAATATTGATTATAATATCAAGGATAGGTCCACCCGTTAATTATTTTAATCTTCCTTAAAATGCACAAAGATTATAATGTCAAGAATAAAACAACATCCTAATTAAGACTTTAATCTTCTTATAAGCACACACGCATTGATTACAATATCAAGAACATATTGATTATATTAATTAATACTTTAACCTTTCTTTACAAAGTTAGATTCATAAAGTAAATTAACCATATAAACTTTTTGAGTACAAATTATTAGAAAGTTAGATCCATAAAGTAAATTAACCATATAAATTCTTGAGTACAAATTATCACATAATCATTAATTCAATCATAAAATACAAAATAACTATTAATCGTTTTCAAAGAAGTTAACGGTAGTTTACTATATGAGAAAGAGTTGTTCTAAAATAACACAAGAGAGCCCACTTAACATATCCATGATAAATATTAGAGTACATTATTTAATTATAAGAAACCAAAAATTGAGGAAATTTTGACATGTTTTTTTTAGAAAATGGAATCCTTAGGTAATTAGGATAATAACTTATCACCAAGTCACCTAAAATCCTTTTAAAAATTAATTAAAAAACAAAAATGAAAATAGATGATTCTTTGTAACTATTGTGCCAATCACTATCCTTTAAGCATCTTTACTCATTTTTATTTTTATTTGAAGGGGAAATGAAAGTTTGGAGGCAAATATTTTGAAATTGAAATACCCCATAAAAAATCAATTAAGTGCTCAATTAAAATTTGTAATATATTCTTTAAGTGCTCAATTAAAATTTGTAATATATATTCTTAAAGTGCTCCATTAAAATTTGTAATATATTTTATAAAATTTATTTTGGACCGGATAAAATTGAGTGTTCACATATACTTTTGAAACAAAAAATTAAATAATAAAAAATATTAAAATTAAATAATAACAGAAAATCAATTTGATAAACTTTTTTTTTAATCATACCTGATTCCATAAAAAATAATAAATGATATATTTTGATTTGAAAATAACTTGAGAAAGCATATAATATCATATTTCTCACTTATATAAAAAAAAATAATAGACTTAAATGACTTAATGGGTGACTAAATAATGACCACATACGATTTCAAAGTTAATCCCCTCCCAATTTTAGTTTTCCTTTTAAAATAAATAAAAGTTCAACAAACATTTAGTGGACACAATAAATATATATATATATTTAAAGCAACGGGTGAAAGCACACCCCAACATATATTAGAAATAGCACATACAATGTTTAGTTACAAAGAGACAAATTTGTAGGAAGGAAGAGCTAGCTTGTTCCTACCAAATTCGTAAGAGATAAAATTTGGAATTTCATTCCAATAGGAGTACGATCTAGAGTAAATCCTATAACTAACTAACTTATTTGCACAAGAGTTACCTTCTCTAAAAATGTGTTATTCAAATCCATAGATATCATGAGCCTCTTACAGCAAAGACCAAGAGTTAAGCAATTGCCAATGAGGCTTAATGGAACCTTTGAATATGTCCACCACCAACATTGAATTAGACTCAAGCCATTAGGTCTTGGTCATGCTTTTAAATAAAAAATGTTTTAAGTGGCTTAATGAGCCTTTATTAGCTTGATAAGAGAGATATTCCAATTAAAAAACATGCATAATTTCCCCTTTACTTTCGTTCTTTTAATAAAAATTAAAGAGGGAGTCTGGTCATTTTCATGACTTTATAAAAATCAAATATGTTTTTTAATCTCGTGTGATAATGCAATAATTTTTAAGATTTTATAAAGTCGATATACAATTTCCACCTAAACGAAGTATTCCTGATTCTTTTATTTTTAAGGTCAAATCAAATTTTTTTACTTGTGGTTGTAGGTATCATTATAATTTTTTTTATATCATTATGAAGAGCTTTTCCATAATTGAAAACATTTTTTAGATTCCAAAAATAATGTTACCTCCAATATCCAAATTAATTTTAGATTTGATCTTGCTTTTAAAAATAATATTTGAAACGTTAGAATAGATTAAAGTATATTGAGGGTATTTTCTTTTATTTCCAATAAGTGGCAAAATCCTTCTATAATTAGAGGCTTGGGTTACATTAGTAGAACACAAACAAAAATATAGAAATACTAAAGACACAGAAATTTAAAAAACAAGAAAAGGACAACACGAAAGGAAAGCACTGCAAAAAGTCTTTAGAAAGTAAAATTAAAAAAATTAGCAATTCTTTACTACAATTATTTTCCTTAGTTCCATTAATTTTTTTGAAAGGGAACCATAAAATTTTATCCAAATACCTTTTAAAAAATTAATTATTATTATCAAAAGAGAATTTGAATTAAATCTTTTATCCACAAAACATATTAGTTTTTGAGTTTAAGAAAAAATTGTACGTTCGATTATAAGAAATTAAATATTTCAAAGATTAGAGGGTGTGAGTTCCTTTTGAAAAAGTTAATAGAATAAAGGAAAATAGTTATAGAGCAGAAATAATTACAAACCTGGCAATTTTATTTACCAAAGACTTTTGTTACTGCTCCTCCTTTTATGTTGCCCTTTTCTTGATTTTTGGAACTCCCATATGTTTTTATGTATTTGTGTTATTTTTGTGTGTGCCTCCCTTCTATTTGTAGGTGAACCTTGAATACTTTTTTCTTGAGAGAGAATTTATCTATTAATAAGTCTATAATAACTTGATTGAATTCGAATATTTGACACATGTTTTTTTCTCCAAATAGGTATCTCTCCATTAATTCCTTCACTAGACTCATTAACTTGATTGATTGAATTTAAATATTTGACACTTTTTCAAATTTATATTTCCTATTAATGATTCTACTAATGGCTTATTAAATTGATTGAACAACCTTTTACTTTTATTGAAAAATGAAACTGTGTCTTATCATTATTTAACCGATAAATACTTTATAATTTACTATAATCTCAACAAGTGTCAGGATGGCCGAGTGGTCTAAGGCGCCAGACTCAAGTTCTGGTTCTCGTGAGAGAGCGTGGGTTCAAATCCCACTTCTGACATTTTGCCTATTAAAAAAAACACTTACTTAAAACCCCTTTGTAGTATTATTATTTTATAAAAAGGAAAGGAAAATGGGAGAGAAAAAGGAAAAAAATATGATTTATTATCCTTAACTTATTTTGATAGCAATTATGATTATATTTTAATCATGCAACTCAATGAAATTGATATCAAATTTATCTTGTGATTTTGTTTCCTTATTTTCAAATTGTAATCCTTAATATATTTTTTGATTAAATTTTGATGAAATCAAATCTTTAAAAAATTAATTTTTTAAATCAAAGCGATTTTAATATAATTTTTATTTTTATATTTTTGTCATTTTTTACTACAACATTAATTGGACAAAATTAGGTGTTCATAATTCCAAAGCCATTTATCTTATCAAAATCTAGTATTTATCGCATCGCCAAGTCTTCTCATTATTTCATTCCAAAACCAATTTAGGGTGTTTGTCCCCTTAACGACTAAATTTGCTAGGTCAATTCATGATAAGGAATATTTCATTGCTTGGACGATGTATTAAATCTGAGACGACGTCTATGTAGTAGGAACCTATTAGTGAAAGGGAAGTAGTATGCTTGTGCTTTTGGTAGCCATAGTGGAGGGTGATGAACTATTGGAGGGTTGAGTCTTTTTATTTCATCTCTTCTTTGGCCTACTTGTATGATTCGTTGTGTTATTTGGTGATGGCTTCAGTGATTTTTGGGATATTGAAATTATTGGAGGTTTGATATATATTGTGACCATGGTATTATGCAGATGGATAAAAGGTATTTAATAATAAGGAGATTTGTGTTTATACTACATAATACCGTATGAATTATCATACAATCACAATACTAGCATAGTGGTATAATGATCCAAACATAGATTCATTCATTAAATTATATATTAGTTAAATATTAATTTATATTATATTAAATATAATAAATTTATGAATATAAATATTATTATTTATAACATATTATTGAAATGATTCAATGAATAATATGTTACAAACAATTATCAAGTTCGAGGTTGGAATACTTAATGACACTTAATATGTCATTTTGAAAATTATGATGTTTATTTAGTTATAAACCAATTTTAACTCATATTTTCCAGTTTTGACCAATTTAATTGAATGATCAATATCATTTTATACCATATTGGTATGAAAACTGATTCACTGGTTAAAGAGACATATACAACAAATATAACCTAGATTCCATGTAATATATGGTTTTTTATTTTTAGTTCTTGCAGCCAAATATTGATAATATGACATTGTGGAATAGAGTTTTGTTAGTCACTTCAACGTTTAACAACTCAAACTTTACGGGAGGAACTAAAAACAAAAGAAAAAAAGTAAATTAGAGAGTAAAGACCAAAAAGATAAAAAGGTAGGACGAATATCAAACTGGCCAATTTATAGAGATAAAAGTATTTTTAACCCAAATAATATATATGTATATATACCAGTTTTTATACCGATGTATGATCATTATTATTATAATATAAGATAATCATTTGAGCTGCATAATTTGAGATGATTAATCCACTCGAAATATTGAAAAGTTGAACTCGACACAAATCAATTATTATGATGTCGAGATAAGTCAAATTCTACTCATTTCCAACCTTTCTCTCAATTTCACAGTTGCTCTCCCTTTCCCATGATGTTTCACCCTCTTTCTCTCTCTCTCCAATACTAGGAGAATTATTTTCTAGGTCTTTTTGAGAAAAAACCATTAACTACCTTTTAGGCTTTTACTCTATTTTAAACAACAATAGACAGTGTACTGATTTTGTTTTTCATTTTGCAACATTTAAATTATCTGTATTTTACTTAGAAAATCCTTATTTAAGTGCGACCGAACTATATTTTTAATTACAAACAGTCCAATAAAAATATTACATTGTACTCGTTTAATTGGTTAAAAATTTAGTTCAGATAAATCATTTTTTTAACGGGAAATAAAATATTATACTTTTATTAAAGGGTTAAGAATTTAATACATAGAGAAGTGATACATTTACATGTTCAAAATTATATTTCTTTATTGAGTTCATTATCCTGACATTAGGACCAATGTTAAGAAAATATTAAATAAAATTAAGTACATGGTGCATAGTCTCAACATGATAGTTTTCTTAGATAGGCTTTAAGATTAAGAAGTGCTATCTTTGTTAAAATGGTAGTAGGTATGGATAAGAGAGATTCTTGATGAACAAGAAAGAATGAGAAAATGTTATTGAATTGAATTCCAAAGTTACATTGAATCATTTATATAAAGGGAAGAAAACACTAACTACCATAACCAAATTAACTAACCGACTAACAAAAGCTCAACTATTTTAACAATCTTAGGCTAGATTTCAGAAGTAGAAAATCTAAGATCTTTAACCCATCATATTTGAATCTAAGGTACATGTGATGTAATTAGAAAAAGGAAAATCAATAGTTAATAGCATGTTTAATTAAGGCATGTTTTTGTTTAATTAATATATTTAATCTAAATCATATTTTAGTTTTAAAAAAATCTAATAAACACTTGAATTGAACTAAATTTCTTATTAAAGAAATATTTGGACTCTGAATGGCTCTGCTAGGGCATAATCAATTCCTTTTTCCTGGGAATCTATCCTAAATCCTTGGCAAGGAAAATCCAAACTTCTTGGATCTTCTAAATCTTTGTCCTCTCTTTCACCTGTCTTGCTATCATTTCTCCATCATGACTTGCACAAATTCTATTATTCCCTGGAAATGCTTGATTGGGGAGAATAACGTTCCAATAATACAACACAAGGAACCAATAAAGGCCACCCAAGTGGAGCAACCACGGGGAGGGAAAAAATCCTTCATTCAGGCTCTAAATAATACTCCAGATATCGTTCCACCTCAGCTACCTGAGCCTTGCCTCAAAGGAGATGCAATAGCCATCAAAATTCCTAAATCAGACTATCAAGAAGGATTAATCTGGTGCAAGACTCATCTTCACGGTAGAATCATCTTCTCTAAAGGGGACACACCATTGAAGTTTACAGATCTGAAAAGTAAACTTACCACTATGTGGAATATGGTGGGAGAATGGTCCATTATCTCTCTGGGTAAAGGGTTTTATGATTTTTCATTCTCTTCAATGGAGGACATGAGAAAAATATGCTCTGTCGGGTCATGGAGCTTGAAACTGGGTTTCTTAAAGCTGTTCTTATGGACACATGATTTCAACCCAAACTTGCAAAAACTATCTCATACACAATGCTGGATCCGTATTAATAACCTCCCCCAAGAATACTAGAGTCCAAGGATAATATATTCTATCGCAGGTGGCATTGGAACTCCAGTCTCCCTGGATATGGCAACGAGCAATAAATCCTTTGGGCATTATGAAAAGGTGTCAGTTTAAGTCGGCCTTAAAGCACAGCTTTCGGATCAAATCCTGGTAGAACGGGAAGGATTTGCTTTTTTTGTTCACATTGACTATGAGAATATTCCGGATTTTTGCAATGGTTGTCTAGTCATTGGGCACAACATCTCTAACTGTCGTAGAGCAATCAAACATCTAGTAGAGATGGCTATTCCAAAAACAAACATCAAGAAAAATGTGGGGGAAGTAGGGGAAGCCATTTCTGAGATGCCCAACACTCAAATGCAGGGTGAGCACTTGGCTGCAAAGACGGTCATTGAAGCATCCAATGTTAGAAGATAAAGCTCAATCTAATATCTTAGAAGCTCTTATGTTAGAAGAAGTTTTATGGAAGGAGAAGGCTAGAATCAATTGGTTCTCTCAAGGTGATAGAAACACTAGTTTCTTTCACAAAGTTACAAAGATCAGGCATGCCACAAAGTCTATCTCTAAGTTGCAAAATAATGATGTCTTCATAACTAATCAGTATGATATTGACAACCATGTGATACGGTTCTATACTGATCTGTTTGCCTCCTCGAATGACACAAATCCTAATAATCTAATCCAATCTGTGATCCCCTCTTTGGTTAATGAGGAGGAAAATAATACCCTTACTCGAATTCCTACCAATGAGGAAATAAAAAATGTTGTCTTTGCTTTAAATGGAGAGGGTGTCCCTGGTCCAGATGGCTTTGGAGGATGTTTTTACCAAGCTTTTTGGGACATAATTTGTAATGAGGTCTGCAATTCTGCAGACTAGGGTGGTTGATTTTGTCCTTGACTCAAAGTGGTTGATTCCAGGACCTTTGATAAGAGGATTTCCTAATGTAGTATCCAACATCACTCAAATCTCAAGGCAAAATGGATTGGATAGAATTGTCTGGAAGAATGCCTATGAGGGTGACCTCACTTCCAAGATAGCTTATGATCATGTTAAAATCAAGAACCCTCATATTACTTGGTGCAGCCAAATCTGGTCTTTGAATATTCCTCCTTCAAAATCTTTCATCACATGGAGGTTAATGTTTGGGAAGTTGCTAACAGATGAGAGCCTTAAAATGAGAGGTTTGGTTATGGCTTCGAAATGCAGTTTATGCAATAATTTCCAAGAGGATTCTATTCACATCTTCTTCCAATGTAAGTTTGCCATGGCTATTTGGGATTGGTTACAATTCACATTTTCTATAAACATAGCAAACCAGTCCCTAGGCTACATGATTATGAATTGCAGTAAGCAGTTCTCCAACCAAAACAAGGAAATCTTTACTGCTTGTGTGGTGCATACTATTGCCACAATATGGTTTTGCAGAAACCAAAAGAGATTTCATGATACTACCTACTCTATTACTCAGGCTATCTCTAAAATAAAGAGAGAAACTTCTTTCTCTGACATTTGTTCTAAGTCTCCATCTACCTCTTGTAATGTTGTTGAGCTAATGCTGCTAAGAAATTTTCAAACTCCTTTAAGGAAAAGCAAGGCTCCGAGAATTGTAGAAGTAGTCTAGGAATTGCCTATGGAGGGGTGGATAACAGCTACCACAGATGGTGTTGCTAAAGGTTCCCCTGGGTTAGCTGGTGCATGAGGAATTTTCAGAAATAATCTTGGGGAGTGCATAACATGTTTTGCAGAGTTCATTGATTCTCAATTTGCTCTTTATGCTGAAGTCTTTGTTGCCATTCAAGCTGTGAATTGGGATTTTAACAACGGTTGGAACAATCTGTGGCTTGAATGTGATTCAACCACAGTGGTGGACATTTTCACTCACAAAACAAAAACCCTTGGAAGATTAGCAATGCTTGGGAACAATGCAAATCCAAGTTGTTATCAATGAATTTTCATATCTCGCACATCTTTAGGGAGGGCAATTCTTGTGTCGATAAGTTAGCAAACTATGCAATAGATTCTAGGTAGAATTCTTCTTGGAACAATTCTCCTACTTTTATAAAGGATGAGTATAATAGAAATAGACTAGGCCTCCCTAGCTATAGGTTTAACAATATGTAATTTGTTCTTCTTGGTTTGTATCTCTAATATATATTTCGGGGGTGTAGTTGCACTTTTGCTTTAAAAAAAATTGAATCAACGCATTGACATATTATGCAGCATAGAGGACAGGTGAAAGGAAAGAAGTTAGAACAGGTTTCAATGGAATTCTTTTTTTATATAATCGATTCATATTTTGGAACTTATTAAGGTGATCTTAGGGTCCTTGTTTCTGTTAGAAGTAGCATAGCTAAATGTATATTCTCATGATATAGACAACCGGTGTATGAAATAGGTTGAAAAACATAATTGTTTATTATTAATACATAAAAACCATTTATTATTAACTTTATCACCCTCATTAGACCAATTTAAGCACAAGTAGTGCAAGCTGCATGGTGTTGGGACACTTATTATGGTGTTTCTTGGGTTGCCTCCTCTAGAAACTTTTGCACTATATTCATGCTCGGTTTCAATATAATCTCTTGGTACAAATCCATATACTTTTCTCCTCTTAAAACAGTTTCAAACACTAGTGTAGAATCAATCATGTGCATTCCCCATCCAAGCTCATAGTTAAGCCTATGAATCTTCTGAAGTTGATCTTCAGCCAACTTAAAAGTATTTTCTTTTGTTCTCCTAATTGCATCTTGTAGCACCTTTTCCTTATAAGCCTCATCATATGATTCTTCCTCTATAAGAATATAATGATCAAACTCTTCAACCCCAATGGCTCTTCTCAAACCATGAGAGTAACTTGCTCCAGGAACATAAACTTGTCGGATCTCATCCAAAATCCCTGCATCCACCATTTCATCAACCCTTTTGTCTAAATATTGAAATAAAACAGGCAAAGACACATGAAGCCAAATAAAACAAGAATCATATTTGGAAAGAAATGCATTGTTAGGGTCCTCCACTAAGGCTTCTAGGTAATTATTGGATCCTCCCACAATAATGGGTAAGTGTCCATTTTGATGAATGAGATCTATAGCAGCAAGTGCATGTTTGCAAAAGTCATCAGAAGTGAAGGTGTAGTAATGATTATCAATGATATCTAGCAAGTGATGGGGAATGCCACAACGTTCAGACTCAGGTATCTTATTCACCAATATATCTAGGCCCTTGTATACTTGAATTTTGTCAGAATTTATGATCTCAGATGGGAATTGGGAACCTAGGTTGATTGAAAGTTTGGTTTTTCCAGTGCCAGTTGATCCCATTATGAACACAACCTTCTTCTTCACAATGGGTGCAGCCATGTTGATTCTTTTTATATAACCTGAACAAGAAAAAACATTTTAACAATATAAGATTTGACCCAACAAATGATTGTAATATCTCATGTTTTGAACAAAGTTGAGTATCATTTTAATGCATGACATAAGACACTTACATTAAACACTCCATTTAAGTAACATCACACACACAAAATGCATGCTTCTCTTAAACATTTTAGTAATCACATTTTATAATAGTGCCCTTCCACTGTGATTGATTTTCATATTATTATTGATACTTAAATATTAGCATATCACTCTAATTACCTTTAGATGTAAGTTGAAGAACTCAGCAGTAGAGTGACTCTCTGATAGAATGTATATGCTTCACTGTTGTTATTTATAGCAATGGAACTTATGCAGAAAATGGTGCCAACACTATCTTATGTGTGAAACGTTTGAGGTAGACAAGTTGAGTTAACGTATTTTCCACTCCTTTGACACTTCCACCTTCATTGTATTATATTTTTATATCATTATAGAATATTATTTTATTAAAATAAAGCTTTTTCATTTAATAGAATATTATTATATTGTTACTTTATATAGAAATAAAGTAACAGCATTCAATATGGTAATTTTTTTATAGTTTTAAATGCTTAAACTTTTCATTGAGTGACGTATTAAATGTTTTTTTTATTATGAACAAGTATTATAAGATGTCTTATTAGATTCATGATGAATAAATTTTATCATATTTAACAATAATCATTTAACAATGTTAGTTGTAGAATGCTGATAAATATAAGTCGAAAAAGAATCAACAACAGTTATTAAAACAAACAGTGTTAAATGTAATAAGCGAATACATATTAACAATATTTGCTACAAAGAATGTGTTGAATGTTTGCCTCAAATTCAATAATGCCAGTTACGGATCTTCAACAAAATCTTAGGAGTGACAATAATATTTAATTAAGTGACAAAAATATAAATAAACATACATGATGGATCAAAGATAAATTTTCAACTATTTTTTTCAATATAAATTACTATGTTGTCTGTAAGAAATTCATTTTCTATCTTACTACGTAATTTTGTTAATGGCTAACACAAGAATAAATATTTTTAAACATTTTGTTAATGACTTATGATAGAAAATATTTTTAAACATTAATGGCTAACACAAGAATAAAAAGTTGACATTGACATCTCAAATTAATATTCATTTTCATTAAAACTCATAGAATATAATTTTTGGATAATGTATATATATATATATTATCAATATTAAATTACTTATAAGTATTCTTTATGTATATATTATCAATACATATATAATCCCTTTCATCAAACATAAAATTATTATGAACTCAAACAAAGTCATATTATTATGAGCAATATCAATGTGTAAGAGAATTTGATCTATTATATATAATTTTAGAAGGACCATACAAGTTGTATTATATTTATTAATGAAGCTACAAATTAAAGAAATATGTGAGTTTCAACTTGTATCTCCATAAAGACGTCATTTAGGTATAGGTAAAGAGAATATATATGCTCCAAAAAGTGTGTCACTTTATGTGTCATATTTTATAATTTAAAAGTGTAATAATTAAGTATTTTTATGGCTAAATATAGTAACTGACACATGAAGCGACACACTTTGTGAGACAACATATATATTTCCATAGGAAAACAACAGATAAATATGTTGCACACTCTGCTCGGATCTTAGATCTATAACTGGTTGTTGTTATAAATGTAACACTCTAGTTCTGATATGCGATTTCCCAGACCTATGAATATACTGAGCATGTCACCCATTAAGCTTAAATATTCTCTGCAATATTTTAGTTCTCTCCAAGGGGAGCCTTCCACGACTCGAACCTGTAACTTCAAGGATAAATAGTCACTATATCACTGAGTCATTATCATTAAGTCCCTTGGAGGAGAATAAAATATTGTATGGAGTATTTAAGTTTAATGGGTTTGAGAAGTCACATGTCAAGTTATTTTGCCTAGAGTTAACTCATATGTGTGGAATGAAGCCAGAATGCCTCGTCGCTCTGTCACAACTTCAGAATTTGCCTGACACCTATCGTCAAGGTCACTAGTCACTGTCGAGGAGTAGATTTGGCAATTTTGGGATTTCAATTCCCTTTGGCCTCCTCTAATTTGTTTATGTAGACATAGGAAACATTCTGTTGGGGCGACATCTGTTATCCCAAAAAATGTGTCACTTCATCTGATTGTTTGGAAAAATGTATTTAAGTTAAAAATTTAATAATTAAATATTTTTCTGATTAATTGCAGCAAGTGACACACTTCTTGGAACAGAACATGTGATCCTCATTTGGTTACCCATCCTAAATTGTTTTTTTTTATATTTTCGCTTCTTTCATTTACTTTTCTATTTTATCCATTTCAATCCTTTATTTTTAATTATGTTACTTATTATTTTACTTATCCCTTTTAATTCCATTTTTTCGTATTATTTGCTTGTAATTGATCCATTCAAGCAAGATGGAGGTTCATTAATTTATTCTTATTTTGTTTCTTTGATTACTACAACGAGGAGAGTATTCATTTTTTGCTCGATTATATCTCAAACTCATTTAATTAAGACAATTTCTTTATTAACACAAATCGAATTAAAATAATATGTTTTAATTTTTGGAATACGAGGGTGATGTTAGGACTCTTGTTGTATTTTTCTATTTGCTTCGAGACGAGAAGTAGTTACAATCGTTTATGTTGTCTCTGTTATTTATCAAAGTGAGAATAAAATAAATGATTAATAAGGACTCTTTGTTAATTAATTCTCTTTCAAGAATAAATCATTTAATGCATTTAAATAAATATTTCAATTATTTTTGGAATTCGGTAGCAAGATTTCGACTCTTGTTGTATCTTTCTCTCCACTTTAAGACAATAAATGGTTGAGATTATTTGTATTGTCTCTTCTAATTATCAAAGTGGGAAGAGGATTAGTGATTCATGTTGAATATTTGTCCATTAGTTCCACCACAATCAAATTCAAAGAATTTCTACTTTAATTAAATTTATTAACTATTTTTTTTAGAACTATGTAGTCTTGATTTCCTAATATATATAGAGCTACGTATGAGCAAGATTTATTCTCGTTAGACACAAAAATTAAAATATATTGTTGTGTTACAATAATTAATTTTTAATAAAATAAATTAAGAATATATGTAATCCATACAATTATTGAGGGTAAATTTTATTTTGTATGAACACTCTACTAATATCTTCCTTGATCTATAAGTAACCACAGATCTAAATCTATAACTTAATAGATCAATTAACTCAAAAATGGACATAAATAGAGAATTCAATATTTTAACTGCAAAAAATATCGTGACAACTCCGAAAATCGGACACGACAATGATGTTAATTATCCTTGTATTTGATTATTAGACAATGTATAAATCAGACACATATTATATTTTTTAATGATATACTCTTTCAACAGAGAAAAAAACTATAAACATATATTTTAGAAAAATATTGGAAACAAAAAATATTAAAATAAAACAAGGAAATAAATCGTTGTATATCCAATTATAAATAAATTATAAAGCTAAGATATTGAAAATTTTGATTTAAATTATCTATCTATTTAACAACTTAATAAATAATTAAATAAATATTACATATTTTTAGTCATTTTTTAGATTTCAACTAGTTACAAAGATATTTTTATTGAAAAACTAGTTTAGTAAATTATCTACACAATTACAAGTTTTTAATTACCTTCGTAACTATAATCTGAACATATACAATTTTTTTTAGTGAAAAAGGTTATCTATTTGTATCTGACTTAAGAGATAAAAACTTGATTCACAAAAATATATGATAATCATTCTTGAATAATAGTTGGGAGGACTAAAAAAGAAAAAATAAGAATATGTTATGGTATGAATTTCCTTAGTGAACATACATGTTGATCAAACTAATTTGTTTGGTTATTTAGTTTGATAAATTTGGTTAATAAATTAAATGAGTCAAATTTGAGCTAAACTCATTAAGTAAATGATAAGACAAATTGCAAGAGCACAATTATGTCATCAAGTAATAAAATGTCAATCTCACAAAGATTGAAAAATTCATTTAGTTATAACAATTAATTTATCATTAATTCAAATATGAATTAAAAGTGAAATTAGAACAATTAAACAATTGACAATAATTATGAAAATAGTAAAAAAAGATTGAAATCTAATCTAGGAGTAGTTCCAAGGATAATGGTTATTGCCTTTACACTCGCAAATCCTTGTTTTGCTCCTTTTCATGAACTTTAAGTTGTGAGGGTGAATTGTTCTTTGATGTGTCATCCTCTCTCAAGCTTCGACATGTGTACTCAATTGAAATCGCACTTACTCTCGTGATACGGTTATCAATCAAAGCATTTACTTGGATCTTTCTATCAAATCGCTTCGTAGCAACCCAAGGTGAATTCTAGAAACCCCCGAGAATCCTAATACTACTCTCGTGAATTAGGATTCTAGTTTGAATAATTGAATGATCAGATAGTCGGGTTCACCTCTTGGTCCTTCCCCAATGTATCTAAGAGGTGTAATTTATTGGTCAGGCAACTTACACGAATAAAACTCAGTTTAATGATTCAAATCACAACGCTCAATGAAATAGAAGTAAGAACAAATGTTTATTAAATGTAAATGAGCATAGCCCCAATCCTAGAAATAAAGGGAAATACTCACTCATAATGGAGAAGAGAATATCAAACTCTAAATTAGAGATTTGTAGTGTAAAATTTCAATTATTGAGGGATAACTCTCATTTATCATAATTACAAAATATTGGGCTAAGCCCAACAAAATAAATCTAAAAAATAGGAATAGAATATAACATTTATGACTTCTTTTGGCTCTTCAATTGGTCTTTGCATAGCCTCAACACTGAATTTTATTTTCTTGCATCCAATTTCTACTTTTTTTGTCTTCAGTCCATCTAAACTGCACAATATAGTTACAAACATCCGCTCAACCCGAACAAAAAGAAATAAAAACTAAAAACAATCCTAAGGTGTATGTCCTAAAATGCAAGTTAAATGTAATGCAAATATAGCATAATTTCACACTCATCTGTAAATGAGCCAAACATAAATCAAGTAACGTTTGACATGTTAGTTTCATGAGGTAGCTTAATTATAATTATATATACAATCTTCTTTTAACCATATTATTACAACACTACTTATGTGTATTATCAAAAAGTAAAACTAAATATAAACATGAAAAAATATTTTAATTAAGAACCCATATGTTTAATATTTTCATGATGCATGCTGCACAAAATTTATTATAAAATATTACTTTATAATATAAGCATTTATATCTTTAAAAATTTCTAAAATACCGGATGAATTATCTTTAATTTTTAAATTACTAAAACCTTTTTTACCTTCTTGATCATCATGATTGAAATTTTTTCACTCAACTCTTAAACATTTTAGTAATGACATTTTATAATAGTGCCCTTCCACTGTGATTGATTTTCATATTATTATTGATGCTTAAATATTAGCATATCACTCTAATTACCTTTAGATGTAAGTTGAAGAACTCGGCAGTAGAGTGACTCTCTGATAGAATGTATATGATTCAATGTTATATTTCTATACTATATATCTATATCTATCTATACTTTTATACTATATAAAGGTAAAACATGGTATAACTTTCACCATGGTGAAATTTATATTTCCTATTTTGCCTTTCACATTATTTAATTTTTACAAAAAGACCATATAATCATAAATAAATATCTATATCTATACTATATATAAAGGCAAAACATGGTGTAACTTCCACCATGGTGTAATTTCTATTTCCTATTTTGCTCTTCACATTATTTAATTTTTACAAAAAGACCATATAATCATAAATAAATATCATCATCACATTAATTAATTATATCTTTCACATTAAATTGAACACTATCATAAATACATAAAAATTATAACAAATACATTCTAATTCTAAAAATAAAATATATAAAAATTGAATACGTAGTTCCATATAATATTGACCGGCAGGCACGAAGTGCCTGTAACACTAGTTAAAATAAAGCTTTTTCTTTCAATAGATCTATACTATATATAAAGGCAAAACATGGTGTAACTTCCACCATGGTGTAATTTCTAGTGTAATTTCTATTTCCTATATTGCCCTTCACATTATTTAATTTTTACAAAAAGACCATAGAATCATAAATAAATATCATCAACACATTAATTAATTATATCTTTCACATTAAATTGAACATTATCATAGATACATAAAAATTATAACAAATACATTCTAATTCTAAAAATAAAATATATAAAAATTGAAACTACGCATAGTTCCATATAATATTGACCGGTAGGCACGAAGTGCCTGTACACACTAGTTAAAATAAAGCTTTTTCTTTCAATAGATCTATACTATATATAAAGGCAAATAGAAATAAACTAACAGCATTCAATATGGTAAATTTTTTATCTATACTATATATAAATGCAAAACATGGTGTAACTTTCACCATGGTGTAATTTTTATTTCCTATTTTGCCCTTCACATTATTTAATTTTTACAAAAAGACCATATAATCATAAATAAATATCATCAACACATTAATTAATTATATCTTTCACATTAAATTGAACATTATCATAAATACATAAAAATTATAACAAATACATTCTAATTCTAAAAATAAAATATATAAAAATTGAATACGTAGTTCCATATAATATTGACCGACAGGCACGAAGTGCCTGTACACACTAGTTAAAATAAAGCTTTTTCTTTCAATAGATCTATACTATATATAAAGGCAAAACATGGTGTAACTTCCACCATGGTGTAATTTCTATTTCCTATTTTGCCCTTCACATTATTTAATTTTTACAAAAAGACCATATAATCATAAATAAATATCATCAACACATTAATTAATTATATCTTTCACATTAAATTGAACATTATCATAGATACATAAAAATTATAACAAATACATTCTAATTCTAAAAATAAAATATATAAAAATTGAAACTACGCGTAGTTCCATATAATATTGACCGGTAGGCACGAAGTGCCTGTACACACTAGTTAAAATAAAGCTTTTTCATATAATATTCCAAAAAGTGTATCACTCTATGTGTCATATTTTATAATTTAAAAGTGTAATAATTAAATATTTTTATGTCTAAATGCAGTAACTGACACATGAAGCGACACACTTTGTGAGACAACCTATATATTTCCGTAGGAAAACAAAAGATAAATAGATTTTTTTAAATCCAGGGGGCAGCTGCCCCCACGTGTCCCTTCCATCCTCCGTCACTGAATAACGCTCCTTGAAACAAGTGATATTGATTTGCATAGATTCAACAGTGTTCTTTGTAGTGAGCTCTATTGAAACTTGCGACTTTTCAATATTTTCCATACTTCTTTAAGAAAAAAGTAAATGAATATTAACATATATTTGTATGCATAAATGTCTAATTTATTTATTCAAATAATAATCAACAACACTCAGTTAAGCAAGCGTTGTAAATGTATATAAGCTTATTATATTTAATAGTATTTGCTTCAATGAGCACTATTAAATATCATAAGCAAAAAACATTCAACACTGCTTGTTGTAGTGGGTATTTGTTGAAGTGAGCGCTTGTTGAAGTAAGCATTGTTAAATGTCAAGTATCAACAAACCTCATTACAATGAGTCACTGTTGAATGTTATGAATATTTAAAACTCAAAACTTGATTCACCCTCTACACTAGAGTACTCTCTAACTTGTTCATACTGAGAAAATCTCATACACTCAAATAACCTATATTCATTCTTAAAACTTCAACAATGGATTCTCACAGTAATGATGATGCGACTCCACGAAGTCAAAAAAACTTCATGTGGAATAGCAACATTGAAGATAGACATTCGTGCTAGGAGTATGAATATCAAGTTACTGGTTGAATGGAACACAAAAGGCTAACCATTAAACATGAATGATGATAACACATTGGTGAGCTACACTAGAGTTATGGTTAGATAGAAGTGTCGATATCATTTAGCTCTTGGAATGATAAGATGTTGGATAGCTTGAAGGGTATCATTTGGAACGATATAACAATAAGTTTCTATTTGACGATGTTGTTTCATATGTTGTTTGACGATGTTTTCAACTTATTTGTGATATTTTATAATAGTAAAATATTCTTTGTCGATTATTCAATTAAGTAATAATATTTTAATATTCGGAGTATAGAGTTAATTAACAATATTACCTAATATTATATTTTTTGTAATTTTTAAATAAGTCAATCAATCCAACTATTGACTCATTGGTCTAACCAATAACTCATTGACTCAATGTCATGGCCGAGTCATCGAATGGTCTGAGTTTAATAACACTAATGGTAGCCTAGGTTTGTTAGTTCAGCTTCCTAAACCTCACTCATATATCATGAGAGATCCATCACCAATTCGGCACAAATAGAGGAGGGAAATAACAACCATATTAATCCATATCCTCATTTCCACCACACTCCTAAGTACATCTGTTAGTGTCTCTTATATTCCTTATCGAGTCTGGACATATTAGTCTGGAGTTGTTGTCATTGATGGTGCTACAAGGACATGAGGGTGTGCAATTTAATTTTTTTAATATATTACCTACAATTTTTAAAGCCATCAATGAGATGTTCATATAAGCAAAAAACTGCATAAATAAAAAAATCTACACATAAAAAGAAAGGTCATTATAATCCATAAATTATAAATTACAACTTTGAATAACACAATAAAATATGGGAGTTTCTATTTCATACACACACAAAGTCATGCCTTTAAAAGTTGTTTCATTGGCTCAAACATTGTTACACTTTGTAAGTGGTTGGCTTTTATATATAGCTCTTTATTATTTTCCATTTCATTGTTTCTATTATGCATTAGTTTTTCCATTGTATGTTAAACATAGTTTGCATTTCATTGTTTCTATCCGTTGTCTTCATATGTTGTTTGCATTTATTTCTTTGTTTACTTCATTATAAATTTCATTGTTTCTATACTAATAAATATTTCATATTGGATAGTGAATTTGAACAATGAATTTACCTTCAAAGTTCAAAAGTCGTGGCATCACCTCTGCTGGTTAAAAAACAATGATATTGCACAATGAATTTGAATCCAATGATAAACGACTTAATATACTAGATTTGGTAGTCAAATAATTTTCACAAAGAATTGGAATTTGAATGGAACATAATCTTATTTGTCAATTATATCTTAATTGCTTTATTGTTATTTCAGTCATTGTTTCATTATTTAAATCTAGACAATTTGTGTTATTTCTTTATATGTCTTGTTTGAATTCAACCATTTTGTTCTCTAGTTTTGATAAGACAAAACTACTTGAATTTACAAAATTCTATCCACGTGATTTATGTTCAACTAATTTGATGACATTTGATAATGAACTTGAGACTTATATTGATATGTGTAACAATGATGAATTTGCTTCTTTGAAATGAATCAATAATCTTTCATAGAAATTGGTTTAAAATGGAAGACATATTATTTACCCATTAGTGTATCTTCTTTTGAAGTTATTAACTATTTTACTTGTTGCCACCGCAACCGTAAAAAGAGCATTTTCAGCTATGAAGATTGTGAAAATTAGGTTGCATAATCGAATGAGAGATACATGTATGAATATCTAGTGACTTATATTGAGCGAAAAATGTTCAACAATATTGACAGAGAGATGATCATTCAACAATTTCAAAATATGAAGTCATGTAGAGATCAATCATGAAATGCGTAATTTATTTGATTAGCTATATTTAAATCTTATGATTTTGACATTAATGTTTTTATTTTTTATATATGATAATATTTATTATTTTTATTTTAATATATGTTGCACACTCTGCTCTGGATCTTAGATCTGTAACTATTTGTTGTTATAAATGTAACACCTCAGTTCTGACATACGATCTCTCAAACCCATGAATATACATGCCACCCATTAAGCTTAAATATTCTCTGCAATATTTTGTTTCCCTCCAAGGAGAGCTTTCCGCGACTCGAACCCATGACGTCAGTGATAAATAGTCACTATACCACTGAGTCGCTACGATTAGGCCCCTTGGAGGGAATAAAATACTGCATAGAGGTCTGAGAGGTCACATGTCAGAATTGAGGTGTTATAATAAAACCCTTTGTAGCAGGTTGTAGATGAGAGACGATGATAGTCAGCCATGTGGTTGTTTTGCCTAGAGTTAACTCATATGTGTGGGATGAAGCCAGAATGCCTCGTCGCTCTGTCACAACTTCAGAATCTGCCCTAAACCTGTCGTCAAGGTCACTGGTCACTGTCGAGGAGTAGATTTGGCAATTCAATTCTCTTTGGCCTCCCCTAATTTGTTTATGTAGACATACGGTAACATTCGGTTGGGGCGATATTTGTTGTCCCAAAAAATATGTCACTTCATCTGATTGATTGGAAAAATGTATTTAAGTTAAAAATTTAATAATTAAGTATTTTTCTAATTAATTGTAGCAAGTTATGCACTTCTTGGAATAGAAGATGTGATCCTCATTTCGTTACCCCTCCTAAATTGCTTTTTTATTTTATTTTCCCTTCTTTCCTTTACTTTTCTATTTTATCCATTTCAATCCTATATATTTAATTATGTTAATTATTATTTTGCTTATCCCTTCTAATTCCATTTTATCGTATTATCTGTTTGTAATTGATCCATTCAAGCAAGATGGATGTTTATTACTTTATTCTTATTTTGTTTCTTTGATTACTACAATGAGGAGAGTATTCATTTTAATGTTGGATTATATCTCAACCTCATTTAATTAACAGAATTTATTTATTAACACAAATCGAATTAAAATAATATGTTTTAATTTTTGGAATTCCATGGTGATGGTAGGACTCTTCTTGCATCTTTCTATTTGTTTTAAGGTAAGAAGTAATTGCAGTCATTTGTATTGCATTTGTAATTTATCAAATTGAGACAAAAAGAAATGATCAATGTCGACTTCTTGTCAATTAATTCTCTTTCAAAAATAAATTATTTAATGCATTTAAATAAAATATTTCAATTATTTTTGGAATTCGATAGCGAGATTTCGACTCCTGTTGTATCTTCCTCTCCACTTTGAGCTAATAAATGGTTGAGATTATTTGTATTGTCTTTTCTATTTATCGAAGTGGAAAGATGGTTAGTGATTCATGTTGACTATTCTTCTATTAGTTCCACCATGATCAAATTCAAATAATTTCTATTTTTTAATTAAATCAATTAACCATTTTTTCATAACTAGGTAGTCTTGATTTTCTAATATATATAGGGATATGCATGAGCAAGATTTATTCTTGTTAGACACAAAAATTAAAATATATTGTTTTGTTATAATATTATTTTTTAATAAAATAAATTAAGAATATATGTAATTCATACATTTATTGAGGGTACATTTTATGTTGTGTGGACATTATACTAATATCTTCTTTAATATGTAACCGATCCCAGATCTAAATATATAACTTAATAGATCAATTAACTAAAAAATGTGCATAAATAGAGAATTCTATGTTTTAACTCCAAAAAAATATCATGACAGTTCTAAAAATCAGGCTCGACAATGATGTTAATTATCCTTGTATTTGATTATTAGACAAATATATAAATCATACACATATTATATTTTTGTAATGATATACACCGTCAAAATTGAAAAAAACTTTAAACTTACCTAGCTTAATTATATTTTTAGAAAAGTATTGGAAATATAAAATATTAAAATAAAACAAGGAAATAAATCGTTATTTGTCCAATTATAAATAAAATATAAAGATAAGTTATTGAAATATTTTATTTAAATTATCTATGTATTTAATTACTTTGTTATTAATTATAATAAATAAATAACTAAATAGATATTATATTTTTTTAGTCATTTTTAAAATTTCAAGTAATTATAAAGATATTTTTATTGAAAAACTAGTTTAATAAACTATTTACACAATTACAAGCTTCTAATTACCTTCGTAACTATAATCTAATCTTGTGGATAATAGACATTTTTTTTAGTGAAAAAAGGTTATCTATTTGTATCTGACTTACAAGATAAAAACTTGATTCATAGAAATATCTATAATCATTCTTGAGTATTAGTTGGGATGATTAAAAAATAAGAATATGTTATGGTATGAATTTCTCTAGTGAACATACATGTAAAACAAACTAACTTGATTTGTGATTTAGTTTAATAAATTTGGTTTATAAATTAAATAAATTGAATTTGAGTTAAAAATTAAGTTCATTATGTAAACGAGCCAAACATAAATCAAGTAAAGTTTGACTTATTAGTTTCATGAGTTACATTAATTAATTATATATATATATATATATATAATCTTCTTTTTTAACCATATTATTACAACACTACATATGTGTATTATCAAAAAGTAAAACTAAATATAAACATGAAAAACATATTTTTAATTAAGAATCCATATATTTAATATTTTCATGATGCATGATGCACAAAATTTATTATAAAATATTACTTTATAATATAAGCATTTATATCTTTAAATTTTTTTATAACACCAGATCAATAATCTTTAATTTTTAAATTACTAAAACCTTTATCCCCTTCTTGATCATCAGGATTGAAATTTTTTCACTCAACTCACATTCATAACAACTTAAATATCCAATCATTTAAACTCATCTCATGTTATATTCCATAATTTAGTTTCCTTATCATCCAAACTTGTCACATTTTTTATTATTTCTTTATTATTTATATAATAAAAATTAAAAATATAAAATGTGTGTCCGAAAAATATCCAAATCAACTTATGATATTGGCTAAATATCATAGTCGATATAAACTTGACATTAGAATCAACCCTAAGATTTAGCTCAATTACTTTCTCATCTCCTTATGTTTAAAATATTACATTGATCTCTCTTTAAGGTTCAATGTCATTACACTTAAATTAAATCCATAGAGAGTACTCAAGTGTACAATAAAATAGTGATACATGCATGTGTGAGAAAGGTTACCATGGATGTAGTAGGAAAATATTACTAATATCATATTGATTATTAAGCTAGTTAGACTATTTGTATAGTAGGAAAATAGTTTAAGTGATAATTTACTAATTAAATATAGGTGTATATTATATATTATTAACATTAAAACTAATAAATAAGGTAATAAATATTTATTTACACCATATTTTAAAGGTGCAATCAAATATAGTGAAGTTACCAACAAGTGTTGGTTCAAGTGGTACATGTTTGATTCCCCTTAAGCAAGATCTCGGGTTCGAGTCTTGTGCATGGAAAAATATTCGTTGGAAGAGTTAGCCCCACATACATGTGGATGTTCCCGGCTCGGACAAGATTGCCTCCAATACTAGGATACATGTGGGAAACCAAAAAAATATAATTAAATTATGTTTGACCCTCCATAACAAAATTTAAAAACAAAACATAAATCAGCAAACATTTTCACAGACCAGCTCCCTTTCACTTGTTCGCATGGTTATAAGTGTGGATTAGGGGTGGTCAGGATTCAACCCTACCCGCTCACCCGACACGGTTCAATCATGATTGGGTCTGAATATGGTCGGGTTTCATCGAGTCTAGGGCTGAGTTCGAGTTCAAATATTAGATTCGGTCAATATTTAGGACCGAGTAGAGACCAAACATGATCAATCTCACTCGTCTTGTCCATGGTCACTCACTCATCATATATGTATGTGTCTCTATTCAAATGTAATATGTACAAAATAATGACACTTTTTTTGTCGAAAACATATCTGATTCTCTAATTTTTTCATCATATATACATGATTAATAATATATATATACATATTATATACAAATATCATTTTATATGTCAATTTACATATTAATAATAATAAATAATATTAAGAATATTTTATCTAAAATGAGTATGCATTATATTTAATTAGGTCTACAATTGGGTTCAGGTTTAAATAGTGATTTAGGCGATATTTAGGGTCGGGTTAGCTTCAAGTTTAGAGCTTGATCTAGGTTCAAAAAATAATCTGACTAATATTTAAGGCTGTGTAAGAAAAAATTCTTAATTCATCTCAATCCGGCCCATACTTCCTCCTAGTCTGGATGACCGATATAATTGTTATAAGGTAGTTTTTATAACTATGCTGAGGGGTGTGATTGTAATTTTCTTGGGTACATTGGTTTTTTTTTTGTGCATTGGGTGTGATTCTAATTTTATTTTGGGTACATTGTTTTTTTTTTTTGTGCATTGGGTGTGATTGTAATTTGGTAAAACATTTGATGCCAAAAATTGATTTTGACTTTGTGGAATGAACAAAAAGATTGTAAGCATTGTGCACTCTTTCCTGCATCAAGTTTATTTCTTCAAAAACTCACACTCATATTACTTTCAATTCTTCTCCGCCAGCTACAGATCAAACCCACTTTCTCTTCAATGCTCCATTACAACTCCATTTAGGTTCGTATTCTGTTTGTTTTTGTAGTTTTTTTTTAATTCCCATAAGGGGGATCTCTATTTTCTTTTAATTTTCACATTTAAAGATTAACCCTCAAAATGTGAGAGTCGGCATAACGATAAGGTTGTTTGCCTTGTGGCCTGGTGGTCATCAGTACAAATCCCGGAAACAGTCTGTTAGCTTATTTTGCTGCACCCTGAGCTTGGTGTACTGGGTCGCCCTTTTATTCAGAAGATTAACTTTTCTGATTAACGCAGTTTATTAATATACAATATTCATTTGTGTGCTGTGAAATTAATTTTAGGAATCCCAATTCAGTGAATGATAGTGATTTAGAGTGCTAAAATGGACAAAGGAAAGAAGATTAAAGAAAGTGAAACTATTGTTAATGATGAAGATGACAACAATTGTTGGTGGTGGTTGGTTCAAAAAGGAACAGCAGTTACATTTGTTACTATTGCATTGTTTGGATTCTTAATTCGTGTTGCGGTGTCGACCTATCCTTACTCTGGTGCTGGGAACCCTCCGAAATTTGGTGATTATGAGGCTCAGAGGCATTGGATGGAGATTACGATTAACCTTCCGATTCGAGAATGGTATAGGAACAGTAGTAGTAATGATTTGAGTTATTGGGGACTTGATTACCCGCCTCTTACTGCGTACCAGAGTTTTGTTCATGGTCTTTTTCTTAGATTCTTCCACCCTGACTCTGTTTCGCTTTTCGCTTCCAGAGGTCATGAATCCTATCTTGGGTAAGCATCCTTCACAATTTAGCATATCTATTAAGATGGTATTTTTGGTCCTTTGAATTTGAAAATGTATGAAAAACTGTCGGTGACTAACGTGTTGGTCTAAGTGGAAGGGATTTAGGTCCCTTAAGCATGTAGTCTTGAGTTACATCATTGGATTCACATGTATAAAATGACACTGTTGAGAGAGGTCTTCCTCTATGGATGAAACTATTAAGAAAGATTTAATTTTAATGATTTGTCTATAGACATCGGATATTTTGACATTGTCTGATCCATGTAGGGATGTTCCCGATCCCACATAGTGGGGGAAGACTTGGTAGTAGTTGAGCTTGGAAATGGTGATTTTAGTCCTTGGAATTTTGAAATGCATCATACCTGCAATTTAGTCCATGATTTTAATTTTGTAATATGATTTATCCCTTGAGTTATTCAAACATGTTTCACATTAGTTACTACTAGAGATAACAATTTGAATAACTTGGGAACTAGATCATAATGTAATTTAAATCAATTGAAGGACTAAATAGTAGTTGCATTTTGAAGGACCAAAATTACAGTTTATCCATTTAAGATTCTGTCATGTGCTACAATTTGTATACTTCCAGATTTGTTGCTAATTAGTGAGGATTTAACTATTATTTTTTTAATTCTAACTTTTGCAGAAAATTACTCATGCGATGGACAGTGTTATCATCTGATGCTTTGATATTCTTTCCCGCTGTCCTCTACTTTGTTATTGTTTATTACAATAAACCTTCAAGGAGCCGTAAAAGTGACATAGCATGGCACACTGCTCTGCTTTTACTAAACCCATGTTTGATCTTAATTGATCATGGTCACTTTCAGGTTTAAAATTAGAGTTCATGTGTTGTTTTGTGAGCTGTAAGCCGTTTACTTACTTTTCGGTCAAGATTTTGGTAATGCCTTCATTTTTTAATATTGCATTTCTTGTATTTCAGTTCAATTGCATCAGCTTGGGCTTTACCATTGGAGCAGTTGCTGCTATCCTCTCTGAGAAAGATCTTGTTGCTTGTGTTTTTTATTGTCTGTCTCTAAATCATAAACAGGTTAGTCTCTTTCTTCAATGCGTAGATATTCATTAGTTTGATTACTTCTAGATACTATGTACTCAATATGCAAATTTTTAGTATGCACTTATATTGTCACACTATACCCTTTCCTCATAAAGGCATTTGATCTCTTGTATCTGGGTGCCTCATTCATTTACTTCTCCTGTTTGTGGTGGCAATAAATTTCAGACATCAACTAGTTGGACTCTACTCTACCCGATTTTTTATTTTTTCTTTAAAGTTGATTCTTATGATTTTTTAGTTAATTTGTATGTCCTGAATTTTATCTTGATAGAGCCATTAACCTACACTGATGATTCAATCAAATAAAACTTGTAAATATTTTACAAGACCAATCTCGACGTCTTTGTGACTTTACTACAGTCTTATGTGGATTAAAATGAGCGAGTGACAATTAATTCTTTTGGTTGTTTAGTTGGCATAGTGGTACTGTTTCTAGGGAAAGAAATGAACAGAAGTAGTTGGTTGGGTAGCCATTTTGCTTGATAAGTTAAGGACACCATGAACTTATCCGAAGTAGCATGCCCTCTCCTTTTTCCCCATTACCTTACTCTGAGATATGTTAACTGTTTCTATGTATTCTTTTCTAGATGAGTGCATATTTTGCCCCGGCATTTTTCAGCCATCTCCTGGGTAAATGTTTGAGGCGCAAACATCCTCTGCTAGAAGTGTTAAAACTGGGATTGTATGTTTTAGGAACCTTTGCAGCTGTGTGGTGGCCTTATCTGTATTCAACAAATTCCATTTTGGAGGTAATATTATAATTATTGGCCACTAGAAAGTGGAATTTTGTTATTTACTTTTCATTTGCTGTATACACTTCTTGCACGGAACTGGAAGCCATCATGAATCTGACTTAAGCTACTAAAAGCCTTGTGATTGGATTTTGTCTTGAAGGTTGCTGTAACATGATATTGTATTTGTAGTGTCAGAAAGCCTTGTCGGGATGGTAGATAATTGAACTTTTTTGCTTTCTTGCATGTAAATGCTTTAGGTTTTAATTTTTATTGTGCTTTGTGTCCTTTGTGCTGAGTAGTCAATAGACTAATTAATAAACACCTTGCTGGGGTTAATCACACAGTCCAAATTGCATGCATATATGAAAGTTGTCAGAGAGTTAGAGATGTAACTTAAGACTCTAATATGAGCTCATAAGAAGGGGTGCTTCTAACTTTCTATGCATTTTTAGGGTATAACGAACTATCTGTATATATTATTTCCCAAGTCCTCTAATTTAGTTCCGGAAAACTATCAGGTGAATCTTCCAACAGAGTAGTAGATATATGAAATTTATGGAGTTTTACTACTCCAATGTCTCAACACTCTCTGCTCTTCCCTGCCCTTTGAACTTACGGATAAGGCTCCTCTGGAGCGATCTTAGGTGTAAAGTCAGAAAGTGAGGGTGTATGCTACTTTTGTTTTTTGGGTTAAGTATCTCAGCTTTCTTAGAATCTTTACTTGTTTATTCCACTATCAGGTGTTCATTAGCTCCTAGTGAATCATTTTAACTCAGACAAAATTCCACTTATATGAGTCTCAGAACTCAGAAGTCTGTTGTTTAAGATGGAAGCAACATTTTTAACTCTTCTAAGTGAGAGATATTATTATAGACGTGGTAGTATACGCAAGTTCAACCCAAGTTGTCTATTGAAACAATTTAATTTACTAATCAGTAGAGAGACCTTTTTTGTTTTCCAAAACCATCTTTCGATCTTCATATGGACCCTTATTTTCAAGATGCACTTGAAACAGGTTCTCTCTCGTCTTGCTCCGTTCGAAAGAGGACTATTTGAGGATTATGTAGCCAACTTTTGGTGTGCCACTTCAGTTCTCATCAAGTGGAAGAGATTGCTTACAACAGACTCACTGAAACTTGTCAGTTTCGCTGCAACAATTATAACTTGTCTTCCTTCAATGGTTCAACAAATAAAGTCTCCTAGTAATCGCGGTTTCCTTTATGCGCTGCTGAATAGTTCTTTCTCATTTTACTTGTTTTCATTTCAAGGTTGGTAGTATTTCTTTTCTTTCACATCGCAGTATTGCAATATTTTCGTCAAAAAAAACATCTTAACATAAACTATTCATGTATATATGCTTCTATTGTGACCATACAGTGCATGAGAAGTCAATTTTGCTGC
This sequence comes from Lupinus angustifolius, assembly GCF_001865875.1. Classification (NCBI taxonomy): domain Eukaryota; kingdom Viridiplantae; phylum Streptophyta; class Magnoliopsida; order Fabales; family Fabaceae; genus Lupinus; species Lupinus angustifolius. The sequence continues at coordinate 2,077,637 of NC_032013.1, forward strand.
CACTTCTTCCTGCAAGCCTGCTCGCTATGGAAGACCCATCTACCTTTAAGTGGTTCGTGCAATTCGCGATGCTCTCGATGTTCCCTCTGTTATGTCGTGACGACTTGGTTGTTCCATATTTGGCTTTACTTGCTCTCTTCACCCTGATATTCAATGCACCAGGTCAACAAATAGTTAAAGAGAGTAACTATTTATCTTATTATTTGGGCACAACAACCATGCACCTTATTTTATGTTTCTCTGCTATTCTTCACATAGTTTACTTAACCATGCATCAACCTGAGAAGTATCCTTTCCTTTTTGAAGCAATAATTATGAATCTGTGCTTCTCTCAGTTTGTGCTTATAACTCTTGGCAGCAATATAAAGCAGTGGATGCTAAATAAACCTGTCAAATTAGAAATAGAAAAGAAGTTCAATTGACATTGATTTTACAGTTAAAGTTATAGATGGATTGATGTTGTTGTTTGATGATGCACTTCAGCAATGGTTCATACAAAAGTGAATTTAGAATTTGGCCTAAATTGACCTCTTTTGTAATGATTTTTTTTTTAATTATTCGTATATTTATTTAGATTTTGTGAGCTCTGGCCACGTTCGGTTCGTGATGTCGATCTCACCAGGTGGGATTAAGGGTCTCACCAGGTGGGATTAAGGGTTGGTTGTTGCTGTATTTAGACTTTAAGTGGTCAAATTAGGTAAATCCTAATCCTCAGTAGCATGCATCAGGCACCAAGCACTAGCTACTGTGACTATCTAACTTAAAGTACCCTTCAGTGCAGGCTGTTATAATTTTAATTAAATAAATAATGTTATTGAATAAAAGTGTAATATCTATGCACTAACAGTGTAAAGATTTATATATTTTAGTGCATCATCCACTTTTTGTTTGGGTTAATTTTTTTGAAGTTTCAATGATGATTGAAAATGAATGGTAGATGATATATTGACAGTGTATAAAACTCATAACTTTGTTTGATCATGGTTGTTAATTTTGTTTCTTAGTAAACAATAAATGTTGGAATAAAAAGAATTAGTTTAAATCTCCCACTTTCTCTTGGCACTATGGGATTTTCAACATCAATGCTTTACACAGGTGATTTTTTTTTTGGTTTCTCACATGTATTCTCGCACTGGGCTAACTCTCCCAACGGACATTTTTTCATCCACAAGACTCGAACCCGGGTTCTTACTTAAGGGGAATCAAGCATGTACTACTTGAACCAACGCCCGTTGGTTTACACAGGTGATTTGATGTAGTTTAACGTTAGTTTGAGTGTTTAAATTTTAAATACAGTCGATTTTCATAAAAAGAAATTAAAATTCATTTACATTTAAAAAATTTATATTTTAAATTAAAACATTTTATAAATGTTGTTAAGATGTAATATATTTTTCTTTATTTACATGGAACAATAATGCATTTTTAGCTATGCATCAAAATTAATTTCTTTTTATTTTGAGAAAAATATATATACTAATAATATAAAAGATTTTTATAGTTGTTGCATCATTCACTATTTATATTTTACAATATTGAATCTTAAATAAAAATAGGATATATAATGTATAAATCTTTATAATGTCAGTATTACTCTATTTTATTTTTTGTTTGTTTAGGGAATGTGAAATATCTCTTAGCCATCAAATGCATTAAAAAAAAATTGTTTACATTAAAGCATTTTTAGTTATGCAATAAAAATAATTTCTTTTGATTTTTTATTTCGTTAGATTTTCTATGGACAAGAGTTTTACTTACTCATATGATATGATTATGAAGCATATATTCTCTATCCGGTTGTGATATTCCATGTATGCATATCTAAACTCAGATCTTGTCTAAATATTTAAGTAATGAATATAAAAACTAAGCTACCCAAATAAACTAGTTATTTCTTAAAATTGAACTGGATTATTTAATATTACAACTTCAATTAAATTAATTTTTTCCAGTTGTTTATTTGACTTTGACTAGTGAATAAATGTAAATTTAGAAAAGTTATATTTTAAAAAAGTGAACATGTCATTGAAAAAAAATAGGTAAGAGATATTAACTAACTAATAGATTTAATACTCCAGTATAGTTTTTAGTGACAGAATATATTACTTTAATACTTTTGCAATTTTCAATTTACTTTTTCCTCTACATACCAACCATGTTTTTACACCACCGCATTCACTAGATTGAAAAAAAAACCATAATCAGAACCGTTGTGATCTCTTCTACTAGACCTATGAAAAACCGATTAACTAAAAAACCGAGTCAACCGGTTCAAACCGGATATTGAAACCCCAGCTTCATCTTAGAACAAGATTCATTCTCATCACCATAACTTATTAAATAATTCAATCTTTCTCTTCTTTACTGGTACCACGTGATGAACACGTGACACCGGTTCAAACCCCAGCGTCAATTCCAATCTAACCTCCTCAGCATTCTCTTCGGCCCGATCACCCAATTTACGGTCTGACTCCGGTTCATCATGAAATAAAACCGACGTCTCCGCCGACACCGCACTATCACTATATTTGCTCTCTCCTTCAGCCGCGGCCGCAACCTCAGACTGGTGGCTCAGCGCTGACTCATGACTCGCAGACCGGTTGACCACCTCTTCAGATTCCGGTTCAACTGGACCGAACCGGGATACATTGTCAACATCCGGCTTCACCCCATCTCCTCCTCCGGTCCGTTTGAACCGGGTCCGGGACTTGACTGCTTGAACTTCTTTCGACACGTGGCGTATGTCGTAGGGCTTGAGAGGTGGGCCCCTCCCGTTTGAAGCCGCCTCTGAAGTTATCGGCGTGATCGGCTCACCATTCAAAACGGCTTCAACGGCGGCTTGACAAAGCTGCCAGCTACCAGACCATAATAGACCAACAGATCCATAAATCGGGTTCACTATTCGGCCACATGCCTCATATAGCAAAGATCGAAAAATCGCTGCAACAATCAAAACCAATTGACAATGAGAAAAGTAACCAATAAATATATAAAACATGTCTAAAAGGATCAAATAGACAATAAGAGACTTAATTCCCAACAAAAACAAACTCTATCATTTGTTTTAGATCACCAAATAATTCGGACACTCGTGCACGAGACATGCACCCAGTGATGTCTGGTGAAGATAAATATACATAGTCACTTGTCGGTCACTAAACAACAACCTTATCAGAATCGATATGTGAAAACATTAGGATGGTGTAATAAAGTATGAGAAAAGTAAGAACCTGGACGAAGGTTTTGAGGTCCAGCGTTGATGAGGTTGATGAGACCAGCACGACCATAAAACTTAGCAAGAAAAACAGTAGCATTAGCTTGTGACTCTGGTTTCTTGATCCATTGCAAACATGGTCTGATGCTACAATCTTCACTACAACCTTTTCGTAACACCCTGCATCCGTTACAACTCATACGCATTTTTATCAAAGAGATGTGAAAGAATAATAATAATAAGAAGAAAAGAAGATTGTGGGTAAGAAAGAGAGAGAGAAGAGGGTAATATAGTTGTTTGGGGTTATAAGGCGCTGCTAGATTTCACATATTCTAGGGGATGCACCTGTTTTCTTTATAAAATATGTTTTTTCCCACTAGTTTGAAGCAAAGGTTTATTTCCTTTTCATATCATAATAAATACATGAGTAACGACGACACATTTTATTTTATGTTATATTTTGTTTTTTATTAACTTTGGTATAACGAAAAGTATCTTCTTAATCAATTTAAGAAATCGAATATTTAATTTAATAGAGTATTCTTAATTTAGTGGAACTTTATATCAATGAAAATTACAAATTTAGTTCTAATATACAAGATTTTAGTGATTATTTATTTTAATTTTTTAGGTGTCAAATTAATACAAGAATCAAAATTAAATTATTTTATATTAATTTGATTCTTAAAAAACTAGGAAAATCAGAATAATCCCAAAAGGTGTTAAATTTGAGTCAAATGTGTTATTTTTAGTTTTTTATGAATATTTTTAGAACATTTTGATCCATATGTGAGATTATTTAATGTTGAATTTAATATCATTGACAATTAATTTAAATTTTTTTTTACGAAAATTGCTTCACCTAACAATTTAAATGCATATGTTCCTCTAAATTCATTTTTCATTTCTGTTTGCGGCAACTAAAGCCCACTCTTATATTCAGCGCGTGTAGCTAACTCCCAATCTCAGGCCTTACTAAATGACGTGGAACATGTCCAAGATGCCACATTTAATGGAAACAACTTTAAAGATCAAATTCTAATGAATATGGTACTGTCGCTTTTTTGTTTACGAAATTACCCTCAGACAGAGGTCTAAATTACGGAATCTACCATTGATGTAGAGAAAAAGTTGAAAGGTGTTAAGGGTATGAAATGCGTGTCTCAAATGCATGCATATGGATACAAAATTTAATAAGTGGAATACGAGGCGCGTGGCAAACACGCATAGATGTCAGTGTGGTCGAATCGCCACATATTATGGACATAAGGGTCAGATTTGAGAGATGAAAAATGACATATCATTTTATAAAATCTTTCTATATAAGTTGATACTGAGTTTTAAATTTATATACAATCACCCATAAGTATTGATTTAATTGTACAAAGTTTTATTAGATCCTTAATAGACAAAATATTTGATTCCATTAAAGGATATTTATTAAGAAAATAATTATGTATTTCGAAAGAGATTAGTTTCTTATCAATAAATAAGATATTGGTTAAACCAAAATATATTTATACAATCGATACAGTATTTATATTAATTTATATTACTTTTATTTAAGAATTAACAATGATTAATACACGAATGATAGATAACATGTTACTAAAAATGTACCATATTAATTCCATAGAATAATAATTTGAAACAATATTATATAAAAATACTCCTGGTTTTCGGGAATAAAAAATGGTTTTCTCGAAAACCATTAACTGGTTTGTGGTTTTGATGTTGGGACTATGGGCGCAGTTGAAGAAAGTACTAGAAAAAAGGGGTAAGTGTATTATTATAATACAAGCCTATGGTTTGTGTATAATTTAGTATTAATAAAATTGCTTATCTTATAAGACTTTGAACGTGGCCAACTAGGAAGTGTTTGGTGGCTGATTTTCATTGAGTGCATTAAAATAGTAGCTCCTGTTTTAATACACGTGTTTTCCAATTCATTCCTATTTTGTCTCTTTCTTGCAATTAGGATAGAATAATCACAGGTGATTTGATGTAGTTTAACGTTAGTTTGAGTGTTTAAATTTTAAATACAGTCGATTTTCATAAAAAGAAATTAAAATTCATTTACATTTAAAAAATTTATATTTTAAATTAAAACATTTTATAAATGTTGTTAAGATGTAATATATTTTTCTTTATTTACATGGAACAATAATGCATTTTTAGCTATGCATCAAAATTAATTTCTTTTTATTTTGAGAAAAATATATATACTAATAATATAAAAGATTTTTATAGTTGTTGCATCATTCACTATTTATATTTTACAATATTGAATCTTAAATAAAAATAGGATATATAATGTATAAATCTTTATAATGTCAGTATTACTCTATTTTATTTTTTGTTTGTTTAGGGAATGTGAAATATCTCTTAGCCATCAAATGCATTAAAAAAAAATTGTTTACATTAAAGCATTTTTAGTTATGCAATAAAAATAATTTCTTTTGATTTTTTATTTCGTTAGATTTTCTATGGACAAGAGTTTTACTTACTCATATGATATGATTATGAAGCATATATTCTCTATCCGGTTGTGATATTCCATGTATGCATATCTAAACTCAGATCTTGTCTAAATATTTAAGTAATGAATATAAAAACTAAGCTACCCAAATAAACTAGTTATTTCTTAAAATTGAACTGGATTATTTAATATTACAACTTCAATTAAATTAATTTTTTCCAGTTGTTTATTTGACTTTGACTAGTGAATAAATGTAAATTTAGAAAAGTTATATTTTAAAAAAGTGAACATGTCATTGAAAAAAAATAGGTAAGAGATATTAACTAACTAATAGATTTAATACTCCAGTATAGTTTTTAGTGACAGAATATATTACTTTAATACTTTTGCAATTTTCAATTTACTTTTTCCTCTACATACCAACCATGTTTTTACACCACCGCATTCACTAGATTGAAAAAAAAACCATAATCAGAACCGTTGTGATCTCTTCTACTAGACCTATGAAAAACCGATTAACTAAAAAACCGAGTCAACCGGTTCAAACCGGATATTGAAACCCCAGCTTCATCTTAGAACAAGATTCATTCTCATCACCATAACTTATTAAATAATTCAATCTTTCTCTTCTTTACTGGTACCACGTGATGAACACGTGACACCGGTTCAAACCCCAGCGTCAATTCCAATCTAACCTCCTCAGCATTCTCTTCGGCCCGATCACCCAATTTACGGTCTGACTCCGGTTCATCATGAAATAAAACCGACGTCTCCGCCGACACCGCACTATCACTATATTTGCTCTCTCCTTCAGCCGCGGCCGCAACCTCAGACTGGTGGCTCAGCGCTGACTCATGACTCGCAGACCGGTTGACCACCTCTTCAGATTCCGGTTCAACTGGACCGAACCGGGATACATTGTCAACATCCGGCTTCACCCCATCTCCTCCTCCGGTCCGTTTGAACCGGGTCCGGGACTTGACTGCTTGAACTTCTTTCGACACGTGGCGTATGTCGTAGGGCTTGAGAGGTGGGCCCCTCCCGTTTGAAGCCGCCTCTGAAGTTATCGGCGTGATCGGCTCACCATTCAAAACGGCTTCAACGGCGGCTTGACAAAGCTGCCAGCTACCAGACCATAATAGACCAACAGATCCATAAATCGGGTTCACTATTCGGCCACATGCCTCATATAGCAAAGATCGAAAAATCGCTGCAACAATCAAAACCAATTGACAATGAGAAAAGTAACCAATAAATATATAAAACATGTCTAAAAGGATCAAATAGACAATAAGAGACTTAATTCCCAACAAAAACAAACTCTATCATTTGTTTTAGATCACCAAATAATTCGGACACTCGTGCACGAGACATGCACCCAGTGATGTCTGGTGAAGATAAATATACATAGTCACTTGTCGGTCACTAAACAACAACCTTATCAGAATCGATATGTGAAAACATTAGGATGGTGTAATAAAGTATGAGAAAAGTAAGAACCTGGACGAAGGTTTTGAGGTCCAGCGTTGATGAGGTTGATGAGACCAGCACGACCATAAAACTTAGCAAGAAAAACAGTAGCATTAGCTTGTGACTCTGGTTTCTTGATCCATTGCAAACATGGTCTGATGCTACAATCTTCACTACAACCTTTTCGTAACACCCTGCATCCGTTACAACTCATACGCATTTTTATCAAAGAGATGTGAAAGAATAATAATAATAAGAAGAAAAGAAGATTGTGGGTAAGAAAGAGAGAGAGAAGAGGGTAATATAGTTGTTTGGGGTTATAAGGCGCTGCTAGATTTCACATATTCTAGGGGATGCACCTGTTTTCTTTATAAAATATGTTTTTTCCCACTAGTTTGAAGCAAAGGTTTATTTCCTTTTCATATCATAATAAATACATGAGTAACGACGACACATTTTATTTTATGTTATATTTTGTTTTTTATTAACTTTGGTATAACGAAAAGTATCTTCTTAATCAATTTAAGAAATCGAATATTTAATTTAATAGAGTATTCTTAATTTAGTGGAACTTTATATCAATGAAAATTACAAATTTAGTTCTAATATACAAGATTTTAGTGATTATTTATTTTAATTTTTTAGGTGTCAAATTAATACAAGAATCAAAATTAAATTATTTTATATTAATTTGATTCTTAAAAAACTAGGAAAATCAGAATAATCCCAAAAGGTGTTAAATTTGAGTCAAATGTGTTATTTTTAGTTTTTTATGAATATTTTTAGAACATTTTGATCCATATGTGAGATTATTTAATGTTGAATTTAATATCATTGACAATTAATTTAAATTTTTTTTTACGAAAATTGCTTCACCTAACAATTTAAATGCATATGTTCCTCTAAATTCATTTTTCATTTCTGTTTGCGGCAACTAAAGCCCACTCTTATATTCAGCGCGTGTAGCTAACTCCCAATCTCAGGCCTTACTAAATGACGTGGAACATGTCCAAGATGCCACATTTAATGGAAACAACTTTAAAGATCAAATTCTAATGAATATGGTACTGTCGCTTTTTTGTTTACGAAATTACCCTCAGACAGAGGTCTAAATTACGGAATCTACCATTGATGTAGAGAAAAAGTTGAAAGGTGTTAAGGGTATGAAATGCGTGTCTCAAATGCATGCATATGGATACAAAATTTAATAAGTGGAATACGAGGCGCGTGGCAAACACGCATAGATGTCAGTGTGGTCGAATCGCCACATATTATGGACATAAGGGTCAGATTTGAGAGATGAAAAATGACATATCATTTTATAAAATCTTTCTATATAAGTTGATACTGAGTTTTAAATTTATATACAATCACCCATAAGTATTGATTTAATTGTACAAAGTTTTATTAGATCCTTAATAGACAAAATATTTGATTCCATTAAAGGATATTTATTAAGAAAATAATTATGTATTTCGAAAGAGATTAGTTTCTTATCAATAAATAAGATATTGGTTAAACCAAAATATATTTATACAATCGATACAGTATTTATATTAATTTATATTACTTTTATTTAAGAATTAACAATGATTAATACACGAATGATAGATAACATGTTACTAAAAATGTACCATATTAATTCCATAGAATAATAATTTGAAACAATATTATATAAAAATACTCCTGGTTTTCGGGAATAAAAAATGGTTTTCTCGAAAACCATTAACTGGTTTGTGGTTTTGATGTTGGGACTATGGGCGCAGTTGAAGAAAGTACTAGAAAAAAGGGGTAAGTGTATTATTATAATACAAGCCTATGGTTTGTGTATAATTTAGTATTAATAAAATTGCTTATCTTATAAGACTTTGAACGTGGCCAACTAGGAAGTGTTTGGTGGCTGATTTTCATTGAGTGCATTAAAATAGTAGCTCCTGTTTTAATACACGTGTTTTCCAATTCATTCCTATTTTGTCTCTTTCTTGCAATTAGGATAGAATAATATACTAACATTTAAAAACTACGCATTCCACTAGTAACACAAACATTGTAAATATGGGTAAGCATGCTCTCGGTTGGATTGGGTATAGGTGTTGAAATATTATTATTTTAAACTCAATTAAATATAATTATATTATTTTTAGTGAATGTCTTTTGAATATTGTATATTAATATGTAATTTGAATATAAAATGATATATTTATATATATTATTAATACAACTAATGATACTTATGATCAAAGAGATATTACTACTTTGTACATAATTGAATAGACACACATACAAATATAATAATGAGCAACCACAAAATGGGGTCATGCCAATCATACTTATCTTTTATCTGACTTCAAATATTGATCGAATCTAATTTTCGAACTCTAATCTAACAATAAAACTTGAAGAAACTTGATTATATTTGAATCTATCACGATTAGGTTAAACTGAGTAGCATGCAAGGTCGTTTTATGCTCCCCACCAGTAATAGAAACTTATTGTTTATGTATGTTTTGTTTATTGAGAAAATAGGATAAAAGTATAATAAAATATGAGCATAATATGTTTTTATTATATTTCATGTTTGACGTGTATAAGATTATTTATATGATAATGATAAATATTATAAATAGTACATGCAAATAATAATATTTTTTAAGCTAGAATAAAATATACAACAAATGGGCTCATCAATAAGTTTATTAGACAAAAAAGTAAATCTAAGATCTTGTTTGGTATTAGTAGATTTTTAGAAAAGCTCGGGTTCATAAATTATATATAAAAGTCCGTATTAATAAGTTTTATTACATTATTTTACACATATAAGCCTTGATAAGTTAATTTTATCAACTACTTTCCATTTTATATATTAGCTTATCAACCTTTGAGTTTTCAGCCTTCAACTAACTTTTTAGCTTTTAATTGAGGGACCATGATTAATTAGAAGAAAGACTTATTTCAGAATCAACTTGTATGTAACACAAAGACCAAAAACTTTGATGCAAAAACTTTCAGAATCATATCTTAAATTATATCTCACATCCATCATAATATGAAATAAAACATAAAAATAATAAAAGTTTAAAATTTTTAAATGACATGAAATATTTTTATTGATATAAAAGATAATTCTATATACAACTTAGAACAATATATCTCTATTTATTTGTATGAAGGTGTCTTGGTGTTGGACAATTCCAATAACAAAATTGATTTTAAAATATGCTTACTTCACAATCACATTAAAATAATCAAGTTTTCTACCACGGAAAACAGTTTCAACCAGAGTCTCGCAGTATAAATTATCTATGCCAAAATAACACTATACCTCTATTTCCAACCAATTAAATACTATCAAGTGGAATGTTATTAATTTAAAAAATAATTTAATATCTATTTGATGTATATTTGTCAAAACCATATTTGATAATAATGGATTGGACATAAAAAATCTTTCAAGTGATCTGTGTCCGAATTAAAACTATGTTCTTCATATCACATTCATAATAATGCAATCATAAATATCCAACACTTATGAGCATTTTCAATCATAAATATCCAACACTTATGAGCATTTTCAATCAAATTAAATATCACATCAATTTTACATTCCCTAATAATTTCTTTTAACATAATTATGAAATTGAGGATGTCACATTGTTGGTGATAGTTTGCAAAACAACTTCATTAATTCACCAATGAATAAGACATGTTTGTTTCACAAATGAATAGATTGTGCTTGTGAACTTAATTGTTTGTTTATCAATAAAAATTATGTTCTTTGATTAGTTTGTCCACAGAATAAACACATCTATTGATGAATTCTCTTATAAATTGAGGTTATGTCTTGCTCCTCAAAATATCTTCTTCTCCAATAACATTAAGATGATTCTCGAAAATGAGATTAGCAGAATTAGTAACCGATAATCTCTGGGTGTTTATTAAATAATTTCTAGAGCAAATTTACTATAATCCTGCATCAACTAGGGGTAGGAAGCTAATAACGTTTTAAGTACATTGTTATCTATTTGAGAGTGATACTTATTTGGAGGGGCAACCACACCTTTAGGAAATGAACTAATTCCTTATGTATTAGGTAAGAGAATACTTTTGATAGTACAAAAAATATATATATTAAAGCACAATTTATTTGTGTTATTCTCATTATCTACTCCTTATTTCAATACACAGTATGTTGGATATTCCAAGTGTGAATGAAGAAGTTACATATTGGGCAAAAATGGATGAATTAAAGAGTGTATAAGTGGATGAACTCATAGACCTAATACTTTAAAGTTTTGGGTCAAAATGTGGTGTCAAACTCATTTATATGTTTTTTTCACTTACAAATATTATAATCCATAGATGAGATAACACTGTATATATTAGGGAATACATTGAATAATTAATATTATATATAAGAGTATCCTTATCTCTAAAACTCTTCAGATTTGACACACCAACATTTCAATCACTACGCACACATTCCAATAAACACACAAAAACTATTGTTTCCGGGCATTTGTAATTTGAGTTTGATCTTATGCTAAAATGCTATATGATTGATAATATATTGCTTAACATTGATAATAGTCTAATATTAAGCTCTAACAATGCAGAAAAATAAAATAATTACGCTCTAATGCTAATGCTGGCAGAAGTATAATATCTATAATAATGAGAACTATTAGTTAAACAATGTAAATTAGTTTTATCATATTTTATCTTAGTAATAATTGATGTTTCTAATTTACATCATATTCCTATTGTCTCTTTAAAATTAAATCTATCATTAACGATGATAATAATTTTATATTCAACTTTTTAAAAATTTAGTCTATTTTAATATAAATTTTATTTATATAAGTATTAATAGATAATAATAAATTTATTGAATTAAAAATGTGGGTTGGTTATCTACCTAAGACTAAATCTATGACTATAATTATACATAAATTTTATATTTTTTTTATAATTTAAGATTATATCTACATATTTTTTATTCATGTCAATATTAATATAATATATTAAATTCATTCAATTAAAAAATACGAGTCTACTTCCAGCACATAAGTGGTTCTAAAAAAGATAAAGTAATATTTTCATTTTTTATTTATTTATAAGAATTGTGTATTATATATTTTTCATGTCTTTATTTTTATTTCATAATATTTTTACTATATAAAATTATAAAAGAAAATGTTATGAGAAGATGACATCTTAAATATCTGAATGAAATTTTTTGAACTATAACTATATTTTCATAATTTATGTTGTTTGTTCCAGTGTTGTGAAACCCGAGCCGGACGTCAAACCGGCAGAGGTCCCGTATTAGGTTTAACCGGTTTAAACGGTTAAACCGTTCGGTCTGACCGGGTGATTTCGTACATAATTAATAATTTTTATTTATAAATATATAGTTATATATAAATGTAAAACTTTATATAATTAATAATTATGTATAATTATATGAAATAATACCTCTTTATCTTTTTTTGGACCGTAGTAAAACAAAATATTAGAACATTGTCCCATTTTTTTTTCCAGAGCCGTTTTCAAGTCCGGTCAGCGGTCAGACCGGTCGGACCGTCCGGTCCGGTCCGGTTTCAACAACACTACTTTGTTCTAGTTAATTTGGATAATGACATGAAAGATAACTCATAAAAAATATTAGTAGAAAGTTAAAGACAAATAGCTTGACATGAAAAAATTATGAAGAGACTTGTCTCATGAGTAATGACATGTAAGAGAAACAATTATTTTTCATGTGAAATAAGTAGATAAACAATGACATAAGAAAAAGAGTTAATTAAATGGACAGAAATTATATAAACCACTAATATATTTTTAACTTCACAAACTAATCATATTTATATTCATACATTATCCTAACTATATTTGCAAGAGAAATAAATGTAATATTAAAAAAAGGTGATGAATGTAATTAAGTTAAACAAATATATTATATTATGAAAATAAGTCCAAATAATATAAAAGTGGTTGTCTCTTCATTATTCTTGTTCCTTAGAAAATATATTAATAATTTTAAAGAGATATTGTTTAAAATTTTCTTATACTATATTGTAATGAACCAAAAATAATGAAGAGCTACATATACTAATTGGTCTTATCTCCACACTATACCATATTTTGTTTAACTTAATTACTATATTCCTTTCTTGTTTAAAAAATTACACTTGTATCTCTTATATAAATATTCAATGTATGTATGCAGTGTTATAAAACTTGGCTCGGACCGACTAGTCCGATTGGTTCAACCATGAACCAAGCCTCTCGTGTAACTGATTTTGCATAAAAATTGATTGACACAGTTTGACTCGGATGATTTAAGCCTAAAATCGTTGACTTGAATAGTCGGACTAATTGAACTGAGTCAATCAAAACATATTTTTTTTAAAAACAATCAAAACACTATCATATTTAGATTAAAAATCAGATATTTTAACTTATCTGTATTTATGTTTGTCATTTGTTAACTTATATAAGAAAAGTTTCCTTGTTTAATTAAATTTTAAACTTATTATTCGCTTTTTTGCAATTAAAGCATGACATTTATGTTGTTTGACGATGTTTTCAACTTATTTGTCACATTTCATAGTAGTGAAATATTGTTTATTGGTTATTTAATTAAGTATAATAATGTTTTTAAATTTGAAGTATAAAATTATTAAATAATGTTAGCTAATATTATAAATTTTTTAATTTTAATGCAAATTGAGTCGACCAATTCAACTATTGACCCACTAGTCTAACTGATAACTCATTAACCTAATACTCTTATTGAGTTATTCACCGATCCCAGATTAATAATACTGTAAATCGGGAAGGTTTGTGCATATATAATAAATGATAAGTGATTTTGCTTATTTCATTAAATTTGAGGAGGTGTGAGTCTAATTTAAAAAGAAGGAAAGGAGACACATGGAGAAAAATGAAATAGAAATGTGAAATGTGTCGTTCATGCAATGGAGGGTTCTGAATCTAATTCTGAAAAGCAGGGTGCGTGGCATTTAAGTTAAGGTGTGTCATCACTGAACCAATTTGGTCGGAATCTGAACGTCACTTTTCCACTTCAGCTCCTGGTTTTTGGGAACTCTTGTATTTCCTTTAAAATATTAAATCATTTTTTCAACTTATTCCATCTCCTTTTTAACTTTCAAATTATATTCTTTTTTGTTGCTTCTTTAATTTTCAATATGCATTAAATTAAATGAAGTTTTTTAGTCACAACATTTCAATGTTTAATTATTATTGACTATAAGTATAATCTTAAAGAGTCAATGTGAATTAAATATGAATAATGAATTATAATGACAATTAAATGAGAAAAGTTTTATGTCGTGACAATATGAGTTTTATATATTATCTTCGCATTATTTATTATTCACTTTTAATCATTATTGACTATTCTATGAATTAATACAAATTAATGGTAGATGATGAATTAAGTGTATATAATATTACACTATAATTAAATATTAATTATTTTATTGTGAGTCCATACAATTTTTTTCTCTAACCTTAAAGGATCAAAATTGTAATATTTATGCATTATTAGTATAAAAATTTATAATACTTATTTGATCATTCAACATCATTCGGATTACTTTTCTTGAAGAACTAACCATGATTAAATATGTATGGTGAATAATGTAATAACATGTTATAAAACTCAAACATCGTGAGTGGATATTTTTTTTCACATTATTAAGCTCATATCACAAATATATATATTTGATGGTATAAGTATTAAATGACAAACATACTTAAAAAAATATTAACTCTCAAATACTGGTAATGAAAAAATCAACGGCGGGTTTCTGGTTTGGATTTCACTCCATGGGCGAGACCCTTCAGCATCCCCTATATAATAATAATAAAAAATGAATTAATAATTCAATAGCTAATTATTTAGAAATTTTTATATTTTATATTTTTACTAAGTGACTTCTCAATAATTAATTGCTTAGATTACTCGTAATCTAAAAGGGCACACTTTATAGTATTTGTTTAAGGCATCGGGTACGCGGATCCGAAGTTCCACATATGCCACCCATTGTATTCATCATTTATGCTTAATAAAATAAACTATTGACAGGTTTGAATATAAATGATAAATAATTGAAAAAATTGTATATATAGATAGTGTATGAGCTTATTATATTCATCATTCATGACTAATCGTGATTGAATTTCAAAAAAGTAATAATATAAATAAGTAATTGATGATGTACTGACTGTATATCAATTTTATACTGACAATACATAGATATTACATGGTGAATAATTTAGTTTTTTAAGTAATTGATAAAGGTTCAATATTTTTTTGCCTTGTGTAATTTTTACATTTAGAAATTATTACGGTAAAACTTCAATTGTTGGTCCTAAATTACATGTAAAGTAAGTAGACTAATTATATTATATCTATACTAATATATAAAGAGAAAACATAAAATAACTATCTATGAAGTATTTTATGTTTCTCTCTTTTATCTTTTATAACTTTTGATTTCATGTTTATCTATACTATACTAATAAACATAAAATAGCTATCCATAGAATGTTTTATGTTTCCCTTTTTAACTTTTATAACTTCTAATTTCGTGTTTATATAAATTTCTATAATTTATCTATATCTATATTATTAATAAATTTCATACTATTAATAAAAACAAAACAAATAATAACCATCGTCATGACATAATTTTTATATTCCAAATTTATGTTTCGTAACATCTTTCTTAATAACTAATATAAACTTCCACATATTACTTTTATTGATTTCATTTTTATATTAATATATCTTTAATCTTTCATACACTCTCTTATTTATATTTTCATTATCTATTGAGTTTATATGTTGCATTTTTTAAATTTAAATTGTTTCTTCCTTAAATAATATAACATGAAGCTGATAAATTATATATTAGAAAAATTATGAATGCGGACCAATTGGTACGGAGTGCTCATGGATTAAGATATTGAAATTCCATCTTAACTTTTTTGACGAGGTTAAACTCTTAAATCCTCCCAGGCTTGTCCACGTGAAATGTATTCATATACAAGGTCAAATATATTATTTTGAATTTCTTTTTAAAAATTCGTTTATTTATATATGTACGAGAATAAATTATGGTCTTGTCCTTCTTCTTTTTTCTTGTATTTTTATTTATTGTTTACTTATTTTATGTCTCATTTCGATCTTCAAAACTATATATTTATTATTCTATTTCCCCTGCAAATCATTATTTAAGCAGGATTTGGTTCCTCTTATAATGGTTTGAATAGGTCTTTTTAAATCACAAATATTTTCCTATATATACATAATCTTATTCAAGTAACAATTATTCACAACACCTATAGGGTAATTAGTTTTCTCAATCATTTTTTTTTCTTATGCAAGATTTGAAGTAATCTTATTTAAGGAAAAATAAATGTATCACTTCAATCAATCACTTTTATTACATGTATGAATGCACTAGAAAATAAAGTATAGATTGATTAGAAAACCACGTATTGAAATGATCAGAATACACATATATATATATATATATATATATAGAATGAGATTGCAACTAAGATGGGGTGAACTAGCTGACTTAAAATTATGGTCATTTTTTCTGCAAAATCAAAAGTTAAAGTGCAGCGGAAAATATATGCAGAAATTTAAACAAATAAATAATCAAAGAGATAAGGGAGAAGATAATACACAATGATTTTTATACTAGTTCATCTGATTACAATATTTCACCCCGAGATATTTAGTAACGCATTGTCTAAAGATTTTTTACTCTTACAACACAAGAGATTTTTTACTAAAGATTTTGAGTTGCAATTACAATATTTCACCCCGAGATCTTATGTACCTTACACACTCACTAATCCTTATTCACTATTGGAAAACATCTTCCCAAGTGATTCTCATCCCCTTTCTTATCACACCCTTATGAAAGAAAGTATTATGTAATAATAATGAAAACTATATAACAATGGCAGATTGCCTTTACAAGTTTGAAAAATAATATAACATGCAATCCAATCAACTCTTTTGTATATTTAGTAATAATACTCTTTATAAGTCGGTAAACTTTGGAACACTTTACTTTAAGCAATTTCAGAAAAATCAACTTTAAAAGTTTAAGAACTAGTTGTCAAAAGTGCAGAAAAAATAATTTCAGAATGTGTGTAAGAGTTTTTAAAATTTGTAGGAGAGTTGTGTATTTCTGATGTGAGATTCAATGCATTTAAATAGACTTTTCAATCACCCATAGTGCCTCTATGAAAAGATAGGAATAGATTGGAGTAAAAGCATTTCGTTTGGGATGAAAATCTTTCATTTTGAAATCTGAAATCTGACGCAACAACTCTCAGTAATTGACTACAACTAGTGGGTAATCGATTACCCAAACATTCTGTCCAATGAGCATTTAAATTTGATTTAGAGTGACCGATTACAAAAAGTGGGCAATCAGTTACTCAACTTCATTAAAACTAGTAATATGTTACTCAAAAACAATAATGGATTACTCTGATCAGTTTTAAGTTGGATAACTCTTTTCTCACATACATAATCTCTTACTTAGATGCAGTAACCCGTTATACACTATTGTTGAATATATTTTTAGTATACTTGAAGTGTTTCAATTTTCTTTTAAAATAATTTGAACATTACTACTATTGTATATTCGAGAGTATAAGATAAAAGTACATATTTAGACTTAGACTAATTTGTCTTGAAGCTTTGTCTTCACATATAGACTCCCACTGAACTAAGGTATCATGAGAAATAATACCCATATGAGCAATATGGTCATGAAAGACTTTAGGTACCAAACCCTTAGTCAGTAGATCAACTAGCATAAATTTGTCCTTATATGTTCTATGAAAATTTGTCTATTCTGAACACTTTCTTTAATAACCAGAAACTTGATGTCAATAAAATTTGGCTTTGTAGAATTCCTATTATTGCTGGAGTAAAAAACCACAAACTTACTATCACAATAAATTCTCAATGGTCTTTCAATACCATCGACCACACGTAAGCCAGTGACAAAATTTGGCAACCATATGCATGGTCTGATGTTTCAAAATAAACTATGAACAACGCAACCATGGTTGAAGGAGTTATGGTCGTCTGATTAGCAGACTTCCAAGATATAGCACCTTCAGCCAAGATAAACACATATCCAAAGGTGGAGTGTCTATTGTCTAGACACCTAAAAAACAGAGTCAAAGTATCAAATGATCTCTAAATTCTCAAACCTCCGATAAGTGAGCACGCACTCCTTTGTTCTCTTTAAGTAACGCATAACACGTTTGACTGCCTCCCAGTGATTCATTACAGGATTGCTCAAATATCTTCCCAAAAACTCCTACGACAAACATTATTTCGGGATGTGTGCAAAGTTGAGCATACATTAGACTTCCTACTACAAATGCATAAGAAATATTTTGCATCTCATATCTTTCAAGGTTATTTTTGGGGCACTGTTCGAGACTAAACTTGTCTCCCTTAGCTATAGGGGTATCTTCTGGTTTACTGTCTTTCATGCCAAATCTATCTAGGACTTTATCTATATAGCTTTCTTGTGACAACTTAAGATATATTGAGAGCGATCTCTTAGTATATGAATACCTAATACAAAAGAAGTTTCCCCAAGATTTTTCATTTCGAAATTATTCGTTAGAAATCTCTTGGTCTCATGCAATAGTCCTATATCATTACTCATAAGCAGTATATCATCGACTTATAATACCAGAAATATGAATTTACTCCAATTGAATTTGTGGTACACACAATCATAAACTTTATTTTCCTCAAAACCATACAAGGTAATAATCTGATGAAACTTGTGATTCCATTGACGAGAAGCTTATTTAAGGTCATAGATGGATTTCCCTAATTTGCATACTATTGACTTTGAGCCAATTAACACAAAGTTTTCTGATTGCACCACATAGATCATTTATTTAATGTCACTATTTAGAAACACAATCTTGACATTCATCTGTTATAGCTATAAATCAAATGAGCTACTAGTGTCAATATTATTCTTAAAGAATCCTTCGAACATACTTGAGAGAAGGTTTCTTTATAATCAATGTCTTATTTCTAAGTGTAGCCTTTAGCAACTAGACGAGCTTTATATTTGTCAATATTAGCCTTCATATCCCTGTTGGTTTTAAATATCCACTTGCAATCAATAGGTTTCGCATATTCAGGTAATTCGATAAGATCCCAAACGTCATGATCAAGCATAAAATTCATCTCATCCTTCATGGCATCGATTCACTTTTGAGATTTAGAAATTTTTATGGCTTGACAGAAGTTCAATGGATCATCTTCTGTTAAATCGATGTCTTCCTCATGTTCATGAAGTAATACAATATAATCATCAAGAATTACACTTCTTATCTCTCCAGTGAATCTCCTTAATGACACTTCTACTTTCGAGGTTGTTGAATTTGTTCTATATGTACTTGAGAGTGAACCTCATTGTTCTCTTGTTCAAGAATATTGTCTAGAACAATATTCTGAACATTATCTTCTATTATGGAAGTTTTTCCTTGAGTGGTAATAAGCACAAGAACTTGTTCACCATTAGTGATAGGTTCTTCCTCAAAGACAATATTTTTTATGTTCTCTTCCTCCGAAAATGAACTTCATCAAGAAATCTTGAATTTCCCATCTCAAAAAAGGTCTTGAAGTGGGATCATAAAATTTCTTGTCCCGAGAGCGTTCAACATAGCCAACAAAATAGTAGCTAACAGTTCTTGAGTCCAGTTTCCTTTTATACGACCTATAAGTCGCTCCTCAGCTAGAAAACCCCAAATGTGCAAGTGTTTTAAGCTTGGTCTTTTATTACTCCAAAGAGTCTCTGACAAAAAAGAATGACTAATCATACTTCTCACCATATCCTTTAGAGTTCAGTTTAATCGCTCAACAACACCCTTCATGCTAGGTTTGCCTGGCATAGTGTATTGTAGAACAATTCCATATTCTCTAAGAAAAACACAAGAAGTCATTTGAGAACATTCTTATTGTTCTTTCTTTTCTTATTCTGAGAGGTCATAGCTAAGTGATTACTTTCAGTCTTATCTCTATGCAACCATAAATGAAAAATAACCATACATAAATGAAAAATAATATAGTGATAATAAATCAAACTCATACATTATTGGTGAATACATTTTTTTAATAATTGACAATTTCAATCATGTTAGGTCGACATTATTATCTTTTTTGTCTAAACTCTCTTTTATATATAATAATTATTTTACTTTTATAGAGAAAAATTAGATTATCTCATCAACCTTGTTATAAGACTAATTTCATTAAAAAATAATTTAATAATAATTTAAGCTGACTATAAAAATATTAATTGAATATAAATTTTAATACTTGCAGTATTAAATGCACGACTTTTTTCTTCTAAAATAAGTAAAAATATTATTTGGTTGAAGTTTAAGTATAAAATTATTATAGTTTGTGTTACTCTCATGTTATATAAACTTATTAGACTTGTCATTTCAATATCCAAACTCTGATGTTGTATATTAGTTGAAGACACATTAACTACTTCAGATATTCATTAAAGATAATGAAATTATCAAGTATAAGGCAAGGGCTCTTTTCTATTGTTTTTTTTGAGGTGGAGGTCTTCTATTTTTGTATTTTAATGTATTTTTTATTTTGAGTTATGTATTCTTCATGTTATCTTTATCTTCCAATTTGTCTTTTTCCAATTCACCCTCTTCTGGAAAGCTGCAATATGGTGATGTCTTCCACCTTTAGGAAAAATAAGTGATTTTGCATTCTCCAAAATGTTTACATTGTACTATCATGTTACTACAAGTGAATGTTCTTGAGTTCTTGAGGCTATTTTTGTTGTCCTCAAATCTCTAATGTAGCTTCATATATAGATAAATGTAAGTATATATGAATTGTAAAAAAAAAGGATAAGATTTCATGGACAAAAGTATATATGGTAAGGTTTTACTGCAATTCATTGATATAAACCATGACCTCTCTCTTACACTAATTACACAATGACTCCAACTAATACCATAAACATAGACACATAAATTAAAACAACTACTAAAAGTAAAACATAAAAGTACATATTAAACATTAAAAAACAAGGATAATATAGAGAAAGATGATAATAAATAACCATGCATGAATTGCATTATTCAAAGCTGCCATAAACTTTCAACCCAGTCATTACTGTTTGATGATTCAACACCCTCAAAATTAAATTCACTTTTCTCATCAGAATCCCACCATGAAGGGTAACTGCAATCCCAATTTGTCTCTACTTCATACTTCCATTCATCCCAACCTGACAATAAATTACTTTCACCAATGATATCAAATGAAAACAAATCCTCATTTTTCTCTTCCACCACCTTTTCAACAACTACACCATCACCATTTCTTTCACCACCTTCTAAAGGAGCATTTTTATCTGCATCATCTAGTAAGGTTTCAACATCAACCCCATCATCCATTATAACTATCTTCTCTTCCTCAACCTTGTTGTTTTCCACCTTTTCTTCAACAACATTCCCCTCCATTTTTTCTTCCAAAGTGTCCTTTTTCTGCTCCTCATTGATGTCATCAATGATCACCACCACATTCTCTTCCACCACCTCTTGTCTCTTTTCTTCATCAACTTTCTGCACCTCAGAACTCTTCTGTTGTGTCTTCCTTGCTATCTCAGCACAAATTTCACATCTTCCATTCTCTCTCTTAACAATCTCGCAGCGAGTTTTGGTGCTCTTCTTTGTCTTCTTTGAGCTCTCTGCAAGAACCAATGCAAAGTTCCCTTTGTGGTTCTGGTTGGAGGAAGAGGAATGAGAGTATGAGATTCTAGTTCCAACCCTCTTCATTTTCGGTGTGAGAAAAGACTATGATGACACTATAACGAGAAAAAGGAAGTTGTGTATGAGGTTTATGTTTTGTACGTAGTGGAGTAGTGTGAGGAGTGAATATATATAGACACTTACATATTGTTACTTGAAAATTAAAAAAAAAACACTAAATTGCAATGGTACCTATAAATTTTAGTAAAATTATACAAATCATTTCTCATTTTTTTATACGTACACAAACTCCCTTAATTTTTATACTTAATTATACTGACTACCCTTACATGAAAATTAAGTGTAATCTTTTAACCAAAAAATATGATAAATACAATTAAGTTAAACAAAATATGATATATTGTGGAGACAACTCCAAATAATATATGAGTTGATAGCTCTTTATTATTTTTGGTTCGTTATGATAATAATATAAGAGCGATTTAAACAATATATCTTTAGAATTGTTGATGCATTTTGTGAACCAAAAATAATAAAGATACATTGATTTGTATATTATTTGATCTTTTCTCCATAATATATCATGTTTTGTTTAACTTAATTGCATTTATCACATTTTTTATTTCAAAGATTATATTTATTTCTCATGCAGAGGTGGTTAATGTAATGAACGTATAAAAATCAGGGGTTTGTATAGGTGTAAAAAAGTGATGGATGGTTTGTGTAATTTCACTAAAACTCAGGGGTGTCAGTGTAATTAACTCTAAAAAAAATAGATGCATAACGTATTCAAGTTCACGTTTATGTTGATGTTTATTATCCTTAACTCTTAGATATAAATAATATAAACAAATAATAGATAATGAACAAATTATATATATTTTTACACTAACAATACATATATATTAGACTCTTATCTTTTATTAGTTGGTGTAAATATTATATATTTAGTCACGCTTTTATTACAGTCTTGTACTACTTTATTTATATTGGTATATGATAGTATGTTTTTTATATAACCTATTATATATTGAAAATAAAAATTATATGTCTTTAATAATATCTTATTTCCTATTCCGAATCAATCAGAATGTTACGTTTTATTTTTAACTTTTTATTCATTTGTCAATATATGATTAGCTCGAGAATAAGACATCTGGGGACATGTGATCTCAGTCCATATCGCATCACCTATAGGTAAGGGATAAAAATCTGTTATCTTGAACTATGTCTTAAACCAATAAAAACGTGTCATGTAAATTAGAAAAATTATATATTCATTATTTTTCTATTTTCCCTTTATTGTCATCAGTTTGTGACATGGTTTGAGACATACTTTGGTATAACTAATCATGGTCAATAGGTAAGGAACTAATATTTTTTATATACATGAATGACTCTCCCAACAAGTATTGCTTGCAGTAATCGAACATTTTGACATTTTAATTACATTTAGATACAATGAAACTTAATATCACTAGATCAATATCTCATTCATATATAATAGTATTTAACTACACATATCTAGCACAACTATAATTATAAATGAGTTGAACCATTTCTAAATTATTTGAATTTAACTCCTTAAATATTCCATCATACTTTTTTAATAGTTTAACAAACATGTTAGACCAATAAGTATGACACACAACATAATTATTAATTATAAATGAACTGTATAAATTTGTTTTCTTAACAGGAGATTCATTATTTGAATAATATATTTGTACAAATACTATATTTGAGTCTTTTACACTTGTTTATAAAAAAAATTATGTTTCTCTATTTTCTTTAGAAAACTTTATATGATATTTGTTGGTGGGGTTTCTCTTGTTATTTGGACAAACTAAGAGGAGTTATATATAGAGGATAAGATTTTAAAGAGAAAAGGGTAAAGGAGTGAAATCTGCGAGAAAGAAAATGAGGTAAGAGCTTCCTTGCAGTTACAAGAAATAAGAATGTCCAAACATAAAGTGTGGGACCCACCAACCGACTAGATAGTTAAATGAAAGTCAAAGTATATTGGAAGTTTATATACAAGCAGTGTAAAAACCCACCATCAGTCCTAATATTGGTATGATACAATAATTATATCAGTCATACAATTATACCAGTTAAAATTGACTAAAACTGATTAAATTGATTGATTTTCAATTCAACTATACTGGTCATGCTGACCAGTTTTTATTTAAAATTATTTTTTAATAAAAATAAATTTTTTTAATGATGTTTCATTGCTTTCTCAATATTAATGTTAATATATTATATTTGTATATCATCTAAATTTATTGATATACACTTTAATTAGTAAACCACCATTCGACCGTTCTACCATTATAGTAGTATCTCGACCGGCTTAATAACTTATATGTTATTAATGCTTGTGTATCTAAGTACTTTTTCTTCCGACTTTGCATGCATACATCACCTAACCCATTGCATATGTGTTCAAGAAACCGTTCCATTATATTCCTCCTCATTTTCTTGGCTTCTTTAATTTGTTTTAAATTATTACTACGTAGTGATTTATTGTACAGTACATGACCAAGGAGTTTCTTTATGTGGGGAGCATGAGAGATTAAAGAGCTAGTATCACGTCTTAAACCAAACTTTCAAGCAAAATAATTTTATGTGAGGCTTTATATTTGAGTAAACTTAACAATTTCTTTCTCAAGTATGGGTATCACATAACTAGCCCACTCATTGATAGGTACCAAAATATTACTTGAATTATCACTTTTATATCACTTTAGCTCATGATTAAGTCTAATTATTAAAAAAATGATCCTAACTTAACATATTATGTGAATTATCAAGTTTTATCCTTTAGACTATCTATGTAGGCCAAAATCTGAGGAATCGTTACAAAAAGTCAAACTTTCAGACAAGAACAATGTAGGCCCAACATAGAAGCCACATTCAATGGATCTGACAAGACTTCAAGGGTGCGCTCAACGCAATCCCTAGTTGAGCGAAAATCACATATATCAGAATTTGTGTTGAACGCAATCCCCATACTGAACGAAATTGGAAAACTTCACCCAACGCAACTGGCTAGGTGAAAGGTCGATGCTCTGGCAGACGAAGTGCCGACCCAGCGAATTTCCTGCGCTAGGGGAATCGTACAAAAATCAGACTCTTTAAAAATAGGTCAAATTGGGAATTTGAGACACATTCGGGCATATCATTTCTTACTCAAATTTTTTAAGTTTTTTAGACTAGTGTAGCTCAAATTAAGGTGTAAAAGCAAGGGGAAAAGGTTAGTTGAGCTAATTTATGCTCACTGATGAGGAGGTAATTTATTCTCCACTGAGCTTTATTTTTTTTATATCTTTGTATTTAATTACCATGACAATGTGTAGCTAAACCTCTTCCTTATTGGGATTAAATGTAATATTTATTTGATGTACACTTTGATTCAAATTTATACTTATTTGTTATGCTTTCATTTTTATGAGTTGTTTATGTGCTTAATGCTTAATTTGAGGTTGATACCGTTTTTGTAAGATTTTGTGAGTATGAAAGTATGGAGAATTTCTAATTCTAATTCTAAATAAAATAGCTCATCATATTAATATAATTGCTAGATATATCTCTTATTTTGATTTTGTGGATCATAGTTATTCATCTTGTAGAGTTGCTAGATATAACTCTTATTTTGAGTACAATTGCTAGATATAAAACTTTATTTATAAGTTGTTAAATTGACTAAGACATTAGTCTTTTAATATTATTGAGGTCCCATTATTAGTGAAAGAACCATAGTTAGATGAATTCGTATTGTTAGATCAAGTGTGCATGGATCGTGAATAAAAAAAATACAAATAAATGGATGTGAATGGTAGATCTAGGTTTTTGTCTTTGATAAAATGGAACAACTAGTATTTTTAATAACAATAAGTATATCAAGATAAGTCCGACACTCTAAATAAGCCACATATAAATGTCCACTTCTACAAATTTCACTCTTTAGATGTTGAGTCATCAACATAAAAAAAAATGTATGTTTTACATCAGATTTAGACAACTCTCACCCTATAAATTGCTGGTTCCAAGTTAAGTTAATTTTATTATACTTGTTATTTACAATATCCAAACTTGGACCATATATCCTAGTCGAAGAAAGTTAAGCTTGAGTACTGAATAGTGAGCCTGCGAAGTGGCAAATATAAAGAGTTTAGGGAGCTATTTCTTTTCTCCTTTTTATGTTTTTATATTTATTTTTAATTTCACTTTAAGGGACAACCGTGAGCCTAGCCCTCTTTGCCAAAATAAAAATATAATTTTTAGATTTAATTAGGATAGAAAAAAAATTAGACCACACCTCAGAAGCATTTTTAATGAAGCAACAAGATGTTAATCAATTGTTATCTATTTGTTATGCTCTAGATAATCATTGCCTGCTAAAAACATATACACTTCTTAGGTGCATATCTAAATTCATGTTTAGCATCATGTGCTATATGAGTGTTGTTAATTGCTACTATCATTAAAAAAAATATTATTAATTTATTTCCAAAAAATATTGAACAAATTATTAATATTGTTTACTTTGGTCACTTTACAATAAACACTCATCTTAAAATTTATTTTAGACATAAATATATATCGGATTCTCCACATTACTGACCCATACCTCTAATATAACCATAACCTCCAATGTAATGCTTGCTGAAATTGTCCATGAGTATACTTAAGAGGAGTTGCTTCTTCAATAGAAAGTTTCATTCAAAATTGGTTTAATATAAATGATTGAGTAAATCCATTTAATGGTTATTAATCGTTTCAAACGAGTTTATAAATTTGTTGACTTCATGTTCTGAACCAAATATACACTTCAACTCATTAAATGCATCATTGCATATATTGCAATCACTTTAAAGCCTACATTTATTATTTTATTAACTATATAACAAAAGTAACTCCCAACATCAGCTTGGGACACTTGTCGTGACCTTGTGCAAAATTTTCCCACTTAAAATACCTCATTGCTTAATGTATAGCCTAGTACAACTCATAAAAAACACCCTTACCAATTAGTTAAAGATAACTCATTAATAACAATTATAATAATATAAATAACATACAATAAAGTGATTTGAACCTCTTTTCACACCCACTTTTTTCTCTCCATTTTGTTTTATGTCCCTCTTCTTCTCTATTTCATATCTCCTTTTTCATCTTTATGGTAGTTACAATCGAATACTTCCTTCATTGGATTTATTTCACCGTCATCACGAAAAACATGTGTAGCCATCTTTGATAAAGCTAATTTGATGGTTTATGTATCTCATTACTCAATCTTCATCATTGTAGACTTTTTCTTATTTTGTAGATATGTTCTATAAACTATAAAGTACATCTTTTCATTGATTTTTTGTTTATTTTGTAGAATTTTTCGTATTATAGACCTGTTCTCATTTTTTATTGATTGTTTCGTCTATTTTTCATAAATTTTTTTATTTTGTAGATATGTTATTTAAAGTGTATTTTTCATTGACTTTTTTATTTATTTTATAGATATGTTCCTATTTACGTTGATTTTTTTTGTATATTTTTTCATTGATTTTTTTTGTATATATGTTCTCATTGACTTCATTATTTTGTAGATTTATTCTTCCAAAGATCATCTTCTTCAACGTGTAATTTGCAAGGATGTCATCCTTAAGAATGGCCAAACCCTAAAAAATTAATAACATAGTGGTTTTCTCAAGTCTAATATACTCACTAGGCATCATATTGGGAGTATGAGTTTCTTATATGATGTTGAAGTTCTCTCATGATTAAAAATTAATTTTAGCTTTTCATAATACTATAAGACTACTGTCATTTAATTATAATTTTTATTAATATTTTCGGGTGTTAAAATGTTGCTTGATTAAGAATTTTTTTATCTTATTTGATTATAAAAAAATCATCTATATCTATTTAGGTTCCCTCAAGTCATATAAATAGTGTTGTGCTTTTTAAATATACATTTGTGTATGATTTTGATCAAAGAGAAATATTCATTTATTCCCTTTCTTTAGTGCCATTTATTACAAAATTTGGTTATGATTTGAGGTATATACCTACAATAGCAACATGTACTAGAAAACATGACCAAAATTAATTTAAAAATTTCTATATCATGGATCATTAGTATCTTGATTTTATTATCAAGAACATGAATTTAATATGTCGGCATAATCACTTTAAAGGTATATTTTCCAGTTTAATATAATTTGTCTTTCGGGCATAACATATTAAAGTCTAGACATAACTTATTAGTAAATCCATATTCTGCATAATTTATGTATGATATCCAAAGTTGTTTTCATTACTGTAGCACATATACATGATGGGGAAATCGCAAGCTAATGAGAAGATTTTTAACTATAATGATATTGTTTTGAGACAATCTGTTTTAGACATCGAATTATCGAGTTTTATTTAACTTATCTTTCTTCATGTCATTCTTCTCGTGATATCTTTATGGTTCCACCATCCATTCCATTTTGGAAAATGAAATGTCCCGTCATCTCAAAAATTTCATAGAGCCCCTTCAATTGTCTGATAAGAAATTGATTATATTTCTCATCAATGATAATAATGATGTTAATTAACATAGTTGAAGATAGATTACATCATAGACAAAATTTTTGAAAAAATAAGGCCTAAATAATCCTAAATCATTTCCATTGCTATCTACTAAAATTATATTTTAATTGTTGTAATCCTAAATAAATAATGTCTACTTTATTTTGAAAAAACTCTAAGTATGTAATTACATTGTTCTCATAAATAAAAAAACTCTTAAGTATGTAATTACATTGTTCTCATTTCAATTTCCATTTATTACTATTGTTTATACATTTCCATTACAATCTATTAAAATATTTTAGCAGTTTTAATTTTTAAATAATTAACGTCCCTTTATTTTGAAAAAATAAAAAATATTTAGTTAAACTATTCCTATTTTCATGTCCATTTATTACTTACATTTCATTCCTATTTATTAAAATATTATTTTTGAAATTGTCATACTAAATGATTGAAGCCACAATTATTTTGAAAAAACTAAGTAATTAATTCCAATGTCACCTTTCATATGATTTTTTTTAAAAAATAGGAAATAATAAACCACTTATATTAACGACTAATAAGAAATAATATATTAGAAAAAAGAAAAAATGATAAACCGGATACATTAAAAAATAGTCAGAAATAATATCACATAAATAAACAAGTTCTCCACGTGTACACCTATATTTAATTGGTGTGATCCTAAATAATTAATGTCTCATTTATTCTAAAAAAACTAAAAATTTAATTACAATGTTCTTATTTTCATTTATTACTACTGTTCATACATTTCCATTGTTATCTTTAAAATAATATCCTAGAAATAAAATAAATAATATTCTAACAAGAAATGATATCCTAGAAATAAAAGAAGTAATAAATCAGTTACATTATCAAATAATCAGAAATAATATCCCAAAATTATCTTTGTTGGAAATTGTTTGAAAATGATGGTTTTAAAGTGCATTTCGAGCATATTAATGTGGCCATTAATGGGGATCTTGAGGGTGTGAAATGAAAAAACTCCCTAAGTCTCACATTGCTTGGACGAGAGAAGTTAAAAGACTTTATAAGTCTTAAATTACAACCTTGGGATGTACCCCAGAGGTTCAATGGGTTTTGTGACTGGGTGATGAACCACACAAACAATATCCCTCCACACACGTGTCGCACTACCACCACACCGAAATTACGTTACACCACTTACACTCAATCTCATCCATTTATTTCTTTAAATCCAATAGACAAAAATGGTGAGTGAAATAAGTGATGAGAGAGAATGAGAGAAATCTTAGATGACTTTTAAATCTAATCATTTTTGTCCATTAGATTTAAAGAAATGAATGGATGAGATTGAGTGTGACTAGTGTAATGTAAATTGGGTATAAACTGATCCCTCATCTTTTCTCAATATGTTTTTTAAATTAAATTTAACACAATTCATTATCACAAAATATATTAATGATGAGACCATTTCCTAAAATTAAACAATCAGAAATAAATCAAAAAATATAAACCAAATATAAAATAAATCAATTTATTATAAGTCATAATACAAGTAGAAGAACAATATCAATGCAAAATAAAAATAACATTAGTAGAGGTAAATTGCTAATTTTATTCCTTTACACAAATGTAACTCCTTTATCTATACTACTATATAAAGGCAAAACATTCCTCAAGGGATTTTAGGTAATTTAACAGAAATAATTTCTATATTCCAACTTTATCTTTACTACTAACAAATCATATATCTAATGTTCATATATCATGCACTATGTATTCAAGGTCATATTTGAATTTATAAATTATTAGGAATGTCATTTTTTTTTTGCTAATAACACTTTCTTCTATATTTATCCTTTCATTCATAGCTTTGATGACTATTGTTGGTCATTTTAAATATTTCCACATTTTTTACAAAGAATAATATCATTATTCTTTAATATTTTTATGACTATCATTTTTGCCTTATTTCAATGTATGATTTGAGCCTTTCATATAAATACTCTTTGAATATGTAACTGGTTACAATACAATAATTTTATATATATATATATATATATATATTCATATTTTATGTCAATTCAAATACATGTTTCAACAATTTAATGTACTAAAAGTTTATATCTTATATGTTATAACTACCACCATACAATTGATTGTTAACGGTAACTGATATTCTAAACATTTACTCTACCAAATATTCCAAATTTTAAATATTCTAAATTGATGTTTCTCTTTTATCCAATTTCACATCACTTTCTCATTTCATTTTCTCGAGATATGTTTTTTCTTCTCACCGTCATCATTGTTAGGGCGTAATGTTAAACTTCTAATGTACGATTTGCACATCTACTTTACTTTTTATTTCCATATTCATTCTTATTCTTAGGTCTTGGATTCATATATGTTTTAGTTGGAAAAGTCATGTCACCACCATTGTGGTATGAATTTATTATTTTCTATTGTTCATATATTTCTTTTGTTACCCTTTTATTACTTGTGATTAGTGGTGTGATGAATGAAAAACAAACTCTTATTTGTTGAGCTTTTTTATCTTTCTTGATCTATGATGACTACATGTGTAATAAATATGATTATTCTTCTAAGATGCACTGTTGCAATTATTGATACATTTCTAACATTATCTTAGACCTTTCTTACATAAAATCATGTAACCAAGATGCATCACTGCATGTTTTGGATGTGCTACAATTATAGACTCATGAACATCTTCAAGTGATATTGTAACTATATGATATGAAATATTATACTCCTTTAATGATAATTTCTATTGGCATCTTTTCCGTCATAGGTGTCATTCCTTATAAAAATAAAAATAAGATGATGGTCTTATCCCACAACGTAATTTTTAATTCCTTTTTTGACATAGCTTTCATGTTAAAGTAAGCATTTTTGTTAAGTGTTGATCATTTCTTTTATCCTCCCGATTTTTGGTTGCAATATATAGGTTTGAAACAAACTGCAGGAGGAAAGAAATGCATTTTAGTAACATTTGACATGACTTTTGGTTATGGACTACCTCAAGGCTCATTTTGGAAATTCAACAAAATCAACTAAGTCTTTATCCAAAAAATTACTATATTTAACATGTCTTATCATATTTGACATTTGTGACACGTAAACTACATGTTCCAAACAAATAAGAAAGTAGATTGACATGCATGGGAGTGTCTATCAACATGCTAGTCATAATAAAATAAATTCTTAAATATGTTACTCCTTTAGACAATTCCCTCATTTTTTGTGATTTGAACAAATTCGTAAATAAAAATATATTAATATGCATAGTTGCAAATGTAAAAAAAATATTATCATCCAATGCATATAAAATTATTATCTTCTCCTCTATTTAGTAATTTTGTTTTTAAGTCAAACAGATTATCACACATTTCCTTATTAACTATAATATCATAACTCATTCTATTAATAATAGTATTAAATTCATACTATTTAAGTTTTAACAATAATTAATTTCAACAATTAGTATTAAAATTGATTATTTTGAAATAAATTTATTATCTATCATTTTTTAAGTGACAAAAAATATCAACAAATTTTCTTATTAATTTAATATCATAATTCATTCTATTAATAATAACAACGAATTCATACTATTTAAGTTTTGAAAAATGATTAAATGATATTAATTGGGGGTGTTTTAAGATCTACAATTTAAATGCATAATAACTACATATTCTACTTAGCATTTTAAAATTTAAAAAATGATTAGATGATATATCTAGTGGTGTAAGATCCTGTTAGATCCCTAGGATGACAAAAATGTCAAGGATTTGATTCCTAGGGGGCAGCCACGAACTCCGAAAAGAATTAGTTCCTAATCCAAAAGGTGAGGCGATACCCTTGGTAGTACCAAAAAAAGTTGAGAATATTTTAATAAGATTGAATTCAGACTATTTAAGTTTTAAAAATAATTAAATAAGATTAATTGAGAATGTTTTATGATCTAGTTAAATAATAGTATTAAAAATTATTAATTTGAAATAAATTCATTGTCTATCATTTTTTAAGTGAGGTAGAATGTCCATAGATTTTCTTATTAATTGTAATATCATAGCTCATTCTATTAATAATAATAATATATTCCTACTATTAATTGTGTAATTACATCATATTATATTTATCGTTTTAAAATCTAAAAATGGTTAGATCATATTAATTAAGAATATTTTAAGATTTATTTAAATGTGTTTCATAAAATTTTAAAACATAATTTTAAGTAGAAACAAATTAATTTTAATAAAAATAGCAAATAACCACAATCAGCAAGTCAAGGATGCATTACTGAGAATGAATCTAATTTGGAGAAATTTCTTAACATCCAAAGGTAAAAATCTGAACTTTTAAGTTGATTGTCAAATTGAATGACATATCAGTAATTGAAAAGAGGAAGACAATTTCTACCATATATTTGTAGCATCATTATTAAGCTTTTAAAATAAACAAAATAGACAGTACACCATATTACAATAAAATAGATATTACTTTTGTGTCTATCACCTCATTATTCACGTACCCTTCTTGGAAAATTAATATTTAAAAGTAGAAATAAATCAACTATAAAAAAAAATCAAACCCAAAATCAAACTGAAGAAGTGAAAGATGCATTGCAGATAATGATCATAACTTGGAGGAGTTCTTTCGCACCTTGAAAAGTAAAAATCAAAACTTTTAAGTTGATTGACAGATAGAAGAACATAACTTCCACCATATATTTATAACATCATTATTAATCTTTAGAAATAAACAAATTAGACAAAATTAATAATAAAATAAGAGCACTAATGTTTGACATTAGACGAAATCGAATACTCATAATATGAAGATTAAACAATTAGAAACTTCCAAACAATATAGAAAATACTCATAACAAAGATAACAAAATGGCTTACCACAATACCAGATGATGAAAATGATTTTGTTGGGATGCTTGAAATATGTGATTGTGTTAGTCTCACATTGTCTGGTATTGGAATATAATAGAGTCACCAATGTTATATATTGGACTCAAGTCCTTGTTATAATATGCATCAGATATAAGCACAAAAAAGAAACACCACATGGACAGGTGGGTCCATGAGTATGCTAGGGTTTGTAATCCTTATTCTATAATAATATCTTGGTAGCCGCTCAGCGCTCCCAGGGACGTAGACATAATTGGTCGAACCCCGTTAACAAATTTTCGTGTTTCTTCTCTTCTATTTATTCTATGCTCTTTATTTGATTGTTTGTGGCTAATGATGCGCAACGATCGCTTCCGCTACACCAACAATTGGTATTAGAGCCAATTGGTAGATGGCTCTTAACCCAAACGTCAAGTAATGGCTAAAGAGGGTGAAGGCGTGATGGCTAGACAAGGTGCATCAAAGGTAATGGCAAATATAAAGTAGATTTGTTGAAGGAAAAGGAAACATGGCAGAATTTTGGTGTGGGCGATGTATATGTTGATCCAGAATCCCAGAAGTTTATGTATTGAGTTAGGATCAAGATGGAGATAGGGACTCATGTGTTGAGTTTGACCCAGAGGCAGATGCTGACAATATCTCTCTAGATGTAGAGCGAATGTTCTCATTTGAGATGAGAAGTTGAATATCCTAATGGCGTGTCTGAGACGTCATAGTGAATGATATTAATTGTTAGCAGGTCTACAAAAGCACAGAGGCGCTCACTGACTTTGATGTAGGGTGTAATATGGGCATTGACTTTGATGCAAGTTGTAACATGAGCATTGGTAGAGATGTAGGGGTGTGATATGGGCATTGACTTGGATGCAAGGATGTGACACAGACATTAGTTAGCATTGACGCAATGTGTGTGTTGTGTGTATACTCCTTATGGTGGAGTATGATAGTTCTTTTGAACTAGGATTGTCGGTGTAGACAATGATGGTAGCGGTTGAGGCTTTCCAAGGAAGCTCCAAGGTTTAGTTTGACTGAGTATTGAAGAGGAAGATTGTTGGTCCAATATATCGAAAGACTTCCTAGCAATAGGTGGCTAGGCGGCATGTTCCATTTCATGGCAGTACGGGAAGTTGCAGTACAAGTTTGGAGAGCTAGGCTCATGGTAACATAGTCAGGGATACTCAGAAGGTCTATGTTATAGGGGAGCAGTTAAAGAGAATTAGACATTGAACAAGGTAGAGTCATATATTCACTAAGGTGGAGATTCTTGTGTAGATTTCCTAAGGAGCGAGATATTCGTCTATTTCAATCAAGGTGGAGATTGTTAGAATGCTTGAAATATGTTATTGTGTTAATCTCACATTGTCTAGTATTGGAATAGAGTAGAGTAACCAATGTTATATATTGGACTCAAGTTCTTGTTATAATGTGCAGCAAATAAAAGCATAAAAAAGAAACACCCCATGGGCAGGTGGACTCATGGGTGTGCTAGGGTTTGTAATCCTTATTCTATAATAATGTCTTGGTAGCCACTCAACGCTCCTGAGGACATAGATACAATTGGTCAAACTCCGTTAACAAATTTTCTTGTTTCTCTCTTTTATTTATTCTATGCTCTTTACTTTATTGCTTGGGCCAACACTGCGCAACGGTCGCTTCCGCTGCACCAACATATTTCAACACTAAAACTCCATATGTTTGAAAAATACATGTTTTGGATCAGATCTAGAACATTAGTATGTGTGGATAAACTTTGATGACAGTTGTGAGAG
This sequence comes from Lupinus angustifolius, assembly GCF_001865875.1. Classification (NCBI taxonomy): domain Eukaryota; kingdom Viridiplantae; phylum Streptophyta; class Magnoliopsida; order Fabales; family Fabaceae; genus Lupinus; species Lupinus angustifolius. The sequence goes on from NC_032013.1 coordinate 2,112,923, forward strand.
TCCAAATATATTCAAAATTATATAAGTTGTTTTTTATTTTATGGCTTTTATCTCTTTGCTTGGTGAAAAATGAAATAAAATCATAATTACTAGTGAAGATCTCGTTAGGTTAATTCATGAATGATGAAATCTACAAAAAAAATGAATCATGAAAAAATGAAATGAGTATAAAATCATATCTCGTTTGATGATGGAAGAAAATAGAATTGTTTAATAAATATGAAAAAATGTAGGAGAAGTAGTTTGTGAGTTTTAAAAGAAGAGAAGATTAAGAAGTAAATTGAATTTACCAAGATATTCGGTGAAGAAAATGGTTTCCGCATTAAAACCCCCATCAGTTTGAAATATACATGTTTTGGATCAGATCTAGAACTTTAGTATGTGTGGATAATCCTTGATGACAATTGTGAAAATCAAAATATGTTTAAAATTATATCAGTTTTTTTTTCCTTTTACGGCTTTTATCTCTTTGCTTGGTGAAAAATGAAATAAAATTATATCTACTAGTGAAAATCTCGTTAGATCAATTCATGAATGATGAAATCTATGAAAAATGAATAATGAAAAAATGAAATGAGTATAAAATCATACCTCATTTGATGACGGACGAGAATAGATCTAATTATTAAAGATGAAAAAATGTAGGAAAAGTAGTTTATGAGTTTCAAAAGAATAGAAGATTAAGAAGAAGATTGAAATAAAATAAGAATAGAGATATAAAAGATTATTTAATGGAAATAACTTCTTCTTTGGACACTTATCACATATATTCATATTAAGATAGTAGAAGAGGAATACAGTGTGTGAGAGTTTATTATAAGAATATGTGGCATGTTTTGGAGGGAAAAAATTTAAGGAGTGACTGACATATGTCCATGATGACATGGCAATGACATTTTTTTGTTATATAGTTAATAGATTTGTCTGTTAGCAGGTACCCACATTTGAAAGATAGATTGTTGAGTATATTCAAGTGTGAAGCCCCACAATGGATATGAGGGAGGAATGAAAGAGTTTATAAGTGGAGAAGGCCCATGGAACCATTGCCTTAAAGTTTTGTTTCAAGATATGATATCTCACTTGTGACATTCCACTCATCCCATAACACCATAACAATGGAACTCCCCATTGGTCGAAGACTTCCCAGTCATGGCTGTGTCCAATAATAACTAGTAGTAATGGGATTTTGTCAAGTGAATTACTGAGAGTACAAAACCCATAAATAGATTACAAACAAGGTTTGAAATAACGGTTTTGGAAACTATGGAAACCTTGTCACTTCAAAAAAATTGTAGACATTTATGGTCGATGCAGCCACAATTGTGATCATGATACAGTTTTGGTGACTAAAAAAACCTTCACACATTGTTGTCTATAGTATGCATTGAGTTAGATAGTGATCGAATCCTATGATATCAATTTTTATATCATTCTAAATATACAGATGAAAAGGGGATATATATGAAAGCATAAGGTAATCTTGAACAAAATCTTTAAAGATATAATAAATGAAAAGATGATAAATATGATAACAGGGGATAAATCTAATCATAATATTCGAAGATAATCATATAATAACACTAAAATTAAGATTAATAGGAAACCATGAGAGCAAAAATGAAATGACTGAAGACGCCACACAACTATCTGCAACCTTGCTTAGAAGAAGAAGAATGTCTACCACACTTAAGGCTTTGGTTTCCATGGGAATGAGTAGTTAAACCCCTTTTGTTTGTGACTAGATGTAACTAGTTAAACTCGTATCCAATATGAATTTGTGCTTTTAATATTATTTCATTATTTTTCATGTCTACTCTTGTTTTTAATGTTTGTTTGGTGTTACAACCCAAAGCATCATTTAAGGTTGGAATATGTGTAATGAGATTTCCCTATTTAAACTAGACCTAGAGTATGTCATCAAGTAACATGATAATTCTTGAAAGGGAGTTAATTGAACTAGCCATTATAACGTGCAATTTATTATGATTGATTAATTGATTAATTTGTCAATTGATTGAGAATTGTTTGATTAATTCATTTATCTTTTTATGCAATGAATTGGTAAATAGATAAAAATTGGTGGTAATAAGTTCATAGGAATAATTATATGTAATATGTCAATATATATTGGATACTAGAGGTTGAATGGTGAAGTCTAATCTTCGGTTCTTGACCATCAATTCAAATTTATTATCTTTTGCTCTTGTTTTACTTTTACTTTCATTAATTACTTTTTTCTACCAAAACTATTATTCACCCAATTTAAGTAGGTTTGCTAAACAATTTAATATCAATCAAGTTCTTATGGATATGATATTATTTATATAATTTTTTCAACCCGTTAATTAAAATAACAACCAATTTACTGGTTATCAGTAGCGATCGTGGAACCAAATTTAATCTAGTAGAATTACGGATCAAGAGGATTTAGTAACTTCTTGATTGAAAGGATTTATTTACATCTTTTATGTCAAGAAGGAAGGGTGACATGAAATCCATTAAGCCTAATGTTTGACGTGCTTAAGGAATCTATGGAGGCACTATATCTTATTTAGTTCTCTTCCTTGTCACATGTTATTAGTAAGTCAAAAAGAAAGTAAAAGATTTTGAGGCAAAAGGAATGAGAAGGGCAAATAACTGAAGGAGAATTATGTAGAATTTTAGGGTAAACAAGTCCATTGAAAAACAACTTCTTTCATTACATCAAGTAGAACAATCAAACTTGTTCAGGTACTAGCTTCATTGCCAAACTTCAGTGCATGGTTTAGGTGCTGAAAATGGCAACTAAGTTACTAACAACTTCATTAATAGCAACTTCTCATTCATTAACTTTTGGGAAAGGCTACTCTAAAATAAGCAAATTAAATAAAACGTATCCATCCTTAATTTTGGTAAATTAAATAGAAATTTCAATCCACTAAATATTCTAAGCATAGATACAAACCTTATTTGCTTATTGTGGAATACATGACTTCTAATTTTTAAGCGTTATCTTATGCAATGCACTTTTAAGATAAGGTTGTTGCATTGTTTGGTTGTGTGCATTGATTTACTAATGAGTACAATCATGTGTGGATCTTATATTATGAACACACATGTTTGGTCAATAAGCAACCGAGCATGATAAGCCAAACCATCCTCTCCACCACCCCTTCTCCCATGTGCACATTTTTCTTATCTATATTGCTAGTGTGACTTTGAAACAAATCTAACAAATAAAACATGTATATACTAATATACTTATAAAAATATATGTATATACTTATCAAAAAACAAGTATATATGCTACGTACTGAAATTTTGAGTTAATACTAAAAGGATTACCCCTTAATGGTAAATAAAGAAACATATTTTAGCTAACCTACAAAAAGGGATAAGATAAGAGAGTATGTTGAAAGGGTTCATCTTTTTTTTGCTACCCTACAAATTCACATTTTCTTTTATCTCCATGAGAATCAAACTCTACCTGAATTTTACTCCCAACATATAAAACATTACTGCAGCCAATGGACAAAGGGTATTATTGATCATAGCTGGCAATTTTTCTTATTAACAATGGATACTAAATTCATCTTCTTACAACCCACAATTTTCTTGTTAACCATGTATATTGTGTACTAAATTCATTTTATTGCAACCCACATATCAAAAGTTCATCTTAAAAAAATGTCTTCTAATAATATAGAAAAATTGACAAATCCCACAAAATTCTAATAATATTATTAACTTATCTTATACATATACTTTTGTTTGCTCACCAAAGGAAAGATAATTCAATAAGAAAACACAAGAGATGCTAACACAACATATGATCAATAATTACAATACAATAACACAAATTAATGCTCCAACTAGAAAATGTTACAGATACATATACTTATATGCACCAATATTGATAGAGTATCTTATTAGTCCATATGCATATTCTTAAAAAATATAAGTTTAGAATTAAGATAAAATATGTGCAATGCATATATAAATATATAATTATTCTTCTTAAATTCCAAATAAATAAATACTTTTTGTAGATCACTAAATATAAAATTTAAATTATATTGTCATAAAAGTGATTATTTATTATCCACAAATAGGAATAATATAGATTTTGTTTAATCATTGATCATTACTAAATGCATTTCTTTTTCAATCTCTATGCAATAGACATATATATTTGTCTTTTCTCTATCTACAACTCCATTTGATTGTTATGTTTCTCTTCTCTACTTGTAATTATCTAGTATTTGTCTTTCATTTTTTCCTCTTAGAATATTTCTTTATGTTATTTTGGGTATATATCATAATTTTTTTAAGAGAGTAAAAAATTATCCAAAAAATATTGGAATTATAATTTATTTTTTAAAACTTGATACTCCATGAATACATGCATAAGGTATGGAAGAATGTTGATATCAAATACCTATCAAATATATCGAAGTATTGATACTTCATAGTTCATACTATACTTCTTACCATTACAGATTATGTTCACTTAAAATGGTTGAAAATTGAAATAACTCAGAAAACAAAAATATCTTACTCCTCTGAATCACATACATACATTTTTTCAAGGAAGAGATAAGATTGTGAATCTTCCGCCACGTGTCATTTCCATATGGTACCTAATGATAATGTTACATTTCAAAAATTTCCACTTTTGTGTGGCCAATAATGCGATAATGTCATCACTTACAATATCCAACGGTTAAGTTTCACCAACAACAAATCCTCTTTATTTTATACCATAGGATTAGAAATATTCATATTCCACCATTATATATAGTAAGTTTGTGCAGAAACCAAAGCATAAGTGCTTAGTAGAACTAAGAAAAATGGCTTCCTCTATGATTTCTTCCCCAACTGTTACCACTGTTAAGGCCACCATGGTTGCTCCATTCACTGGTCTCAAGTCCATTGCTACCTTCCCTGTTACTAGAAAGGCTAACAATGACATCACCACCCTTTCTAACAATGGTGGAAGAGTGCAATGCATGAAGGTAAATCGTAAATTGTGGTTGTAGTTATATTGTGTTTATAACAATTACGTAAAATTTCAAGAAAAATTTATTATGGTCACCATGCAATTGTGGATAATTCTATAACGATAATATTGTGACTGCAATTATGGTTGCCGAATAACTTGTAATATTTTTATTGACTAACCCTTTTTATTGAATTTTGTGCATGGTATTAGGTGTGGCCACCCATTGGGTTGAAAAAGTTTGAGACTCTTTCTTACTTGCCACCACTCACCACAGAGTCTTTGGCAAAGGAAGTAGATTACCTTATTAGGAATGGATGGGTTCCTTGCTTGGAATTTGAGTTGGAGGTTAATTTTCCTTCTGCCTCTTTCTCTTGTTTTAGATGTTACTCACACATACATGATTATTTTGTATTTATCATAATTATAGAAAATTGTAAGAAAATGTTATTGACTAAGGATTATCCATGGGAGAGAAAGGTGCTACATAAATAAAAGGAAAAACAATATCCAAAACACTTTTATCATTTTATTCACAAAATAATATTTTTGTCACAGAACTTCACACTCCAATAATAAAGTGAAAGTTGAGGTCTATAATTTAAAGCAATAAATTTACCTCTTTTCTTTATATCTAACTCCGAGTGAGACATATCTCAAATGCTAGAGAAAATGAGATCTAGAGTAGGAGGATATTTTAATCTTTTAAATTGTGGGTACAAGAATTACATTGCATTTATTACTACTTATTACAATTTGGGTTGGTGTGCCATTCCCTATATCACATTGTAATTTAAAACATTATACATTTTACTAATAGGGTTATCATTATTGCATTTGTTACTATGATTATTGTAATGTAAAACATTATACCTTGTAGTAATAGGCATAACACCAGTATCACAAACTTTCTAACAGCATTATGTTATTGACTTTAATTTATCAATAACATTATTAATCATCCCAATCATAGCACAACTATGCCATATATATCTCATGAGACACCATATATTTCCACCTATGCTATAGTACAACACATCCTAAATATTAACAATTTTTTTGGTACTACCAATATTATTCCCACATTTTGGGTAAGATACTAATTCTTTTTGGGATGTACGATTGTCTCACCCAACAAGTGTCACTCACGAGAATTGAACCCTAACCTTTTGGTCATTTTGGGATCTAACGTAGTCTTACACTAGTAGATCAATGTCGTGTTGGTAATAAATGTTAACAAATAATGAAAAGATGGTATTATAGATTCTTAATTATGAACATTGATGGGTAATTTGTTTGTTTATTTTGCATGCTATGTGTGTGTATAGCATGGTTTTGTGTACCGTGAGCACAACAAATCACCAGGATACTATGATGGAAGATACTGGACAATGTGGAAGTTACCTATGTTTGGATGCACTGATTCAGCACAAGTGTTGAAGGAACTTGAAGAGGCTAAGACGGAATACCCAAATTCCTTCATTCGTATCATTGGATTCGACAACAAGCGTCAAGTTCAGTGTGTCAGTTTCATTGCCTACAAGCCCCCAAGTTTCTAAGTTTCTTAAATTTGCATGCAATTTGTACTTAACCATTGTCATGAGAACTACCTTTTGTTTTTAAATTCCAACCATGTTTGTTTGTAATTTTTGGTTTTTGAGGTTTCATCCTGTACTTTGGTTTCTGATTTCGGATTTCATCGATGGATGAGAACTTATGAATAAAATGTGTCTTTTATTGTCAAGAGAAACCCATTATCCTTTATTTACTTGCAGATGGGTTGAAATTATGCTTATTAGAAGGAAAAAGCTATGAGATTGTCTATAAAATAAACAAGCAAGGATATATCAATATATGCATTTTATCAAATTAATAGTGGATATATCTTCATTTGTTTAAGGTATTAGAGGATTATGTTGAGAATTAAGTTTCACATTATCTGCCTTATTCTCTTAGGTGTAGTTTGAATAGGTTATTCCTCATTGAGATGAAAACTTACATAGTCTAATGTGTTAAACATTAGTTAAGAAGGGCTTTTACTTTGTCACACATTTCAGGCATAAATGTTCTTATTATTTGGTCCTCCAATATATCTAAAAACATAGTGCACACATGCAGTTTCTTCAAAATAATAATAAATTAAATTTCTACACATTGTCAAGAAGATCCTAAACTTCAAAAATCAAATATGAATGATAGAATTCTTGGTTACCATGGATATTTTTATATTTTTTATTATGAGTAATATTTACATACAACTTTTGCACTTTCTTAATGGGATATAGTTGTGAAGGGATAGTAACTTATCTTGACTCTTTGGGCTGCATTAATGCTTAGACTTGACCCTTTAGGTATCTATATTTGTGGACAAGGATTCATTAAGATAAAGAACTAGATAAGAACTGCTACCACCTTTAACACCGGAAGACCCTACGTTTATCAAACTTGACAAATACAAGGACCATAGGATTTCATATATACCTTTGGAAACTTGAAATTATGTAGGACACGCTCTATTCATGCTTTACACAATTATACTTCAATTTAAGGAGAATAATAGAGAAAACTTTTTTCCAGGGAGGCAAAACTTATTATAAAATATTTTAAGAGAGATTAGTCTTAACAAAATATTTGAAGAGAACATTTTAAAAATAAAGACCAGATGGCCTTGCTAAATATGTGTGGAAGGTCTATCTTTTTTATTCATTATTTATGCACTAATAGTAGTGGAAAAGTTTTTATATTGTTGATGTATCATTCACCCTTTATATTTAATTATTATTAAATTTTAAATGTAAATAATACAAATGAATATTAGATTATATACTAGAGTGAAAAAATTATACTCAATATTGCACTCTTTTACTATAGTGTCTAGCTTGATTAGGGATGGCAAGTGAATAGATCAAGGTTGGGTTTGTATTTGCCTAACCCGAACCCGGCCATAGCAAGACTAAAAAAATAGATTATCATCCTCGCCCACGTTTGATTCAAGTCATTCTAACCATATCAAACTCACCTAGTGTTCTTCTACGTGGTGTCAGAACTCAGAAGGTTGAGGCGGGCAGTAGCCGGGCTAGAGGTCTTTCCTTAAGTTCCCGAGCTAAGCTTGGGTCGGGCAATAGATGGGCAAGAGTACTGCTTGGAGTTGCTTGAGTTGAGCTTGGGCTGGCAATAGCAGGGAAGGATAAAGGGTGATAAATGGCAAGAGTAATAGCTCAACATATATGGGAATGATGTTCTTCCTTATAGGGTAGATCCCATAATTATAGTGGGGTGGATGGAATATTCTCTTGCTAATGATATTGGCATGACCGACCATTTGGGTTTGTCGATCTACTTTGACTGATTTGGAGACTGCTCTATCCATGTCTGGTGGCCTGATCAGACTATACTTTGAGTATAGTTAACTTATAGCCTGTAATAGGCTTAGAAGCCGTAGTTTAGACATGTCCTTTCTATAAAGCAGTGAGTTAGGTGAGAGTTGCAGGCGACATGCAGCATGTGTCTGTCGTAGGTGGTGTGGCAACCATGTGTTGGCAGAGTGACAGAGAGGTGGCAGAGGTTTGGTCAAGTATAGGCTCATGGGATTGTGTCTGAGCGACGATGGGTCTTCTGGTGTAGTTCGGTTGGTCAGCTTGCACCATAAGTCCTTGTAGTATAAGTCCTCATCAGGCACTCGACCTTGGCCGACCTTGAGTACCCTAGCCCAGTTAAGAGTAGAGCAATTTAACAGAGGTGGAACACCTGCAACATACTACTTATATTTTTTCTCTGTTACTCATATGTTATATAACTAGAACAATACTATAATTTGAAATTAATTATATAAATCGAGTTTAAGTCAGGTTAAGGGTCTAATATCACCTATACCAAATCCGAACCTAATATTTTAAATTAGAAAAAACTATAATCCAAAAAAATGAGTTTTATTTGTTAAATTTGTGCTAAGTTCGAATAAGTACCCACAAATTTTAGTTATGTTCTTATCCTTCAGCAAGCATAAGTGAGATCATAACTTTACTATTAGGTTATGATTAAGACTATCATTTTAATGTGTCACGACTCATATAACTTTTACTTATCATGAGATTGATTTCTTTAATTTATTTTAAAAAAATCTTGGAAATTTCTTGACATTTCAGCATCCTTGACATTTCAGCCAAGCGATTGTAACTCCTTCATAACAAGAGAAAACTTCTCTAGACACAGCCCAAACACGTCATCTTTAGAGATACAATTAAACAATGACACGTCATTAAATTGTGGGTTTCACTTTATTAATTCGGATTCTTTTTTAATACTCTTTCTCTTTTTCTCTTCATTCTCTCCACCATTAAATTGTGGGTCCCACTTCATTAATTCAGCTTTAATGGTGGAGAGAATTGAGAGGAAGAGAGAAAGAATATGAAAAAAGAATCTGAATTAATGAAGTGAGACCTATAATTTAATAATGTGTCATTGTTTAACTATGTGTTTCTAAAGATAACGTGTTAGGGCTATCTCTAGACAAGTTTTTCTCCCGTAACAAATGTCATAATCAGTCTGCCTTGGAAATTTAAGTTGTGGGGAGAGATATACATAATTTTTTATTTAAGCTAAAAGTATGAGTAATATATATCTTATGATTAGGTAAAATGTTTAAGAAATAAAATCAAATTGACAATTCAAGTCTCACCCAACCAAAATACTAACATAATTAGTATTTGTCGATAAAAAAACATAAGTAAAAAAATCTATAATATTAAAAACATAATTTACATATTTATTGTGGCATACTTATTTAAATTATATACAGAATTTTATAAGCAAAACTACTAAATTAATCATCTAAGTTATTTTTTGTTTTTAATTTGATAATGTAACTTTTTTTATTGTTCCATCTTTGTCCTGCCAATTAATATGTTTTTCTTCAAACTCTTTCAATTCTCAATTAAAACTCACAATATTGGTATCATTGTGTTCAGAATGAAAAGATTTACAAATTCTCCCTGTGTGAATACACACCATTAAAAATTGAATTTTAAACTTGGAAAGTAATAAAAAAAACAACTTATATGATCCATTTGAAAATATAAATAACTTAAAGGGCTAGTTCAAAAATAGAAAATAACTTAACATCTATTAGAAAAAACATTTGGTACCAATTTAGTAGATTTGCCTACTTTCATATTATAACAAGAGTTTAATGCATGGGCATGGACACTGTGGAGTTTTACTTAGTCCTCACATCAATCTTCACTCTGTACATTATTTTTATTTTAAAGTTAATAATCATAAATAAATTAAAATTGGTCTATATGTATTTGATATTATATATAATTGGTTTTAAGTTCAGATAAAAAGTAAAAGTTAAGTTAGACAATCAATAAGTAAAATAAATCTTTGTTGAATTTTATGATACTATAATTATAGTAAGATGGAATGTTAATATATAGAAAAAATTACTTGTGAGTGCAAAACCAATTAGATGATTAATAAAAGTGAGAGAGAGATTAAAAAAAAGCCATACAAGATTTATCCAATAACATGTTTGATTGCATGGTTTGGTAAATAAGGTTTTAAGGCTTTTACTTTTGAATGCCCTCTAAATATAATTTACATTCACACAATCAAACAACAAATATATATACTTTTAAAAAAACTTGGTGGGGCACTTGTCCACTATCACTAATGTAGATCCATCATTGGTCATAATCATATGTGATATATATGATTTATGATTTATTTGGTTGTTTCTGGTATATCCTCTCAATGATATATACAGCTATACACTGAACAGAAAATAGAAAACATGTTGAGCAAGTTGCTTTATTGATCTTTTATAATTAGGGCAGGTTCATTAGTTTAAGACATAGTAAATATTTCTAAAAGGAATAAAGTGTCTTCTAGTATAAGAAGATGAGTTTTATTTTTTTATTAGCAATGATATATTAAAAGAAAAAACGTTAGGAGAACAAGTGGTACTCCTATCCACGCAAAATTATACACGCCAATTCAAATCATGAAATGTGTTAGATAAGTTATCTCATTCATCCATTAAAATCATGAAATGTGTTATATTTAATGATTTTCTATAAAAATATTTCTAAAAACTAAACAAAGTAATACAAATGTCATACTCTTAGTGGTCAGAGGTGATAAGTTATCTCCTTATATGATGAGACATTTTATTCTCATTTATAAATTAAAAAACATTAATAGTTAGACGTTGATCTAGTAGTGTAAGACTTCATTAAATCTCTAGAATGACCAAAAGATTAAGGGTTCGATTTCTAAAAGCGATATTTGTTAGGAGGACAATCATATACTCTAAAATGGATTAGTTTCTTACCCAAAATATTATAAAGCCTTGGTTGTACAAAAAAAACATTGATCCCACATAGAGAAATTTCATGATTAGATGAATCCAAGCACTTCACTTTTTTACAAGAGTCTTTCTATTTGGTTTTGGTCGGCAATGGAGAGAAAACCAAAGAGAAAAGGGTCACAGGGCTTAGCCACTTGCATGTGCTGGGACAAAAACAAAAGGGACCATTACATCATGTTCCATTTTTATTACCATCACCAGTTCTTTGAAGTTTGCAATTCAGTCCTCAAATCAATATTCATTATAATAAACAAGTATATTGACAGACATTTTATTGTTCAAGGTTCCGTATTTACCTGTAAAATTTTACATGCTTTCAATGTCGAATATACTAATTTCAGATAGAGAATAATGTATCTTCTCATATCAAGAGATAACTTATCTTTTTCAGTTAGTAAAAATGTGATATGTGTTATTTTGTTTATTTTTAAAAACATTTTTATAGAAAATGATGAAACAAGACACATGTCATGATTTCATTGGCAGGAGGAGATAACTTATATCCTTATACCAGAAGATACTTCATTCCCTTTCGGATAACTTTGCCTATTATTTGTAAAAAAATGTGCACTAAAAAAACAGCCACTCCTTCCCCTCTTCTGTTTTATTAACACCTCACTCCAAATCCTTAACTTCCTGTTTAGTGCACTTTGCCACGTCTGGGTCTTAGTAATAAAATGTAATGATGAGAAAAGGGAACAACATTTAATTAAGAGAAATACGTGGTTGGTAAGTAATTAAAAGAAAATTTACATATATCATAAATAAATAGTATATATAATCATGTCTAACTTTGTGTGATGTAATTATAGACTATTAAATTGCATTCAACATAATCTAATGAAAAACATTATAATTATGCACTATTAAATTGCATTCAACATAATCTAATGACATAAAATCTAATAAGATATTTCAATTACATATTAAAGTCGTATTCAAAATTCAAATCATATAATTATGTAATATCTTCTATCATTTGATAATATAGTCGTAGAAATTCGAATGGATCTTTGAGTCTGATGTCCTTGTTTGAATGAATTCATGACCATCTTAATGGGGAACCAGGATCTTGTGTCACTAGACATTTTTGTCCCCATATCTAATTCAATCAAATCTTACCATATATATATATATATATAAATTGTATTTATGATTTTTCTTTTTAAACATGTGATAACTTTTAATTAGGACACAATAAGATATAAAAAGGGACGTGTGATCTTCATTTTTTAATGGTGTTCCCAATCAAATGATTCCATTATCATTTAAGAGTTTCAATTATTGGTAAAAAGAGGCATGGAAATCTTCAAATGAAATTGATCCAAAAAATGCTTAGTAAAAAATGAATGAGAATGAAGTGAAGAAATGAAATGAGATGGGTGTCTCATAAAATAATCTGATGAGTAAGGTGGAGAGTTAAAGGAATGAAGTGAATGAGGTTTTGCGTTCGAATCTTATTATAATAAATTCAAAAAAAAATATTATAAAGTAATTTGATGATTAAAGAGAAATGATAGTGAATGAAGTTGAGGGTTCGAATCTCTCTTGCAACATAGACTTTTTTATTCAATCATAAAGGGAGAAGAATGAAAATGGTGACTTGATTTATTAACTTCTAAAAATGATAAATGTAATAAAAATTATATTTGTTCAATTCCTTATATATCCTTTATGCATGTATTGCATTTATATAACAGTATAAATATTTCAAACTTATTAGTAGAACTAGTTTTTAACTCATGGCATGCAAGTATTGTTAAATTTTAACAATAGTGATTGTCTCCATGGTTGAAAATTTATTTATGCATTAATTTTCTGAAGGAAATTTTCTGGTTTAATTTCATTTTTTTGAGTAGTTGCACTCCTCAGATAAAGGGCTTGATAGATGTTAAATACATAATTACTATATAATAAGATAGTTGATTTTAACAACTCAGGTATGACAAAAGCTGAAAGTATTAGAGATATGAATAAAGATTTCTTGTCGCTTGCCTCATATACTTTTTGTGTTAAAAATAATATGATATGTAATTTAAAATTTTAAATATTTATTATTAAATTGTTTTTGTTATTGCAAATCTCTATTCCATATATATAATGATTGAATATACTTTCAGATTGAATTATATTGACACTAGATAGAGAGCATGTTTGTCCGGTTGTTTTGGTGGGTGTATATTAAGTGACCAGCCATGTAAATACAGGACCATAATCATACTTTTAAAAACAACAAAAATAGCTTGCTTTACTTTGATCACTTTCATCTTCTTCTACATCTTCTCTATTCCATTCATTGTTCCCATGAGCAATCCAATAAGTTGTTCCATGTGACATCATTAATTCATTAGACCCACATATTTTGACCCTTAGTGTGTACCACATTCATTCTTCATTTGCTACTAAAATATAAATTAACTTTATATTATTTAAACAATAGAACTAAATAAAGTGTATATAAAGTGGTACATATTTTAAGACAAAAAATGTACTTCTTACAAAATTTTAATCTTAAAGGTCTTCTCTTGGAATACACCTCACCAAATATTGAATGAAAATATTTTTGGAATGAGATCCAATCTAGTAATAGACTTTCTAATACTGAAATATGGGAGAATAGATAAATTTAAAAGTTCTTAACTTATTTAATTTAAAATAATAGAAAATTATGTGTTAGAATATGACCGTAGTATTAGACTTTTTAGCGTTGGAGAGGATCTCAGCCATTCATCGTAAATTGTAACTAATTTGTAGTGTATTGGAATTGTGGGGTATATATGCAAAATCATCATGTGCTCATGCATTTCAATGCACATGTATGAAGAGGACAATCTTCCTAGGCCAACTGCAAACTTATATAGTCCTAGGAGATGAGATAAGTACTATGGTTATCTATTGGTAATAGACATGCAATTACCCTCCCATACTTTTAGGGATAATGTGAAAGGCATTCTATTAGAATAATACAATGATGTTATTGAATTTAAGATTTAGATGAGACACATACATATAGGTAACTACATGATACATCACTAAAATATATGATAACAAGAAGCTAGTGAGATGAAATTGAGGGGAAGAGAGTTAGGTCTATAATCAAAATTGAGCATGTTCAATACCACCTCCACAAACAAAATAAGACATCAACAAAGATTATGTGAGTGTTGCATTGTTGGCTGCAATATTTATCAGTTGAGATAACCTCTCCTTGTAAAGCACAAATAAATAGGGAGACATGAGATCACACTAGTGGGTACCTTTTGTGCAACAAAAGGTTCAAGTTGTAAAAATTGTATCTCATATATAGGTTTAATAGTTAAATTATACTGACTAAATTTTGGAAGAAATGTCATTTTGTTATCATATTACTTCTATTTGAATAATAAATGGAATCAAATAGATATTATATTAAAAAATATGACTATTTCTAAAGTCATCTTACATGAATGGTTATGTAAAATGGTTTAACCTTTGGAAAGTCATTTTCCATGAAGAAAGGTATGTGATGAACCATTGTGTGAGACTTTTTCAAGACTTCATCTTCTTATATTAAAACTCTTAAATCTCTTGATTTATTACTTATGAATGATATGATATTCTAGAGTTTTTTATGTTTTGCATTGAGTTGTAATATGCACAACTAAGGTGTAAGATTGTTACAACAAGGTTAGTTCTTGGAAAAAAAAGACTATTTGGAGTGAGGTATCTCAAATTTAAATGAAGATGTGAGTTCTTTGTAAATAGAGTTGTTGTTGAGGGTAATTCAACAAGGGTAGATCTAGAATTGAGATAGGATTGTAAGTGGTTGCTTATATTCAAAAACTCATATTAAAAGTTTTTTCTAGTATAATCAATAAGGTAAGAAAGTAATCATTTTTAATCAGATAGCGAGGTAATTTATCTCAATAAATATCAATATCAGGAATCAAACATTTGACTTCTATATTAAAAGTATTACTATTGTAATTCCTTGTAAAATATTTGTCAACTCTTAACTTAAATTAATATAAACTGATTTTTTGGAGTTTTCAAACTGTCATAATTACACTCTAAGTCCAATTTTTATTTTAAGCTTTTAACATCAGTCCAAAGCATATAGTAACAGTACTGACATATAAATATCTCCAATTGGGGTATAATGGTAATAACGAATAGAAATAAGTTGGAGATTTAATGAAACTAAAACAGCAACTAAACTTGCCAAAAGTTGCATCATCAATCTTAGAAAATTGGAGTTGACTTACTTAAAATTGGTTCAAACAAAGATTGTCTAGAGTGGGTCCTTGGCTTGAATTATATACATAGGTTTATTCCTTGCTGCTTTTCTCAGCATTGGATTTGGTTGATATATCTCAATCCCTTGATTTGTGGTATCAATAATATTGTCTCTATTAGTGTGGCTATTAACAAAAGTAGATGATTCTCTTGTCTTTGGCTATTACAATTTCAGTATATTCAAAGTACTTCGTTCTCTACTAATATGGGCGTTGGATCAAGTGATACATATTTGAATCCCCTTAAGCAAGAACTCGGGTTCGAGTTTTGTGGATGGAAAAAATGTCCGTCGATGGAAAAAATGTCCGTCAGGAGAATTAGCCCTACGTACCTGTGGATATTACCGGTTCGGACAGGATTGCCTCCAGTGCGAGGATACATGTGGAAACAAAAAAGTACTTTGTTCTCTCTTGTTTTGTATTTGATTTTATAATAACTACATTATATGTGATAAGATACTAAAATTTGCTTAAATAGTAACATTAATGTTGGTCTAGTTGTGTAAGTTTCACTAGATTATTGTTTATTATACTGGGTCAAAAATTTATTTCTTGAGAGCAACATTTGTTAGAATAGACAATCATGCACCCTGAAATTTATTTCTTGAGAGCAACATTTTCAATAATCAATACAGCAAAATGAAAGAAAATCCATGGACCAAATGAGGTTCAACTTATTTCTAATAAACTTCAAAACATTATTATGAAATCTTTTTTTTTTATCCCAGGGGTACCAAGGAAATTCTTAAAGAAAATAAGAAAATGTGTATGATAAAAAATGAACATGAAAGTTGAAACCATGCAGTGTTACTCTATTCAACCTATCACAAAGGTGCTTATTCTACATACATCAAACATCAAAATTGATACCAAAAACTTAAATGGTAATATACAAATATTACAAATAGCATTCCTGATTAGAAATACCATATTACTTCATTAAATAGATATAATTTCACATTTAGCTAAATATATTTACAAGGAATGTAAGCAAAATCACCAACTCTCTATACATTACATTCTAGTGGTGATCACCAAAAATAAATTTAGAAGACACTCAGACCTAACTGCTTTATATATTACAAAAGAACATGACTCTTACATACCAAACCTTCTCAAGATTTGTTTTTTCTGCATTTCTCTTACACTACTACTCAAAAGATATTCTTTCTGGTTAAGTCATTTATATAACTGGTCACACTTGGGCTCCTTTATCTACACTTTTCTTGATGGAGTTTAGGCAACAGCAGTGATGCCGGAATTCTGGCGATCCCTGTTGAGGCAATCAAATCCTTCTACTCTAACTGCAGCTGGTTTAAGTCCAAAACTCGTCCGAACACATCCACCTTTACGAGATGCTGAAGACGGAGAGGATAAACCGGATGGTGACATAGGAGTATGCTTTTCATCTCCAAATCGAGCATCCTGGATCAATGGGTTAGCAGCCCGGACAGGAGGAGAGCCACGGAAATATGGAGGAGATGAGGCTACCTGATTTGATATTTCATCCCCATGACTTTCCTGTTGAAATCGAGATACAATTAATAAACCAATATTGAGTCAAAGAACATTCATTAGATCAAAATCTAAATATATGGAAAGACTACATCTCTTTCAGCCAAAATCAGAATTATGAACATGAAATATATCAAAACTTGTCTTCCCAAAGAAACAAAGCATATATCATAATTCATGTTGAAAATTCATACATAGTAACATCGAGTAATGAATTCAAAATTTATGGAAAACTAAATCTCTTTCAGCCCAAAACCATTCTAAGAAGTTACGAAATATCAAAACTTCTAACCTCAAAGAAAGCATTTATCATATTAAAAATTCATGCATTATTAGTAATGTCTCGTAAGAAGTCATAAACTATTAATGCCCCGACAATTTTTCCCACTTGAAATTTCTTTACCTGCCTACTAGGTTCAAACTATAAACTTAGATCGTGAGACTATTGGCACTCCCATATGCCTATTCACACTCCTCTTTAACCAATCATAATTTAATAAACTAAAAAACTTGATCGGTAAGGTCGTAAGGAGTGTGAATAGGCATTTTGGGGTGTCAATAGCCCTACACCTAGATCATTTGTAATGAAATCATAAGTTACCTTCTTGAAAATAATGTCCAGCAGATCTGCCCCGGCTTTTGAATCAGACCAATCAGCTTGTTGACTAAAACAAATTGAAACACATAACAGATTAGATCCTCAAAGAGATTTAAAATAAAACAATATCATCAAAACTTAAACGACAAGCAATAGATTCTAGGATTTACTTCAAATGCCATCTTAAGGGCCTAATAGCCATGTTAGATAAAACCCCGACTCGGCGTGGCTTAGGGCAAACGACAGACTCCTTCTGATCTGATAGGTTAACAGAGCCTCTCATCTCTTCACAGGCTGCGAAGGCATTCTGACGAAGACTGTAATAGTTCATCTTCAAATTTGGTTTTATTGCAGAGTAGAGCGCCTAAACACACAAAATAGAACATATAAACTAAGAAAATGTCCGAATATATACACAAAAAGAAGAAGATAAGGCTTCAATTTATGAACATTTCCATTTATCCTGATCAATAAAATTAAAAAAAAATAAAGTAGTGAAAGAATTTCCAAAACCCATTTCACTCTTTTCAATTTTCAAAACCTGCAGACAAGGGTATAATCATATGCACAGATTAACAATAGATCTGATCTCAAACCTTGAAAAAGGTTCAAACTTTGACCCTGATGATGAAAATTCCATGATAAATCAGTAAATATCCAACATTTAATAATTTAAGTTACCCACCTAAAAATCAATGCACCCCTTTAAAAAATGTAACCATAGAACAAAAAAATGGGGTTTTCATTATACTCTTCTTCAATTACTGAACAAAAAACCATTTTCTTAAGAAAACAGACAAAAAAAGAAAGAAGATCAAACATTTGACCAGATCTGTCCCAAAAAAAACATGCCATGTTTGTCATTTCAAATTTCAAACAATACCCATTTATTAAAATTTGAAGAAACTTTGGTATTAGAAAATGGGTCAGATCTGAAACTATAAACAAAAAAATGTGGAAAAAAAAACATGAACATGTTAGAGAGAGAGAGAGAGAGACCTTTGAGGGAATCCTGTGAAAGAAGAAATCAAAGGAGCTGGCAGCAATGTGGAAGGAGAGGAAGAAAACACTGTCAACTCAATCTTTCAATTTATAGTATAGAATTATGTTGTAAAATGACCTTGTACGACGTCGTTTACACTACATTGTATTTATAATAGTTTTTTTATTGTTTTGTCAATTAATTATAATATACTAGGACAATGTTTCATGCACTTGCAAATTGCAATTACCAGCTATAGCCAGTAGATTTATAATATAATTAATTTTCTTAAAAAAAAGTTGTTGGGTTGTGATATGTAAAAATGTTTTTTCTTCTAGAAACAAAGCTTATGTGGCATAATATTTACTCTTAAATATAGATTTGTTTGTACTAAAGATGATTTTTAATCTTTAAAAAACTTGTGAATTGCTATTGTTTGTTTACTTTATAGCTCACTATTGATTTAGGGATAACTGCTTCTAATCGAAAAATATTACATTAGCTAAATCAAATTAGGTATGTGTTAGATGTTTGCATGTTTATTGTTATAGGTGCAAATTAGTTGAATCAAGTTTGGTTCAATTCAATTTTTTGTCCATGACTTGCTCAATTCAACTTAACACATTAAGGAGTCATTCATGAACTTTTGAGCAAGTTAATTTACTCAAATTTATGTCAATGAATAACTCCAATAATAATCATTTATAAAGATTTAGAGAAAAAAAATTATTACTAACCGTGTAAAATTTTTATATGCTGTTACTTCATCATTCATTTTTAAAGAGAAATAATTTTTTACATCAACAATGTATAGATATTTCACTCAAAAATTTAATGAGATTATTAATTTTAATATTATATATACTAATATAAAAAGTAGGTAGGTAATAATTATAATATATTTTAAATATATAAAACTGAATCCTTTAAATGGTTTGTATGTATATGTTAATTTTAGTATAACATATACTATATCAATATAAAAAGTTAAAAACTACTTAAATTTTTTTAAATTTGTAAATATAAAGAAAATGGAATTTGAAATTGGAAATATTAACTTTAATATATACGTGTGTCTGTAATATTATGTTTGTATGTTAATATAAAAAGTATATATATAATAATTATAAAATACTTTTAAAATATGTTTATAATATATATATATATATGTGAAATGATTCAAACAAAAATAGTTCACATATAAAAATTTTGATAAAAATAAATCTTAGTCATTTAACTTTACATATATTATTTAGATTAAAAGTTAATTAATGATAACATCCTTTAAAAAGTGATGTGTGTTTATATTTTAATTTAGAGTAAATATTGATTTTAGTCCCTCATATTTTTTTACTTTACCAGTTTAGTCATTCAAAAAATGAAAGACTTAAAATGGTCCAAAAATTTCAAATGTGAGTTAAATTAGTCCTTTTGGGGTCAAATTAGTGTTTACCAAGTGTTGTAAAACATGCTAAAAATGACTAATTTGACCAACATTTAAAATTTGTTGGACCATTTTAGGTCTTTTCTTTTTTGAAGGATTAAACTAGTAAGGTTAAAAAATATAAGAGACCAAAATGAGTATTTACTCTTTAATCTAATCATTCAATAATTTACATAGTTGTCGTTTTTTCTAACAATAATATCACTCAAATAGTTTTCCTATATATATTATTATATACACATATATGATTAGGGATGGAATCAAATAAGAATAATTATCATATAAAAACTAAACTTGTAAGAATATTATATGATGGGTCATATAACCATGCATAATTGTTTATGATTAAAAATTAGTCAATAGAAATATGATCACTAAAAAAGGGAGCACATTTGTTATCTTAGAAAGTGTGTTATTTCATATGTCATTACTTATGATTGATTAAAAATGATTTTAAGTTAAAATTTTAATAATTGAATAATTTTTTTACCAATTAAAAAAGATCAAATGATTCATATTAATTATTCTTATTTTCAACGATCAAAATAATCATCTACATAGTGAATCAAATTTTAAACAAATGTCCAATGAATTTAGTTCATTTTCCGTCCTACTTACTTTGTTTAATTAACCAAGCAATTTACATCCTTGCAAATAAATTCATGGTATTTGATATATTAGGTTGTTGTACTATTCTCACTTTTAATAAATTAATTGATATATTAGGCACTAAAGTAATGATTAATTAAACAAAATAATTCAATAAAGTAATCAGTCTTATTAAATTTGGACTGATCAATGATTCAGTTAGGATATTAAATCACTGGTCCAACGAGTGAGTCAATAGTTGGACTAATTGACTTGATTTATATGAATGTTTTAAAAAATCATAATACTAACAAATATTATTTAATAACTTTGTACTCTAAAATTTAAAACATTATCATACATGATTAAACAATCAACAAAGAATATATCACTACTATGAAATGTCACAAGTTGAAAACATCATAAAACAACATATGTGTTATGTTTTAATTGCAACAAAAACATTAATTTAAAACTTTAATTAAACAACGGAAGTTTTGCTATAATGTAATATAATAAATGACAAAAGTAACTACAAATAAGTTAAAATCATTTCATTTTTTATGTCAAAACTACTTGTTTCGATTGTTTTAAAAAATATTTTTTTTTAATTGACTCAGTTAGTCCAACCATCCAAGTCACATGTTTTAAGCATAAGCCAACAGTGTCGAACTGAGTCAATCTAACTTAATACAAAATCAGTTAGATTGAAGGCTAGATCAATTAGACGTCAAATTCACAATTGAATTGGTTGGACCGACTAGTCCGAGTCAAGTTTTATAATAATGAAAGTAATGGTTAAAACTCATAAGGCTTAATTTTGGCTTGCTCAATTGACCTTTATTTCATGAATTATATTATTATATCTCTAAAATTAATCTATCATTATCACTGATTTAGTGTATATCATTTTCAACACAATAATTTTTGTATATTTCATTTTCTAAATTTCAGTATATATTATATAAATTTTATTTATATTAATATTAATCTACAATAATAAATTTATTGAATTATAAAACAAGTTGCTCGTCCAAACACTAGAAATAATAATATAAGTAATTATTTGTGTGTAAGTTATTTACATTTCTGCATAATTAAACGTGATATAATATAAGTAGTGATATATATTATTAAAAAATACACTCACAAAATTTAATACAGGTAAGAAGGTGACATACATAACTTAAACCATTAATAAGTGTAACATATATCCTTTCAAAAGTAAAGTATGTAAGAAAAGTTATAAATAAAGTTTTCTTGAAACATATAACATTTTCTAAATACATGCTAGCGATTACTAACAAAAATGGACAAAGAAGTTGTGTTACAATCAGCAGCAAACATATGTGTTAATCATATATCAATAGTTGTCTATCACATTCACTCACCAATCCTCAATCATCTCTTTTTAACCTTCTACCACTACTTTCTCTCCACACATCTCTCCACTTTTTTTTATTACTATCAAGATATCCACACACACTAGAATAACAAACTAATTTATTTTGGGTGTGTGATTTCCATCTCAATAACTATCATTCATAATAATTAAACCATTAATCTTTTAGTTATCTCAAAATCTAGTAAAATCTGACATTATTAGACCAACATCTTGTTGATCATATCTCTCTACCTTGATCTATGAGATATTTGTATTACTAATTATATTTATATATTTTTAAATTAGTTTTATTTATATTTTCAAGTTTTGATAAAATAGTAAAAAAGTCAAATTTCTAATTTTATTATTAAAAAATCTATCCTTTTTAAAATATTGAATATATTTGGTATATCTTTTCATACCGGTGGAATTGTTATGCTTATAACTCAAAACAATATCTTAAACTCTCTATCAAACATTATCGTTAAACAATACAAACCCATGATCAACTTTCTTACTAAGAAAACAAACCAAAAATATTAAATTAAATTTAAACTTCTCAATCTTATATGATAATAAGGAGGGAATTCACTTGCTCCAAAAGTTCATTTAAAAAATTATTCCATATTTTAGTCATTAATTTAGAAATTCTAATAATTTAAATTAGTAAATAAATCTAAATAATTAGATTTTCCTAAAATTAATGACTAACTAAATTTTAAATTTACATTTGGAATAAGTCAATTCACTCTCTAGTAAAAAAGCTACAACAAAGTTTTTAACTTAGTCATAACAATATACTTTCATTATAAGAAAACCAATTATAAAAGTAATTTTTATTCTCTTTTTTTATTAATATTTTTTTTGCAAATCTAATTCTTCCATATATTTTACTTTTAAACTTTCGAGTGGGATTTGGCTTACTTTACATCGTAACAAAAAACAATATAAGATTTTTAATTTATCTAAATAAAGTAATGACTAATTCACCAAAATAATTAAATAAAGTAATGATTGAAACCCATAAGGCTCTCACACCCATCAATTCATTAGGGTTACTTTCTAGATCACAACCAAAAACAAACAGATTTTCTGATTTATTATATTTTGACGAAGTAATGATTGATTAACCAAAATAATTAAATAACATAATGATTAAAACCCATAAGGCTCTCACACCCATAAAGTGATTTGGCTTACTTTCCAGTTTGTAACCAAAAAAACATCTGATTTTCTCATTTATTTTCAATAAAGTAATGATTAATTAAACAAAATAATTAAATAAAGTAATGATTAAAAGTTATAAGTCCCTCACCCATAGAATAATGAATTGGATTATTTTCCAATTGTAATTAATACCCTCAATTTTCTATTTTCAATGTGAGTGAAAAAGATAAATTTATTTTTGTAGAGTTATCTAAGATTTTTTGGACGGTCATTTCGTATTTTGAATTATTATCTAAAAGATTTATGATTTGTTGTTTATTTTAAAGGGAAAAGTATATAAAAAATGTCTTTAGCAAGTAATTATTATGAACTATTTTTTCTTCATAATTACGCTTTAAACTTTAATATTTGGTAAAATTAGCCTCTCTATAAATATATTGTTAAATTGCTTATAAGTCTACATAGAAATGGATGCAACCAAACTCACAACAGTAGCAATGTAACAAAACATGTTACTCACCATTGATATCTACATAAATTGCATCAAAATAAAAAATTGACCAAAAAAATGATGATAATATTGACACATATATATAATTAAATAATAATGATCTAACAGGGTAAAAAAATGTATGAGTTGGAATTTTTCATTGCTATTAATTTAAAATTATCATCATACAAAAACCAATTTCACAAACACTTAAATTTTAAAGGGTAATATGAAAAAAATAGTTCATAGTAGTTACTTACGAAAGACCTAAAATTTAGGATATTTGTTTTTATAGATTTTCCTAATTCAAATAAGTTGTTTTATCCGTTATCTCACAACCAAATTAATCAAAGTAATTTTTTATTAAACATAGTATTTATTAAAAAAAAATTAATTCTAGAATTAGGTACATGAAAATTGGTATTGAATATATTTTATGAGTATTTAACGTATTCATAATAATATATTAAGTAACATATAACATTATTTTAAATTTAATTTTGATTTGAATAATTATGTTATTATAATGTTTATCATAAAATATATTAATCATATTTTTTGTTGTTCTTTTGATCCATATTCCTAATTGTACAATATTTTCCTTACATTTTAATCTTTTCAATCTTTTTATCCATTTATTTTTTTTATTTTTTTACTTTAAACTTTTATTATCTACATTAATATTCTTTTATCCCAAGTTACACCATACTTATCTTATCATTTATTTATTATAGTATTATGTATAACTCCATCATGTAGCTTTAACTTTTATTATTTATATATTTGTATTTACTTTCTATTTGAGAGTTATCCTAACAATCATATTTATGGATGATTTTATCTCCCTTTGGCTTTATCTTAATCTTTTTTTAATATCTAATCCCTTAAACTTCAGATGTGCTTATCTGACCTCTATCAACTGCCATTATTAAATTTTTGCATACTTTCTTCACATCAAAAATAACAAATGTATTGACACTCTTGAATTCATCTCATAGTTATTCCACCTTTCTATATATACGTTTTCTTTTATGTAATAGTCACACTTCATCTTTGTTTTACGCATAGATGACCTCCACATATCAGTACAAATAAAAATTTATACACATGATAAAACTTAGTCTCTCTCTTATTGGGCATGCATGTATCATCATACTCAATCCCAAATTATCAATCATTATGATATTTCATCTTGCTCTAGGTAACCCTCTTGTTTACCTATTCATTTATTTATTATTAGTTAAATTTTGTCTTACTTTAATATCTAATTAAAAAGAGATGAAATTGGTTTCCATAAAAGTGTAACTTTGTTTTCATGCCTATTCTTGTAATAAGTTAAAGTTGAAGTGTTTGGGGTCTTTTTAAATTGATGATGATTTGCTTATTTGTTGATGAAGTGAAGTTTGGGTCAAGTGAATAGTAGTCATGAAGTGCAACAATGTTGAAGTTATAAGTTAAAGAGGCTTAGACAAGGGAGAAAAACTAATATGGTCTTACAATATTTGATTAAAATACTTCAATGTCATTTAAAGATAGAGAGAGTCTTTGTAGATTAGAAAACTCCCATGAAAAATTGTTTTTCCGGTAAGAGTCCTTAATAATTTACATGACGATAGATAGTGTAACATCCCTAAAATTACTATATTTTTATAATTAATTTTTTAACCATATATTACAGTTTTATCTTATGACAAAATAAATACAATAATATAATTAATTTACTTTAAGAATGAATCTCAATATAAAGATAAGAAATAAGTATAATGATAACGTATGTACAATGATGTAATCAATTAACTATATTAAAATAATTTTCATGTTAACTAGAAGTATATCGGTTGCAATGCTAAAAAAGTATAATACTATTAAAGTCAAATTAATATTATACAAAGACATAAAATAAAAAATAAATCAAATCAAATAATTTGAAATGAAAAAATGGAATAACATGTAGACGATTATTGGAGGAATGAAAATTTTATCCATGACAAATTAAACATGAAGAAGTTGGGAGGAAGGTAAATGTTAACATGTGATAAAAATTATAATGAGTGACTATAGAGAGAGAAAATATTAAAATGTTTTACTCGTGAGTTCTTTATTTTATGAAAATTTTACGTGTGAAAAATTAAATATGAAAAAATTATGAGGAAAGTGGACAAGATGTTAATTCGTGTTAAATAAGTAAAATGAGTGATTAAAAAAAAGAGAAAAATATTAAAAAAATCTTATATATAAAATTTTCAATTTGTGGAAAAATTACCTTTAAAAAATTAAAGGTAGAAAATTTGTGAGGAAGATAAACAAATTATTAAAAAAGTACGATGAGTTACGGGAGAGAAGAATATTAGAGAGATCTTACTCTCAGTTCTCCTAAATAAGTAATATCTATCATTAGTCGAAGTACAATGGTTGAACGTTTTTACCAATAGTGGATCATGTGCAACATGTGTGATTAAACATCAAGGTTATAGTTTAAAGAATTTGAATATGCTCAATCCTTGTTCTGTGATTATGCTCAAGTTTCTGGACAATGTATGAACTTTAATAAATGCAAGTTCTACACTCAAAATGCCTCTGCTAGAAAGATCAACAACCTTAAGGATTGGTTGGGTTTCAATAGAGGTAGCCTTCCTGTTAATTACCTGGGAGTTCCCCTGTTTATAGGCAAGCCTAGAAGGATTCATCTGCAACCTTTGGCTGATAGGATCATTAACAAGCTTGCTGCTTGGAAAGGTTCTTTGCTATCTATAATGGGAAGGGTGGAATTGGTTAGATCTGTCATACAAAGCATGATGCTGTACTCATTCCACATTTATGCTTGGCCTGCACAATTGCTCAAAATAGTTGACTCTAGCATAAGGAACTTCATCTGGTCAGGGGATACCAAAACCAGAAAGATTGTCACAGTGGCATGGGCTACAGTTTGCATTCCTAAAAAAGCTGGAGGGCTTGGCCTGAGATCCATAAAGAAAATCAACCAAGCCTCTCTCATTAAGCTAGCCTGGAATATGCTTAGTTCTAACCAACAGTGGGCTTCTTTCTTTAGGGAAAGGTTTGGTTATTATTGGTCAATCAAAAAGTACTTCAAATCATCAATATGGCCTGGAATCAAAAGCAACATGTCCTTTGCCACTAACCAATCTGTTAGGCTCATAGGTAATGGCAAGGACACCAATTTCTGGAGGGATAATTGGATAGGAAGTCCTATAGTGGATCTTCTCAATATTCCTGATCATATTCACCCCAAGCTAATCAGTTCAGTGGCTGATTTCTCTACAAATAATGACTGGAAAATTCCTCAGGAGTTGTTTCAAAAGTTTCCAGCAGTGGTTTCTAGTATTTGCAGCACTAAACTATCTAATTACAAAGATAGAATCTTCTGGTCAGATTCTACTGATGGCTCTCTATCCCTCAAGGATGCATACAAGAGCATCATGCCTTCTTCTGATCCAAGGCAGTGGTGCAAGTTAATCTGGTCTAGATATATTCCTCCATCAAAATCCTTCACCCTTTGGAGGCTTCTAAACAATAAAATGCCCTCAGATGAGAACCTACAAGCTAGGGGATGCATTTTAGCTTCTAAATGCAATCTTTGTCATGGCCATGTTGAATCATCTCAGCACCTATTTCTCTCATGCCCCTTTGCTGCTGCAATCTGGGATTGGTTATCCAATCAATTCCAAATCTCTATAGACACATCTTCTGCTGCTAATCTCCTGCTTGCTGTCAAAGGAAGTGACCAAGTGCAATTCCTCATCACTGCTGCAATAGTGCTTGTTGTTAACACAATTTGGCACTGCAGAAATTTGAGCAGGTTTCAGGACAAACAATTGCTTCTGCCTCAAGCTATCAACAGAATAAAGAGCTCCCTCACTCTGGCTGGTAACTCTTCCTCGGCAATAGCTAGTTCCTCTCTTCTGGATTTCTCAATCATAAGGTCTCTAAAGGTGCAAGTAAACTATAGAAAATCTCCTTCAATCTTGGAGGTGAATTGGAAGCTGCCTCCCTTTGGAAGAGTGAAAATAAATACGGATGGGGCTGCTAGAGGCCATCCAGGGCATGCTGGAGGGGGAGGAATATTCAGGGATCACAATGGCTTGTTCATGGGTGCTTTCTCTACTTATTTTGGCATACATGATGCTCTCTATGCTGAGCTTTCTTCAGCCTTTTTAGCAATCCAAAAGGCTCACAGCATGGGATGGCACACAATTTGGCTAGAATGTGACTCATTGTTGGTCACAAAAATTCTCCTAGGTACTATGGTGATCCCTTGGAAATTAATGTCAACCCAAATTAATAATTTATTATGGGCTAAGCCCCTTGCTTAAAAAAAAAAAAAAATTTGAATAATGCTCCGCTATAGTTTTTATCAACCTTAATGAATGATTGAACGGTATAGTTTTTTCAGCGAATATTTATGCATTTTCATTATGTATTTACTCACCCAAAAACGTAATAAGGCATGAATGCATGAGTAATTAATTTATACACCATGGAGGATTAAACATCAAAATCATTGAACATCAAGGTTATAGTTTAAAGAACTTGAGTAATATATGCTTTGGACGTTATGGTGTTTTTACCACCGTTAAAGAATGACTGAACATTATAGTTTTCTAAACGAATATTAGTGGTTGTCATTATTTAATTTACTCAACAAAAAAATCTAATAAGCCATATTCTTTTTAGTAATAACACTTATTTACTAGTAATTGATATATCCTTTGTAGTAATATGACTTATTTAGTAATAAATGATTTTGTCGGCTGAAATGTTTTTAATATCCAGTTTTATGTTATTACAAAGTTAGTCCTTTTAAATCCAACTGTCAAAAAATGGAGATATCTATTTTAATAAAAATATCAGTCTCTTTCGTCATATTAAGTAGATAGTAGATGTTTTTTCTTAGAAATTATTATATTATATTTCTTTAATCCGCATGGTTAAATGCAAGTTGAAATAGATTGTGATTCATATAAATTTTGTTTACTATATCAAAAGTTTTGAGCACCATTCTCACTCAGAAATGAGTCTAAAAAATGAGTCTCATAAATGATCCCCATGTATGAAAATATTAGTCATAAAAAATACCTTTCATCACAATCAACCAATAAAAGAATAATTCTACCGCTAATTTTGTAAAATTTATCTCAACCCACTTAAAATAATAGAAAGGTAACTAACAACGTTTTTACTAAGTTTAGTAGATTGTTTTTATTTTTATTTTCATTTCTTAAATTAAATAATAGATTTCATAGATTCCTTTTCCATTTAAAAAAATGATATTAAAATTAGGAATATTTGTTTAAGAATGGCAAGAGTTGTGAGAATTTTGTTGATGGATCACACAAAACACAAACCCAAACAAAATAAAAAAAATAGATAACCAAATTTAAAAACATAAAATAACTATTATAGGATATTTGTAATATTTTTAACTAACAAACGATAAAATTAGCCAGTTTAAATTCAAGTTCAAGAAATGGAGATATCAGTAAAAACAACAGTTACTTTTTTTTATAATGATCCAAAAAAGTATGATTTTTCTAGATTTTATTGCTGCAAGAGAATAATGTATTTTTAGTCTCAATAGTCTAAGTAGATGAAATGACTTTTATTTTGCATATTGTTGATATATATATAAATGTCTATATATTTTTTTCATAAGTAATCAATTGTATTACAAAAAAAACGTAGAGACATAAGTTAAATTTGGTTTTTTTTGCAAAGTCACTTAAAAAATAAAAGTTTTAACTCATAAAAATTTCTAAATTTATAAGAGCATAATAATTGATAATCAATTTTTATATAACTCTAAAGTTCTTAAGAAAATCCTTATGATGGCACCATGTGTTTTTGCTTCTTATTTGTTCTTGAAAACTTCCTAATTAATTTTGATTTATTTGCCCATGGTTTTGGTTATGAAATAATATTGCATATCTCTTACCCATATATGAGAGATACTAGTGACAAATATAACATAAATAATTTTTTTTGTAGAAACATAAATAAATATACGAAATGATTAAAATATAACTTAATTTAATCTAATACTATAAAATTTACACCACTTCAAAGTAATTATGAAATTGATGTGCAGCTAATTTATGCATTTGATTACTATTTTTACCTAAGAAACTTAATTATTATAGAAACTATTTGAAATATTTGAAATTGTTTTATTTGACATTAAAATCTATGTTCATAAGTATTATGAGTCTCTTATGCTTTATTAAAATATATTACCCTATGTATTTTTGTTTTATAGTAGAATTTTCTGTACATCAATTTATTTTATGCTTAATATATTCTTATATTTTTATTTGTTTGTACTTTAATTTATAATATGCAAACTTTTAGGTATAAAATATGACAATTTTATAAAAGTATATATTATATAAAATACGATATGCTAGTTATTAATATGCTATGTATTTATAGCATGTAAATAATTATTACATATATCTTCAACAAGTGCTATATTTTTATATATATGAATACTTATTGTTATTTAATTGCATTTTTGTGTTTACTTATTGGAACGGGTATAATTATCAAGTCATATTAGATTCATAAATAATGTGTGCTTTAGTAGAGACAAATTATTACCTTTATATCATTTGCGGAAATATAGATTTTTATATAATGTTTAGACATACATCTTGAAATAAATTTACAAGTGATGTCAAAAAGTGTGAATTTAATTAGGAATAATATACTATCTATTAAGACGTGTGATTTCTTTCGAGATATTTGTAGGCCTAAGTAATATTAATCTAGTAATAGAGTGAGAACAATCTAAGATGATTATTAAAGTAAAAACATCATCTCTTACTTTATGTGGTTACAATGTGAGGTCTATTATTGATTTCTATACTTTTACTTGACCTTTGAGTGGGTTAATATTAAAAAATGATTTCTTATGCTCGATTTAAGGTTTAGAAGACAAATTTATTGAGTGTAAGAAAAGATTATCCATTACTCCTTCAGAGATTTCAAACTCATTATGTGGCATTAAGATTTGGGGTGACAAACCAAGACTTGTTTAATATGTGTGCTTAAGAAGATAGAGATAAATCATGCCTGAAAAAATTAGGCTTCATGAAAGAAAAACTATACCACTCATTATTCGAATTACGAACTAATTTTTTTTGTTTTAAATGACTTTTGAAATTATTTTTGCATGTTGTGAAATTTGAGGTGTTTAATTACTATAAACATTTTAAATATTTATTTGATAAAAGAGAGTTGAAGATGAAAAAAAATAACTTATATGAAGTTTCATAAGATTTTTGACAATGTGTGATTGATGCTTAGAGAAAGCGAATCACCTTCTTAATAGTTGTTTGGGAAGAATTTCATGCAAAGGATACTACTTGAGAGCTAGAACATGAGTTGATACTATGATATCTAGATTGTTTTAAATAATTGGTAACCTCAAATTTCGAGGACAAAACTTTGATTATGGAGGGGAGATATGTAACATCTCTAAAATTACTATATTTTTGTAATTTATTATTAAATCTCATATTATAGTTTTATTTTATGATAAAATAAATATAATGATATAAACAATTTACTTTAAGAAGATATCTCAATGTCAAGATAAGAAATACTAATAGAATTATCACTATTCAATTCTATTATTATTATATTATTATATTGTTAAGATTATATTTATTATCACTATTCAATTATATATGTCACGATATTATTTGATCCTGAAGGATATTATTTGCATATATTTTACCTTGTTCTATTCTTATCATTATATATCAAGATATCATTTGATTTTGAAGGACATTATTTAAATATATTTTACCTTGTTCTATCCTTATCATTACATGTCAATATATTATTTGATATTGAAGGGTATTATCTGTATATAGCTCATCTTGTTGTATTTTTATCATTTAATTCCTTATATAATTTATATCATTCTCTCAACTATATAAAATAGTATAAAATAATATTTTTATTATTATCATTATTGTTATGATTAGGAGTGTAAAAGTTGACTTTCGTTCGGTTTTTAGTGCATTTTAATGACCAAACTGAATCACTATTGAATGGTTCGGTTCAGTACAATTAACCACAAGTTTAACTATAGCAACCGAACTGAATCACTATTGAATGGTTCGGTTCTGTTCCACGGTTTTTTCAATTTTTTTCTTATAACAAATCTTGCATCAATTTAAAGTTCAAAATATTTTATAAGAGATTTTGTTGTCCATAAAAGGAAAAAGCTACTACAATTATTATCAAAATTTATGAATCATATATAGATGAGTAAAAAATTGAAACTCATAATGATTTGTCGGTAATATATATATATAACAATTATGTAATTTATGCAGAGAAAAATGAATATGACATATATATTTACACAATCCACAATTAGTAACATATATATATATATATATATATAAATTAATTAAATATAATAATAGTTACATATATAACCTTACAATTCACAATTAGGAACACCTATAACCAATGTTATGCAGCCCGGACTGCCTAGCCAAACCGGTCCAACCACTGGCCGGTTGCAATAACAGTCACGTTTCATGTCTTAAACGAATTTCTTATTAGACCGTTTTGAGCCGTTCAGAAAACGGTTCAACTGGGATCAACCGGTAATAACTGGAATAAGCCGGAACTTTGTACCCGGATGTTTTGTATTAAAAACTAAAAAATGAAGAAAAATATGAATTTATAGAAAAAGTAGAAATATAGATGATGATTGATGAAACATAGTGAAGACATGTGAGGATAATTTGAAAGGAAAAAATGCGATCTTATGTTTTGTTCTGAAACACGGATGAGAAGAATAGTGATGAAAAAAATATAAAAAATGTTAAACAGAGTTACAAACCCATTTAGCAGCCATAGAAACAAAGTGTCATTCAACCAAAATGTGTGCAATAGGGTAGTTGTTAACTTGTTATCTTAGGTTTTGTTTTGAAATGTTAGGGTTAGGTTTAATGGATGTGGACAATTGGTATTGGACTTATAACTTGTCTAATTCATTAATTCATAATATTTTTGTTTAGTTTTTTTTTTTTAATTTTTAACCAACTTACATTCTTATTTGTTTAATATATTTATTTATAGTTATAATGTCTTTCGGTCCGACCGACCGTCTAATTAGTTAAACCGGTCAAACATGAAATAAAATCTTTTCCAGTTTAATATTTGGTTTGGCTTTAACAACACTGCTTATAACAATACATGTATAATAATATATGATATATGTTAGTTTTTCAAACTCAATATCCAAAAAGTTGGAAGATATGTTTCAAATTATCAAGACACTAGAAAACAATTTAGTAAGGAATAACATATATAATACTAACATAATAAAAATTTAGTAACATATATGACATTACAATTCATACAAAATTGATAATTTAAGCCACAAAATTGGTTGAAGAATTTAATTAACAATAAAATATCATTCCATAGTATCTATTTCTTTAATATACAGTTCAGTTCAGTTTCAATGGTTCCTAAATTTCTAAAATCATACACAGAACATAAATGGTTCATTAAAAAAAATAAACCGAACCACATTATGTGGTTTGGTTTGGTTCAGTTCCATCAGTTTCGGGGTTTAAGCTGGAACCACTTATACCTAGCGATGATATGATTTAAATATTTGATTTCTGATCAGATTTAGATGTTACTAATCTATTTACTATTTAACAAAAAAATTTCCTTCACGTACATGCGTCATCACCTCCTTGAATTACCACATGTCACACTCACAACAAAAGTTTTCTCACTCAAAGAATTCTACCACCTCCAATACACCCCACCACATCATAATATTTGTTATTATCTCTTGATACATCTCTTTATCCTTTATTCTTCTTCTTTCTTCCATATTTTTTATCTCTCTCATTTTATTACTAATTAGAGAACCTCATCTCTCTTTCACTCCTTCATTTCATTACTCTACTTTTCTTCAACCATTTTTCTCTCTTCTTGGTTTATATCATTCTTCCATTTCAAAATTTCTTATTTTAAAATGATTTCATGCATGTAAATCTATTCATTGATTTTTTTTCTTTGAAGATGTTGTATTAAAATCTTTTTTTGTTTATTTTATAGATATGTTATTATTGTTGGATAACTAGAGGAGTGAGATGTCTCTAATGACTAGGGCGTCGATGATAGTTCTATTCGATATGGTGTCTCTTATTGTTTGTTCACCCTTGAAGCATCATTGCAGATTAGTTTTTCTATATCTCTTTGTTGTTTCTTTATTCTTTATAGAATTTTCTATTCAAAATAATCATTATTGTAATGTTGAAAATGACATGAACAGTGACGAGATCGTAAAGAGGAAGAAAAAAGTAAATAATCTCTGACACTTTGGTATTTTCATCATTTCTCCTTAATTTTCTAAAAAAATTGTTAAAATGTCATTTTGCTACCTAATCTTGAGCAAAAGTAGCATAATATTGATTCTATGTTTTTTATTTTTGTTTTACATTGTGGTTCATCTATTTTGTTGTACAACATGAATTATGTTACTTATGTTATGATTCATTCTTTCATTCTTTATCACACAATCTTTCATTCTTCGTTACACAAATAGATAAATATAATAAAAACTCAGGTTATGATTCATCAAATTTCACCCTCATTCACCAATAGGAATATGGCTTCCTATTTGTTCCCTTATTTTTTTATTCATTCATTTTATTTCATTTCATAATTTAATCTTACGTTTGTCATTTGTCATCTTGTAGTAATATTGATATTAATTTGATTGATTATGAACTTAAATGCTATGATTATATTTAACTTAATATTTGAAATAATTTTGATAATAATTGTGTAACAATATATTGATATTAATGTAATATTTATGAGCAAAATTTGATTTCATTCATTGTAATTTAAATATGAATAAATGGACAATAAATTAATTTGATTCTAAGAAATTTGCAAGTGAGAATTAATGCATCATTGAAGATTTGGAACAAATAAAAAAAATAACTAGGATCATTCTGTGTTGAACAATAGGAATGTGGTTTTACATCCGTTCATTCCTTTTCTTATTCATTCATTGTGATTCATTACATAATTTAATGATAATAATTCAATTGATTATGGACTTAAATGATATTGTTATCTTTTAGTTAAAATGATTATATTTCAGTTAATATTTGAAATAATTTTGATAATAATTGTGTAACGACATTGAGCATTAATGTAATATTTATGAGCAAAATTTGATTTCATTCATTGCAATTTAATTTGATTCTAAAAAATGAGTGAGGATAAATACATCATTTAAAATTTGTAACAAAAAAATAATAATTAGGATCATTTTGTATTGAACAATAGGAATGTATGTGACTTTACATTTGTTCATTTCCTTCCTTATTCATTAACTGTGTTTTATCCCATAATTTAATCTTATGCTTTCCATTTGTCTTCTTATTGTAATAATAATAATAATTTGATATGATTATCTTTCCGTTAAAATTGAAATAATTTTGTTAATAATTGTGTAATGATACATGATTATTAAGGTAATATTTATTAGCAAAATTCGATTTCATTCATTGCAACTTAAATGTGAATAAATGCACAATAACTCAATTTGATTATAAGAAAGTTGAAAGTGATGATTAATATATGAGTTATATTTGGAACAAAGAAAAAATAATTGAGATGGTTTTGTTTAATTTTCTCACTTAACTCTGTAAATATGTCCACCTACATTTTTAACTATGCAAATGCACCGGTAACATGTGAATTCTTTTATTCTATAATTTAATCTTATGTTTGTCATTTATTGTCTTATAATTGATAATAATTTTAATTGATTAAAGACTTAAATGCTATGATTATATTTAAGTTAAAACTTAAAATAATTTTGATAATGATTGTGTAATGATAGATCAACATTAATGTTATATTTATAAGCATAATCTGATTTCATTGATTGTTCTTAACTCCTTTGTCCTCATTCTTATCATTTGCATCTCAAATTGTCGAAAGTCTCTCATCTCATTTATTCTTCATAAACATAAGGCAAAATTTGATTTCATTCATTGTAATTTAAATGTGAATAAATGGATAATAACTCAATTTGATTCTAAAAAATTTATAAGTGAGGATTAATGCATCATTTAAAATTTGTAACAAAAAATTAATAATTAGGATCATTTTGTATTGAACAATAGGAATATGACTTTGCATTTGTTCATTCCATTCCTTATTCATTCACTGTGTTTTATCTCATAATTTAATCTTATGTTTTTCATTTGTCTTCTTATTGTAATAATAATATTAATAATAATTTGATATGACTATATTTCAGTTAAAACTTAAAATAATTTTGATAATAATTATGTAAAGATAGGTCAATATTAATGTTATATTTATGAGCATAATCTAATTTCATTGATTCTTCTAAATTCGTCTGTCTTTATTCTTATCAATTGTATTTCAAATTGCTGAAAGTCTCTCATCTCATTCACTCTTCTTAAACATAAGATTTAATATTTATATATATATAGAGCTACGAACCATACATGATTGGTTATAAGGTCAGATTTACTATTCTCACAATTTTTATATGAGAATTGTTCTCATTGAGTAGCTCCCTATATATATAAAATCTTAAATAAAATACACATATAGGAGTTACATTTTTAAGGAACAAATATATTAAATAAAATACAAATATATTATAACTATTTTATAACTTACAATTGATTGAGAGAGGAAATATATTTTCATAACTTATAATTGGTTGAGAGAGAAAATATATTTTCAAAATAAACGAATCAATATAAAATTAAATGGCAAATAAAAATATTTTTTAAAGTGCATTTTTTATTGACGTGTGTTTATTTTGTAGACTTGTTCTTATTTTATAGTCCAGTTTTCATTTTCATTAATTTTTTTGTTTATTTTTCATAGATTTATTTATTTTGTGTTTATATAAAAAGAAATAACAAACTAATTTATAGCAAATCATCTTTGGGAATCCAAAATACATGAAATATTTAAATATAGACCATTGAATACACTTGATTTATTTTATTT